>NC_092797.1:10656818-10972616 GCF_918797505.1 Bemisia tabaci | reverse complement strand
TCCCATTTCTACGCCGCACACTGGAGCGAGTCAATCGGAGAGGTCGGACAAAATTTGGAGACTTCAAACGCTTATACCTCTGTTTATGCAAGACTCTGAGGTTCTAAAACAGGGTATCTACTGTCTACCAGTTAAAAAAAAAAAAAAAAAAAAAAAAAAAACAAAAAAAAAACAAACCATAATTGGGGACTTTCGGGGACTTTTAAGGGTGTTTTTTCAAGAAAATCGGGGACTTTCCCGAAAAAGTAAGAAAAAGGGATCTAGTTAGAGCGTTAAAAGGCATATATTTTATACGGCTAATTTTACAAGTCATGTTGAACCGATGAAAACATACGAAAAACCAAGCAACGCTTCAGTTTTTATATTCCAGATTGTACCGCGCCTCCGAAAATTTGACAATGCCGGTGTTTAGGACGATTTTTGTCATTTTTTGGGGGCCTGGACGACAAAATTGGGAACTTTCGGGGATATCGGGGACACCCATTTAAAATTGGGGATAAACGGGGACATTGGGGACTTTTGGGGACCGTAAGACACCCTGTAAAAGTGGTTCCATTGGTTTCCTCGTGAAACTTTCTTCTAGAAGCACCCCTTAAGATCCAAAATGTAACGAAATATACATGAAAATTTGAAATTTTAGTCAAAAATTTCATGTCTGACGTCTCTAATCGACTCGACCCACAGTGCGACGCGAGGTGGTTTCGACTTCGGAAGCGCCTCGCTGATGGCGCGTATTGATTTGCACAGTGATTAATCGCCTAATTGGGACCCGAGCAGCGATTACAGGCATTCGCACTTGCGAATCGAATCGATTGTTAAATCGTTATCGAATGATCCTCATCGATAGTTCCCTATCTTAGCAATGCTTTTCATCGATCGTGGCCATTCGATATCGATTCAACAATCGCGACCCGCAGGATCGCTTCGCTCCGGACGATTGGGAGCGCTCATCTTCCGCACGCAGAGCCGTTATTCTGTCGGGGTACGGAGATACTGCGAAATCCATCCACTCCGGGTTGGAGAGACAAAGAAAAATGGTTAGAAAACTTCTTTTCAATTTTTTCTAACCCTAGCCTAGTCTCCCTAACAGTTTTTTATTACGAAAGCTCCCAAGCCGGGCCTGCCAGGCCCGTATCCGAATTACATTCATCTTGGCTAATAGTTTCAAGACAATTTCTATACATAGGAGAGGCATTGCGATACAAATCCGATAGACTGTTGACAAAAATGAACAAAACAAGTTCTCAGGTCTTAAATTAGCCTTGCCAAAGCAGGGTATGCAACCATCTCTACTTTTCTTCGATTATGATTACATGTTCTACTTTAATTTTAGTTAGGTACGATAATTTTAGAGTTGATAGAACGCAAATGGGAGTGAGTTTTGAAAAATGGATGGTCTGGAAGTAAATGCAGGAAAATATATCAAATGACGGATGGAAAAACTTTCATTTCACAAAATTGTAACAAAAGGAGAAAAATTAGTTTTTGAGGTAGGCATAAATAAATGACTTCTGAGACTCAATTTTTTTTTTTCCCCCTTCAAATTGCAAAAAGAGATGCAGTCTGTGACAAATTTTTAGAGCTATTAATGAAGGAGGGGTCATCAAGCTCATGATAAAGCTCATCAAGTCATCTCTCCTGAAGTTCCTGAGAATTTCGGGTAAAAGTACTCATGACTTTCCTCAAAAATCAACATTTTATCGGAGGAAATTTGGCAACTCTCGAATGTTCATACGGCGTTTTTCCCTAGCAAGGCAGTTCAAAGGCAACATCGGGGTCCCTGGATGCCAATCAATAAAAAGTTAATTATCCCCTCACGTCGCCAGGTAAACATAAAGTCCATCGTGGACTGATGACGTTCGGTCCGTCCCGGTCAATCGTGTTAAAAATTCACGACAAGATAGAGCTCGCAGCGACCGGGCGTTCGTTGGCCGTCTTGGCGGGTGCGGGGGCTTCATCAAAAATATACGATAGCGGAATGTCACGTCACTTCGCGAGAGTCGAGTGGTATGGGATCAAGCTCAAGGCGCTGTCATGACGTCACCGCGGGCGGCAAATTGCCAGGCCGTCCACTCCGCCATTCATTTCATCCCTGAGAAAACTAGACGAAAATTGAATGAGGGCTCTTCGCGGCGTACCCTAATCAACGATCGATAAAATGTATGGTGATCCTGGCAACGGTGAATTTCGTGACACACCAATAGCAACGATGGAGATGTTGCATGTGTGAGGGATTGGCGATTTGACCATGGAATCTTACATAAAAGTTTGCGAGAAACATGATGGTGCCACTGGTTTTCCCTGAAATCATCTCCCAAGCTCAAAAAAAGCTCTCAAGTTGAGGCCGAAATGGAGGGGATATCCCACTCTACCCCGAGAGTCCACCTCTACATCAAAACAAACTCTCCGTGCATAGATAGGCAGCAAATACATTAGCAGGGTTGCCGTGTTTTCAGTTTGGGAGTCCCCAAATAAAGTGGCAGCCCTGTCAATGTATTTGCTCCCTATCAATGCATGGAGAGTTTGTTTTGATGTAGAGGTGGACTCTCAGGGTAGGGTGGGATATCCCCTCCATTTTTGCCTCACTTTGAGAGCATTTTTTTGAGCTTGGGAGATGATTTCAGAGAAAACCAGTGGCAACATCGTGTTTCTCGCGAACTTTTACATAGGAATCAATGGTCAAATCGCAAATCCCTCACACATGCAACATCTCCATTAGGATAGGACGAGGATAGTCGGTTTTTACGGTCTCTTATACTGCCGTGCTAAGGAAGAACGCCGTATGACATTCGAGAGTTGACAAATTTTCCCGGCTAAAACATTATTTTTGAGAGCAAGTTGTACTTATTTTTCCTTGAAATTTTCAAATATTTTAGATCGAAGTGCGAACGAAATTGCCTAAAAAATTTGAAGAAAAATATCCACGATTTTTCCGGTAAATTCGTTTTTTATTGAAAGAAATTTGGCAACGCCTGAAGGTTTATACGACGTTTTTCCTTAGCACGGCAGAATGGGGCTGTTACTCAATGAGAAATTACATCTAACTCAGAGCCAACGATTTGAAAATCTGTGTCTAGATATGACACCTAGCCATTCTTCAAGTACAATAAAAACAACGCTGAGGTTATGACGAGAACAGTACTGCCGAGCTAAGGAAGAACGTCATATGAGCATTCGAGAGTTGCCAAATTTTCCTTGACAAAACATGTATTTTTGACAACATCCATGCACATTTTTCCTCAACATTTTAAGATATTTTAGATTAAATTGCGCACAAAGTTGTCTAGAAAATTTGTAAAATAATATTCACTATTTTCCGAGTAAATTTGGTTTTTATCGGAGGAAACTTAGCAACGTCTGAAGGCTCATACGGCGTCCTTCCTTAGTACGGTAGAGTAACAGAGCTTCAGTAGGGAATTAAATACTGATACTACTCCGCGATTTTTAGCTTTTTCGCTTTTCCAGTCATTTTAACCAACCTCAATTGCATATTTGAATTATTTCAGAGAACTGATCTACGTTTTGACCCTAAAGGTGAAAAGCTACTATTTTGAAGGTCTTATCGCCCTTGTTTCAATCGTGCAAGCAATCAAAAGCAATGACGCAAGGGTAAAAACTGCTCCGATAGGTGCATTTATGTTTATAAAAAATTGCAGCCGTCAGCATTGCACACCCGCGCGCACTAATATATTTTCTCACTTTAGTACGTAAGTTCTCGGTGCTGTCGGATGCAATAATTGAGATGAAAATGAACATATGCTTGTTGTTACAAAAGGGGGAGGAGCTAGCGGTACTTCAAAAATATCCACGTCTGGAATGCTAGGTGATAGTAAAGAGCCAATACGATGAAAGTGAGCGTTCATGTTTTCTTTTATAACTGACTCGTTGTACAGCATGAACAGTATATTTGCATGGACAACAGAGCTGCACCCGGGAAAACGGAAAATGTTTTCAAAGATGATAAACGCAGAAAAATTGCCGTCCGTGTTCAAACTTCGAGAATTTTTGAGCATTTTTTCGACGAAAGAATGAAAGAATATTTAAAATTTTGTCGAATTTATTATCGAAAAGTTATCTCAAAATATTGTAAAATACTTTTATAACAATATTCTCATGACAAAGTTAGAAAATATTTTTAAAAAACTTTCCGCGATTATATTGTCACCGAGGAGATCCTAACTTCGATCTTGCTCAGATGAAAACCCTGCAATCCATATCTTATATTAGATGTACACATTTAAATTAAAAAAAGGGTCTATATGTATATTTTGACACGAGCCCTCTTATGCATGTACACTTATGGATCTCAACGGGCTGATTGTTGAAATTGATAGACAAAACGATAGACAAAGAGAGACAAAAGTAGTATGGAGGGATTCTATTAGTTGAAATGGGTGATTCCTACAGACTGAGGGAGAAAATAATGGACTAACTATAAGGTCTCCGGTGGGTTGCCGTTAGTTAGTCTATTACCTACCGTCTTTGTCCGTTGCAACCACGCGCTTCCACCAATAGGATCCCTCCTTATCCCATTTATCTTCTTTGTCTATACCTTTGCCCACCAATTTCAACAGGCCCCCCGCAGGGCTCCTGTCAGAATTGGACGTATTTCTGTCAAACGAAACTATGTTCATTATGACGTTAGCCCTGTTATGCATGAATTCTTATGGGTCTCCGGGCTCATGTCTTAATGCACATAGTTCCGTTCGACAGAAATACGTCCAATTGATAAGGTCTCTATTGATTAAAATGCGTCCGCCTCTACTAGGACGTATTTCTACCAAACGGAACTACGTGCATTATGACGTGAGCCATGTTATGCATATATTCTTATGGGTCTCAGGGCTCATGTCGGAATGCACATGGTTCCGCTTGGCAGAAATACGTCCATTTTTCCTGTACGGGACGAAGACGCCGAGCCCATTTTTTGGCACATTCTGTTTTTTTCCCGCAAGTAGCGCTGCACTACGTTTCGGTGACCTTGACACTAGCCGAGGCTGTTAAATGCAGCACTGCAGTTGGATGTAAATTCACTTTCCCAGCGCAACCTTCAGCGCCGGCCGAGCGCGATGTCGCGCGCCATGATAAACTGGACGTATTCACGCTAAAAGGACCTATGTACATAGGCTTTGCGTGTGACATAGTTTCTTTTAGCATAAATACGTCTAACTAGCGTTTCCGCGTTCTGCGGCTATGCCGGCATTGTTTACGCGCTGCGTGGAAACGTGCTTGAGACGCGACCGAAGTGAAGCGGTTTTATTTCTCCGAAATATCACGATCGCGCTCGCTTGTGCACGCGTTCTTCCATATTTTGACCTGATTAATTTTTTTTTTTTTTTTTTTTTTATTAAAAATATAGAGAACTACAAGGTATTAACTCTATTTCTTATAACTAAAATCCTATTTCTTATAACTAAAATCGATTAATTAATTTTCGGGTTCCGTATCCGCGGTTCGAGCCCGTTGGAAGTCGCACGCTGAGTTTGAGGTTAAGACTGCCGTGCTAAGGAAAAACGGCGTATGAGCCTTCAGACGTTGCTGGATTGCCTTTACTAAAAACCGAATTTACTGGAAAAATGTGTAATTTTTTTTCCTCGAATTTTTCAGATAATTTTGTTCGCAACTTGATCTAACAAATCCGAAAATTTCACCGGAAAATTTGCATAACTTTCCTCGTAAATACATGTTTTATTCGGAGAAATTTGACAACTCTCGAAAGTTCATACGGCGTTTTTCCTTAGCACGGCAGAAGAGCTGAGTTACACCGTGAGAATAGCGTCATATTAACATTGGATGTGGGAAGAATGGTTGACAACTGTGGGAGAGATTCCTGACGATTCAACCGCTTCCGCCTAATAAAATTCTGTGGTAAATCACAATGCTGCCATGCTCAGGAAAGACACCGTCGAACATTAGGATGTTGTCAAAGTTTCCCCATAAAATGTTGATTTCTTTGGAAACTTATGAATATTTTCTCTAAAAGGTTCTGATACTGAAGATAAAATTGCAGGTGAAATTATCTGAACATTTGCAACAGAAATGTCATTAATTGAAGTGATGGGTGCGGAAAGAGCATTTCTTGGTTGCGGTGTCTCAGAATCTTTACAAAAGTTTCATCCATTATAATTGAAGGTTATTGTATGGAATTCGTTAAAACTTTTATTGGATTTTCTTTATGATTTTAAAATGTGGAAAACAAAGAGTTGCAGAAAGTTCATTGAATTGTTTCCTCTCTAAGTAAAATATAAATTAACAGTAAAGATTTTTTGACATTGAGACCAAGAAATGCCCCCTTTCCGAGCCAAACGCCTCAATTTCACAATGTTTACACAGTTTCGCGCTATTCTCTCAAATATTCACAATTTGAGAGGAAACTACTATCGTGAAGGATAAAAAGTCCTTGATTTTGGTTTTTAAAAATTGTCACGAACAACTAGAAAAATCCTTGATTTTGGTTTATGAAAATTGTTATGAACACCTGGATAAGTTCTTGATTTTGGTTTTTAAAAATCATTACGAACAACTGGAAAAGTCCTTGCTTTTAGTGTATAAAAATTATCATGAACCCTGAAGCTACGCGGATAATATACCTCTTTCTAGAGACCAAAATCCATTTTCTGACAATTTAAATCCCATCTATTCGATACATCAAACGGGTGAGATTGTATCGATATCGATTGGTTCAAAACATAAACATAGCCTCAAATTTAAATTCAGAAATCTAAAAGAACGGGTCTTTTGTAACAGATTTGTTATTCTTTAGAGTACCAAATGCCAATCCAAAGTGAAATTGTCAGGAAATTACTCATTTTCAGCTTTTTCAACTTAAATCCTGCTAGTTTGGTTTGAGGTTATGTCCTATTGTTTTGAACCAAACGATACATCGAACCCGTATCGAATACGGTCCATTATTCATCGTGGAGGATAGGGTTAGGAAGCCTCGATTATTAGTAGAGACCAGCGGCGGCGTGGCGTGCTTTGCGATATATCGATTGATCTGCCATTTAAGCCTATGAAAAAGGATCGATAAGCACGGTGTTCGCAACGAACACCTTATTAATCGATTTTGTAGCATCGCTTCAAATGGGGAAATAAAGATAATCGATTATTGACGCCTCGCCACTGGTGGAGACCCGGCCGGGAAAATCGATGGACCTTAGTCTTTGTGTTCGGTGCGCTACAATAACCCTGAATGGCTCTCGTGTGTCGGCGATCGACGTCAGTACAGACCTTTGTACCCCCATCCTGCAGTTCTTCCGGCTCATGTGTTCGGATTTTAGTAATGGGTGACGGTCTTCCTGCGTATTCACATTCAAAATGTGCGATCGAATTGTCTCTCCATATCCAAACTTTTGCTAACAGCATGATCAGAGATGGAAAGTGAAATTTCAAGGGGCTCGAATAAATTTTACAGAATTTGAAAGTTGTTGATTATTATTGAAATTACTAATTGAACCTCCGGAGATCCGGAAAGCGTTTCAGATGATTCGAGTTTCAGTTCTTAACGGGAAACATTCCCTTAAGACCTTGCTAAGAAGCTACCAGCGAATCTGGTTAACTTTTCTCAATACAGCGCCTGTTATCTGCTCTTTTCTGTATTGATGTTAGAATTCCTAAATTAAAACCTGATTTAACCTAAAACTTGAGAATTTTTGTTTTGGAATTTCAAAACGTCACATCTCCCTCAATTTTCGAGCGGGTCAAACGTGCGTTAGAATGTCTCAATTTTTGCCTGCATTTGACGAAATTCGAAAAATTTCGAAAAAATCGAAAAGCGCCTCACCCCTCCAAGAATCGATACATTTCCGTAGGTTTAAATGGAGGAAATCCAGTGTTGCCAAATTGCTGAGTCCGCCAATGCTGCGTACTTTCCGCTTCCGGGCATCGTTAAAAAATACGCAAGGTCCGAAGGAAAAATTGCGGACCCTCTCGCGGAATTCCCGCACTTTTTCAGTGCTTTCGGACCGCCTTTGGTTAAAAATCAGTAATATTTCCGGACTACTTGACACCCTTGTCTCCGGCAACCTTGGATTCAATAGACAGGATGATTAGCTTTGCGCTTGTCTGGGAACTTTTAATTTAATATGGATCGGTTCCTTTCCATTAAAACGATCCGTTCGTATCCCCGTGAAGGATTTTCCTACCACCCACGACCCACGTTAGCGCGTATTTACGGAAACCAACGTTCCGCTCATCCCTTCACAGGTCGCTGGAAGTCGCCGCCTGGAACTTTACAAATCAACCAAGAGCTATTTATATTGACACTTATATTGATTCAAATTGACTCAAGCCTGAGGGAACGGAGAATAGAACTTAGCGTTCTGTTGCTCTGTAAATAATAAAGCTCCGAGGAAATTAAAAACTCCTCTGCCATGCTATCTGGTTTAGCCACATCTCTTGTAAAAGGAGAATGTGCATGCTAATTTTTCATTGCATCACCTGAAAGTGCTCGAAGAGCTGATTTCACGGTATTTTTTATAATTTTTTTCTGATATGGGAAATAGTATAAAAATAGATTTAAAAGTGAGCAAATGCACCGCCTAGTGACGTCATCTGGCGGCATTTCCCATTTAAACACAAGTATTTTAGCATGATTAGATAATTTTGTCATATTTCCTCCAATAATTGTTCAATATTCTTGAACCAAGGGTATCTTCGTGTTCAGTTCACTCTGTAGTTTCTACTTAAACACGAAATTCATCAAATTTCAGACACCTGCAAATTCTCCATTGGCAACACGGATTTTTCTCCGTTTAAATGTGTGCTGATCAATCGATCCTAGGTGAGGCAGCCTGTCTCGCCTAGAATCGATATATTCGATGGATTTAAATGGAGTATTATAACAAGTGTTACCAACTTGCTGGAATCGCCACTGCCACTGAACACGGATTGAAATGAGGCGTCGCAAACAGTGATTCCTCATTGAAATGGCATACAAAACACCGTTAGGAATGTATAGACTTCATTTTACAATTCAGAGCAAAAATTTCAGACTCACTTTAGAAAAAATATACGTACCATTAGTTTCCCTACGTACATGAGCCGGAAATGGTAGTTCTTAATTGAAAAATGAAGTCCATATGTTCTGCACATACCTCCACCAAGAAAAATATCAACACGAAAGTTTCAAGAGTGGCGGTAGCCACCCCCGGTCGAGGAAAATGACGTCCTACTAAAGTCCCGATAACAAACGGGTGGCCGACACTCTTAGTCACAGGCAACTCCCTTAACTTGAAAATTGATTCGGTTGCCATTCGACTGCAGCCCAAACGACGGCACGGATTCCTACGATCTTGGTGTCTACGGACGCATCTCAATTAGGACTACAAAGTGGAAGAGTTTCAATAAGATCCATTGAGTTTTCAAAAAGTTATAAGCACTTAATGACCCAAAACAAGGAAAATTTTACTTTTTACTTTGCCGGGAAATTTGAATTTCAAGAATCCAGGGTACTGAGAAAGTCACTCAAACTCCGCGATAACGGTAAACCTTAGACCCATAAAAGTGGGTACCTAAAGAATCGTCATGTTACCGTGTCCACGGGTTTTTACAGTTTTGTAACATTCCTAGTGATCTTAAAGAGAAATTACGGAAAATACGACTAAACTGCCCGTCATGACCATCTTTAACAACAGATTTCTCGCTTACCCGGCCGCGGATTGTAATGGAGCCTATATAAAGGGCACTCCGTGAAGATGTGAGGATTTCATTTTGCCACATAAAAAAGCGCTTTATCTCACGGATAATCCAGCATCCGCTTACATCCTTCAAAATTTTAGCTATAATTTTTGAATTTAGAAAAAAACCAGTAATATAATGGTTCAACGCCATTGGTTCATTCTGTTCAGGTTCGTCCGAGTTTCGGGAACGAAATTCCTGTCGTCGTTATCAACCTCCATCTACTGTATTTATTTGTGAATAATGAACAGATGTAATTTAAAAGTTCAATTCATTTTAGATCCTAACTAATATTACACACTTATATTATTACGCCCACTTTTATCCCGATACACTACTTCATTGGTTTCTTAAAAATCTCAAGTGATTTCTGGTCGGTCGTTGCCAACCTCTCTAACTAGTTGTGAATAGATTTACCATTTACCTAATTTGGATAAGAGTTTAATTCTTTGTAGATGCTAACTACTATATTTACACACTCATATTATTACGTCTCACGTGTTCTACTGGAGCCCGATATACTATTACCTTAGTTTCTCTTAAAATTTTCAAGTGGTATCTTTATTTTATTGAACGAAAATGTGACAAATTTTTAAGTGAGGTTATGTCGTCATGTTTATGTCAGTACCTGACCTAAGCGATAGATGTAATTCAGGTAAATTACGTTAACGAAATTACACCGAAATTGTGCCAAACTCTAAAGAGGAAGCAGCATTTACATCACAGAATGCATGCTCGTGACTAAAGTCTAAAAATTACTGGAATATGATCCTCGGCCTTCACATGCGACTGTCACTGAACTTCGACCAAAATTTATTCGCTCTATATCTTGCCATCAACCTATGTGCTCTGGAGTGATTATGCTTCTCTGAAGTGTATGTTATTTACATTAAGAACATGTTTCCTTCATGATTTATCTTGGAATCCTCCTATCTCTTCTACCGTTCTTGTTACGCGTGGCTTGCGAACCTGAGTATGTGAGGCACAATTCCATCCCTTTTCGGAACAGTTCAATCATAGGTCAACTTAATGTCACATAATCAAAGGTCTTTGACTGTGAGCATTTGCTCAAATTGGTTTCTTCTGAGTCGCTTTGATTTTGCGTCAGGAGTTGTTAGAAACTTCATTTTGCCCAACAATGAATAACAAGGTCTTTAATGAAAGGTATGTACCCGTTTTATTCTCATAATTTCATGAGTTGATGATAAAAATACAATGAAGGCTTCATTTTCTTGCATAAATTGCTGTGTGAAATGGGTGCGTCCATCCCTCCTCTATTTAAAAGAGTAACAGAATGTATCGCCCATCTGTTTAGAGGACTTCAGTATTAAGATACGTAGGTACGTGTTCCTGTCTAGTTCCATTGCAATAAGTGTGATCGTGTTAATCAAGGCTAAATACAATTAGACCCCATGGTATCAATGTAATCATAAATGCCTCTCCACTCTTACCAACTAGGTGCGGCATATCCTCCGATCAAGAGATGGAGATTGCCGTCTCAGCAGGTACGAGGGTGAGCCTACGAACCCAGGTATGGTGACCGTAAGTACCGCTTTGGCCGCTCACATTCAGATAAGCCTTTTTTTCTAATGAACTCATGCCAATACTTAGATCTCCAGACTTATTTACTGCATTAAGAACACATAAGATAATAAATTAAATAGGTAAAGTCAGTTGTCAATCTTTATACCAAGTGCAGGTACCAACATAATTTTTTGTCATTGGGTGGACAAAGGACACTAGCTGCAATGCAGCGATTCATAGATTCAATTGTTCCCAACCGGTCCGTGATTTGGCATCACTCCTTTGGATAAAAAGATCACGATATTTCCATTATTATTAATTAAAAACATCATTTAATTTGACAACAGTTCTGTGTGCGTTTCCCACTGTCTGAAGTTCAGTAAAAATAAGGACTCAATTGTGGTTTGTGGTGGCCACATTCTTCATGATGCAGTTAGAGTTACTTCTCAACCATGAACCAATGAACACCTGCAGATTCGTTTCAGAATCAGCATTGGTGCGCTCTCTAGCGGCTAACGCCAAAACCCTAGTTTTCACTTTCACTTTTCTCCACCAGTAAGCGCTGTGTGAACCCGACGGCACTTATCATCATTGTGGCTTATGGAGAAATCAAGAACTACTTGTGTTTTTTCGACATTTTTAATTCGATCATCATTAATTTTTGCAAATTTTGCTGAAACGGGTAGTTAAAGCCATAGTGAATCCTAGAGTCCCTTTATACCCAGAGTTACGACAACTCACTTTTGGTTGGGCCAGGATTGGGCTGAAAGTGGCCTAAAAAAAAATCCAATTCTGATTGGTTCTCGCTCATGGAGGCCGAAACTAGTGCACCAAGATGGCGGTACCTCGAATGTGAACAAGAATAATGAAAATATTATCTAATTGTGGTTTATCAAGAGTAAATTGTTATTTCCATCGGTCTAAAATGAAAATAGATTAAGAAATTATTCACAAACCAATCTAATTTTCGTTTTAATTGATCAATTTGTTGATGTTGTTGTTTTTGTGTGACAGACATCGCAGGATTCCTGATCCTTATCCCTCAATATCGTTCGTTTGAGTGCACTAGTTTCGGCCTCCATGGCCAGCCAAGGTCGGCTGCCAGTCAGCTGATAATCGAGTTGTCGTTACTCTGGGTATAAAGGGACTCTAGTGAATCCATTAATGTATCATACTCTTGAAAAATATTCCAAAAAGGAAGTAAATTGAGACTTAAACCAAGTGTGAACCGACAAGCATTTCTTATCACGGCGGCTTACGGGAAAAGCAACGACTGCTCGTGTTTTTTCGACATTTTTTAAGTCAATCGATATTAATTTGTGTAAATTTTGCTATAAATAGATGGTCAAAGCCATAATAAATCCATTCATGTATGTTACTCCTGGATTTTATTCATATAGGGATTTAATTTCTGACTTATACAAAGTGTGAACCAAACCGGCATTCTAACATGATGGCTTATGGAGAAATCAACAACACTGCTTGTGTTTTTTCGACGCTTCGGTTTTGCCAGTTCTTCGTACAGCCAGACCTTTAGGTACTTATTCACCCAAAAACGACCTGATATAAACTACAAAAACCCTCAAAAACATTTTTCGGGCAAAAAATCCGGTCGAGGAAATTGACGTGTCACTTCCTTTTCAAGTATAAGATAGGCAAAAACCTTTGATGAATTCCCAAGGTCCACTAAGACTAATAATCATCAAAAAGTTCAAAAAAAAAAATAAATCCCTTGCCAAAAATAAATAAAAAAAACCGATTTTGAGATAAATCCCTCGAATGAACTTGAAATCACAAAATCGGTCGAGGATGTCAACTGAAACTTTTCCCCCTTTAATTATGAGCTCCGCAACAAGCGTGACTCGCTTGTACCTTTTCATACACGAGCCGCACGAATTCATCTCTTCTTCTCTCCTCTCCTTCCGTCCATGGACAGAGGTCCAAAATTTTTCGGATTTACTGACGCGACCGGCTGCGGCTCGGTGCGTAAACATGGGTGGATTATACTAATATTACACATAAGTCAGAGAGATACACGTACAACCTGTCGACTTAAGTGGGGCTCATTCCGTGAAGGGACTCAACTCCTCCACTATAACAATTCCACTAATAATTTTGCGATTCAGAAATCCCCTCACTTGTCCGGACCTAACGTGTCTGTCGAAATGTCATCCAATGGTACAGATGTATTTTATACTTAATTGATAGAGTATAAGAACAATTATTACTTACAACCTACCTACCGTCCAAAGCAAATGGTAAGCTCCCTTAAAAAAAAATCCATGTTTCAGATGAATCATGTTTCGAAAAAGTCTAACATGTGGTTATGGGAAAATGGGGCGACTGGTGAAATTGCAACCGACTTGAAGCCGACATCAGGGATGATAAGAAGGCACCGATTCACTGAGAGCATCGAGCCGCAGCCGGTCGCGTCAGTAAATCCGAAAAATTTTGGACCTCTGTCCATGGACGGAAGGAGAGGAGAGAAGAAGAGATGAATTCGTGCGGCTCGTGTATGAAAAGGTACAAGCGAGTCACGCTTGTTGCGGAGCTCATAATTAAAGGGGGAAAAGTTTCAGTTGACATCCTCGACCGATTTTGTGATTTCAAGTTCATTCGAGGGATTTATCTCAAAATCGGTTTTTTTTATTTATTTTTGGCAAGGGATTTATTTTTTTTTTTGAACTTTTTGATGATTATTAGTCTTAGTGGACCTTGGGAATTCATCAAAGGTTTTTGCCTATCTTATACTTGAAAAGGAAGTGACACGTCAATTTCCTCGACCGGATTTTTTGCCCGAAAAATGTTTTTGAGGGTTTTTGTAGTTTATAGTTGATACGGGAAGTAAGACACAAAGTAACCTTGACCTTCGGTTGACAATTTCAAGAGAAAATGCCAGCTAGTTTTCTTGAGGAAATTTGGACTGCATTTTGCAATTTGGAACTATAAATTCTGGCTTTTCTGGAAGAACACTCATGTGCATAGGGAAACTAATGGCACATACGTTGTTTTGAAACCGGGCTAGAATTTATAGTTCTGAATTGCAAAATATACTGTTGGCTAATACCAACGTCGCAATCTAAGAAATGCATTTTCCTAGTCTCTCCACTTGTTTCTGCGCTAAATTTATCACAAACCGTGCTTTATAATTTACGACTGCCAATTCGGATAAAAATACAGTTGTATTGTTATCCGATTTAGAATTTGTTTTCTACCATGCACGAAAAATTTCAGTTATTTGCACCGAGAACTCATGCGCCCCATACGAACCGAAGCCTTTTCCTCCATGCAGTAGAGCCGTACATCCACACGAACAGATCAATGCTTGGAATCGTAAGGACTACAATTCCACTAAGGGTGCTTAGACTAAATAATTAAGGAGGATTCGTACAACAAAAGCCGCGTGGGACGTGTGAGTGAGGGAGGGGGAGGGGAGCCCTTTCAACGTCGAGGTACGCATCGATCCTGCTCGGCATTTGCATGCCATTTACCTACGTCATCGCTGGGTAAGTAAATCTCCGCCCGTTGTTCTGATGGGTGGACACGCGAAAATGTCAAAAACCTAACAGGTTTCGAAGAGCTGATTCTTCCGACTTGGCTACCTTCGTCGGGGGTATTCTCGATGACGTGACGAAATATCTATACAAAACTAGTGGATCAGCAATTAAAATGGGCCTCTTCTAAAAGTTCGCAGATGTTCGTAGCAGACACCTTAATAATCGATTCTTTACCATAGCTCCAAACGGAGAAATATCGATAATCCATCATTCACGCCTCGCCACTGGATTTAAAGGCAACTGATCAGCAGAATGGAGATATTGCATGTGTGAGGAATTTGCGATTTGACTGATGATTCTTACGTAAAAGTTCGCGAGAAACACGAAGGCGCTGCTGGTTTTTTCTGAAATCAACTCCCAAGCTCAAAAAAAGCTCTCAAGTTGAGGCCAAAATGGAGGCGATATCCCACGCTATTCTGAGAGTCCACCCCTACATCAAGACAAACTCTCCATGCAAAGATAGGGAGCAAATACAATGACAGGGCTGCAACTTTAAGTGGGGACTCCAAAACTGAAATCACGGAGACCCTGCTAATGTATTTGCTCCCTATCTTTGCATGGAGAGTTTGTCTTGATGTAGTGGTGGACTCTCAGAATAGCGTAAGATATCCCCTTCATTTTGGCCTCATAACTTGAGAGCTGTTTTTGAGCTTGGGAGATGATTTCAGAGAAAACCAGTAGCACCATCGTGTTTCTCGCGAACTTTTACATAAGAATCAACAGTCAAATCGCAAATTTCTCACACATGCAATACCTCCATTTTTCGATCCGTATCCCTTAAAGGGTTGCCACAGAATTATGAGAATTGAATTCTCTGACATTTCCCTGATTTCTCTGTTACATTTCGGTAAAATTCCCTGACAGTTGTAGATATGTCAGATGGTTACAAATACATAATTTTAAATAGTTTTCGAGCAATATTTGTTGTTCGAAACTTCAAACCCATTCTATGAAAGGATTAAAGGCGACAATTTTTCCCTTACATTTTCGTCATTTTCCCTGACATTTTCACCATAATCCCTAACGTTTTCGCCATTACCAGGTTTTCCCTGATTTTTTAAAATTCCCTGACAGTTCCCGGTTTTCTCGGTGGCAACCCTGCCCTTATAATAGAACAAAACAAGATAGTATCCGTCATACCTCATACTGACAGACCAGGAAACCGTCGACAATGTTGCCATCCGTGGCAGATGTTATCCAAAGCTTTCAGCGTGAACGTGACACCCACTTGCGACACAAATCGCGGACACTCCGAAGTGCGAATTTTCGGCTGATCCCGAACGAAAACACTGGGTCAGGAAAACACTATCGACGCTCGGACGACAAAGTTCTCAGCTGACCGACAATGACGCGTCGCGTTCCAAGATGATTGATCTACTGACGACTTGCGATTACGCGCCCGATGCAACCGGTTCCGATTACCTTGGGCCCGGTCTCGTTGGACTACGACGCGACAGCAGCTATGCGTGTTACGCATCGGTATCGCTTCCTCCATACTGCCGTTCTCAGGAAGAACACCGTATGAACCTACAAAGGTTGCCAGATTTCTATAAAAAATGTCATTTTTGAGAAAGGTAAAGAAAATTTCTCCTCCTTGCAATTTTCAGATAAGATAGGTTAAATTAAGAGGCGGATACAGCAATTTGGAAACACCGGATTTTCTCCATTAAAACCTATGTTGAATAATCGATTCTTGTCGGAGCACCTGGCCCCTACAAGAATCGATACATTTCCATAGGTTGAAATGCGGGGAAAAAACAATGTTGCCAATTTTACCTAGATTCGCCAATAAATTTCGAAAAAAAAAAATCAAATAAAACATTGAAAAAAGGGAGGAAATAAGTTGAGTCTCGATTGTACGCGATTCGGATCATCAGTGATTTTTTCGGTGGCACTGACAAAAAAACACTGCAATTTTATGGCGTCAACTACTACGAAGTATTCCTTCCAGAGATGATGTTCGGCAAGATAAGTAGAAGGGTCAAGAGTACCTCTCCTTACAATTTTCAGATAAGTTCGATCAAATCGCGAACAAAATTCCTTGAAAAAATTGGAGGGAAAGGCAAAAGGAAAAGAAATCAGCAGTCTCGATTATCCGCGATTTTTTCGGCGGCTTTCACCCAATAACGCTGCAATTTTACAGCGTCAACTTCTAAAAACATTCATTCCAAAGATGATGTTTGGCAGGATAATTTATTTGAGGTAAAATTGTTTCAATTTACCCATCAATTATACAGTTCTATCTTTCAATTGACAAGTATTTTGATAGATTCTTTTAAACTACAGATTTTTCAATCCCTCTTCCTAACCAGGTCGCTTAGTTTCAGATTATACGCGAAGCTCATTTATCCGCGGTGGCTCCGGTTCGAATCACCGCGGATACTCGAGACTCTGCACTGAAAAAAAAATCTCGGTGTATTTACTAGGAAAATGGTAAAATTACCAAGAATTCATGGTTCTATTTGATCCCAGTTTTTTCTTGGTAAAATTACCATTTATGGAATTGGTAATTTTCCGAGAAATCTCGGTACAGTGGACTCTCGATAATTCGAACCTCGATAATTCGAAAACCTCGTTAATTCGAAGGAAAGTCCGTTTCCCTTGAAAATCTCTCGATGATTCGAAGAAAATCAATGCATTTTTCTCCCCTCGTTATTTCGAAATTTTTAACTTTCGTTATTTATTGAACTTTCTCGGTAATTTTACTGGACCTTGGTAAAAACGCCAATATTTTTTATCAACTGTGGTAGAATTACCGAGATAAAATGGCAAAGTTACCGGGAATTGATAACCAATAAAAGTGGTATTCTTACCTGAAAAAAAAAAACAGTAAAAATACCGGTTTTCAGGTAAGCTTACCAGTCTGTCTTGGTAAAATTACCAATAATTGGTAAAAAAAAGTGAGATGGTAAAGGTATACCTAAACGGAGCTCGGTGAAAACGCCGAGAATTTTTTTTCAGTGTGCTACACTCTGGAGTTTTCCAGAAAAATTGGCAACGTCTGACAGCTCATACGGTTTTTTTGAGGCATCCAGACTTGATTGCCAGTTGATTAGGAATCCGCGGATTCTAACCTTTTGAATGTTGGAATTGAGTCTTTGCTTTGGCAGCCTTTGACGACGAGTTAGTGCAGCCAATGCCCCCGGAGCGACAAGCAAACTGACTTCCTGCAGTCCTTACGCTGTGCTGCGCTGCGAGGCGGAATACGGTAAAAAAAACTAGAAGCCGTTCATAGATTACGTCAGATATCTCGGTCGATAGGTGCATTGCAAAGGGGTGGGGGGAATGGCGGGGGGATGCCTTTAAGTTGGACTACATTCCGCAATAAGGAACTACTATTTTTGGTTCATTCAGGGAAGCACACGTAAGTAATTATGTTTACGCAAACTAATGACACATATGTTGTTTCTGAAATGAGTCAGAAATAAGGCTTCATGACGCTCTTTGAACATAAAAAAAAAAAAAAAAAAGTCGAATGATGCATGCGAAGTAATCAGAATGTGGTACACAAAATGAGGTTATATTTTCTAATTTTGCTGTGAACTTTACTCAGTTTATTTAATTATGAGTGTTCGCTCAGCCTTGGAACGATTTTGAGCATTACACCCTGAAAAATATTACCAAACTAAACCTCTGGAGCGGAGAAGTTGGCAGTACCACCGCTCATCCAAAGGCACAGTCATTTATTTTTTGGTTCCCGCGGGTCACGGAGAGAATAAAAATTTCACCTATGAAAAAAAGAGGAGTAAGAAAAAATTCAGATGCCTGGTGCTCAAAATTTGATCGCTTTGCCAGTTTCAAAATAACTTTAACCATTTTTGGTGGTCATCACCGCTTCTCCGGATTCTTAGAATCAGTTTAATGCTACCAGAATTTCTGATAAACTTTTCAATGGAAGTACCAGCGGTAGGTGAGGAAGTGTGCTACCCATTATATCAGCGCTGAGCTGAGAAAAGACTGTGGGGAAGGACGAGGTCAAAGTCAAGCAACAGTTTCTGGCTCTATTCTGCCGTGCTAAGGAAAAACGCCGTATGGACCTTCAGGCGTTGCCAAATTTCCATTTATAAAACACGAATTTCCTGGTTAACTTATGAATGTTTTTCTTCCAACTTTTCAGATAATGTTGTTTGCAATTTCACCTAAGTTCCTGAAAATTCGAAGGAAAAATATTCATAACTTTGCACAAAAATGAACATTTTATCGAGGGGAATTTGGCAACTCTCGAATGTTCATACGGCGTTCCTCCTCAGCACGGCAGTATTGATCTGCGGGTTCAAACGAGAGGTCAACGAAAAAGACCGAAAACTCGAGCGTGTGTCAAAATCATACGAGGCAATCAAATTATAGGGGTTAAAACCGTATTTTGAGGGCGTATCACCAAAACAGCGACGAACGAAGCCTCACACGATTGAATCGGTTTCATGCAGAGAGCCAAAGTATACTCTTTACTCAGGAACTCACTTCTCTTTATTTCAATTTGATTACATACACCAAGCGCCCTATTTTCGCGCTAAGACGACGTGCGAACGCAATGAGTGACACGTTTCGTTATCAGAAGTGGTAAATATTGAAGGCGCTAGGGGTTTCTCAACGGCTAGGTCTGGACGCAACTATTCGTGCTCTTAGGATGTCCCAAGTTGCATATCCTAAAAATTGCAGGCGTTATCAGAAGCGGTAAATATTGAAGGCGCTAGGGGTTTCTCAACGGCTAGGTCTGGACGCAACTATTCGTGCTCTTAGGATGTCCCAAGTTGCATATCCTAAAAATTGCAGGCGTTATCAGAAGCGGTAAATATTGAAGGCGCTAGGGGTTTCTCAACGGCTAGGTCTGGACGCAACTATTCGTGCTCTTAGGATGTCCCAAGTTGCATATCCTAAAAATTGCAGGCGTTATCAGAAGCGGTAAATATTGAAGGCGCTAGGGGTTTCTCAACGGCTAGGTCTGGACGCAACTATTCGTGCTCTTAGGATGTCCCAAGTTGCATATCCTAAAAATTGCAGGCGTTATCAGAAGCGGTAAATATTGAAGGCGCTAGGGGTTTCTCAACGGCTAGGTCTGGACGCAACTATTCGTGCTCTTAGGATGTCCCAAGTTGCATATCCTAAAAATTGCAGGCGTTATCAGAAGCGGTAGATATTGAAGGCGCTAGGGGTTTCTCAACGGCTAGGTCTGGACGCAACTATTCGTGCTCTTAGGATGTCCCAAGTTGCATATCCTAAAAATTGCAGGCGTTATCAGAAGCGGTAAATATTGAAGGCTCTAGGGGTTTCTCAACGGCTAGGTCTGGACGCAACTATTCCTGCTCTTAGGATGTCCCAAGTTGCATATCCTAAAAATTGCAGGCGTTATCAGAAGCGGTAAATATTGAAGGCGCTAGGGGTTTCTCAACGGCTAGGTCTGGACGCAACTAATCGTGCTCTTAGGATGTCCCAAGTTGCATATCCTAAAAATTTCAGGCGTTATCAGAAGCGGTAAATATTGAAGGCGCTAGGGGTTTCTCAACGGCTAGGTCTGGACGCAACTATTCGTGTTCTCGGGATGTCCGTGTTGATTTTAGCGAGATCTGGCAACGGTGAGCGGCGACATCGTTCTCACGCGCGAGTCGCGCGCCGACTACGCACAGAGAATACAGACTGGCATGGCACTCGTCCAACCACGTTTTACCGGTTCGAGGGGAAAGATAAAAATCGTTTATAGTTTGATCAAACCTGTTGGGTCAAAAACCAATATCACACGCGAAGCCCAAAATTCATGACGCTTTATGATCCCTCAAAAATCCTACGGTGGTAAATCCCCGTGAGCAACACAGCTACCGCTACTACGCCACATTGTATTCGTATTCACAGAATTGTAAACAACGCATCACGCAGTTGTAGAGATGTAAACAGTAGATCAAGCCCGCTGAATGGGTGCATTTATTTAGCTGTTTTATGGCTGCGTTCAAGTGATTACGTGATAACTGCGTCTCATTTGCGGATTACTTTGTCATCGTGCAGGGCCGACCTCGAGAGAAAGCAGCGAAAACGCTACAAAAATTATCAGCAAAGGACTCTATAAAAATTTGGGGGTTTTCGTTACCGTATTTAACAGGATGCATACTGATAATACTTCTCATTGAATTAAAATCAGACGAGAGAATCAGGTAAGCTGTGTAATCTCTTGATTGGCCCAGAATTTTTAATTGAAAGAAGGAAAACTGAAAAAAGCCTCGCCATTTACAGCCATAAATTCTGTCTGGAAACTGGGAATCTTCAGGTAAAATAAAATAAAAAATTATTTTCTCCACTACCTACTAAAGCGTTCATCAAAGTTTCAAAACCCTCATTTAATGTACCAATATAAGAACATGTAAGATCATGTAATTTATTCTCAGCTGAATATCGCAGATAAAAATTCCCCTTTGATTGAACGTGATACTAAATACCGACTCCGGAGTTCGAATAGTTGCTCGCATCGTTGCACTTGTTAAAAAGTGAGAAATTTCGCGAATTTCGTCTCCATGCCGCGTGAAGTACGTAATATTTCCGGCGGATTCCACACATCCTAAAAAATTACGCGTTTTTCAGCTCGGCATCACGGAAAATTCGCTTCATTTCCATCGATTTATTTAAAGAAAGAAGAAACTACGCGCTAATCACCGCAATGTCGCGGCAGATACGCGAAAGTTCAAGCAGTTTTGTAAAATTCCGGTATGTACGCATATTTTCTGGCGAAAGATTACTATCAGCCATGATTATACAATTATCACCTCAAAATCGCGGAAAATACGCGTGATTTTTCTATAAATGCGAGAGTAGCCAGTAGCATTCATTAACGTCCGTAGTTTGAGACAGGCGGAATCTTAAAATTCTCCTTCAATTGAGCGTGATACCAAACGCCTACTCCGAAGTTCGAATAGTTGCTCGCTTCGTGTCCACTTGCTAAAAAGTGAGAAATAGCGCGAATTCCATCTAAATATCGCGAGAAGTATATGATACCTACTTCTAGTCCGACGGATTTCTTAAATCCTGAGCAAATACGCGCTTTACAGCCACGGAAAATTCGCCATTTTTCCAGCGATTTTTTTCGAAGAAAAGTAAAACCACGCGCCAATCACAACAATGTCACAGTGAATACGCGAATATTTCAGCGGTTTTGTCAAATCATTGAAAATTACGCATCATTTACCTCCATATCGCGGCATGGACGCAAATTTTCCTGGGAATGATTAATATCATACATTCAACAATTTTTACGTCAATGTCGCGGAAATAAGCGATTTTAAAATGGGCGCGACGGCGTGCGAGCATTTTGTTCATAGATGTTCGTACACTGAGATCGGCGAAATCCTAAGATTCTCCTTCAACCGAGCGTGATACCACATACCTACTCCAGAGTTCGAATAGTTGCTCGCTTCGTTTTCGCTTGTTAAAAGGTGAGAGATTGCGCGACTTCCATCTCAATATCGCGTGAAGTACGCGATATTTTCGGCGGATTTCAAAAATCCTGAACAATTAAGCGCTTTTCAGCTCCGTATCACGGAAAATTCGCTGTTTTTCCATAGATTTTTTTACAAGAGGAGAGAAACTACGCGCTAATAACCACAATGCCACGGCAAATACGCGATTTTCAGTTCTGTCAAATTACTACAAATTATGCATTAAATCATCCGATCTTCTTACATAAGAATCGCTTTCACAGCGCTCAACGACGCCTAACCGCCACAATGCCATCGGCGGATCCAGCAAATTGGCAACATTGTCTTTTCTCCATTTCCTTAAACCTGTGGAAATGTATCGAGTCTTGGAGGGGCCAGGTGCTCCGACAAGAATCGATTATTTAGCATATGTTTAAATGGAGGCAATCCGGTGTTGCCAAATTGCTGGATCCGCCTCTGCACAGTGCTCGGTCCTCCCACAGCCAGAAAATTCGTAATTTTTCCATCCATTTTTTTCAAAATGTTCGGCAAACGACTGGTTAGTAAAAAGAAAACCTGAAGAAAATTCAAATGAAGTTAAAGGGAGACATTAGTCTCAAGTATTAAAATATGAAACTACCGGTTTCTAGAACGGATTCCGTGCGATTATTCCATGATCATCCCTGATGAATCCCAGATTTCCCTCGTTTTCAGCGGTCTGGAGTGACGACGGCGTACCATTATTCGCTTGAATATCGCGGCATCCATTGACATCAATATTACTCTTACCTACCCCACGGGCGAAAAGCCAAGATAAGCCTTCATTTTCGCGTGATACCGCATACCCACTCCGGAGTTCGAATAGTTGCGTGCTTGATTTTTACATTTAACGATTATAGAGACCCACATTCATAAAAGTTAATAATTTAAGACGGGCGAAAAGCTGCATTTCCTCTCATTTTCGCAGGATACGACGTGACTACTTCAGAGTTCGAACAGTTGCACGTTTGGTGTCTGCTTTGACCAGTGTTGATTCTTAAAATATTTACGCCCAAATTTCCGTAAACAATAAAAAAAAAGGCAATATTCCATTAGTTTTGGAAAAACATAAGAAGTTATATGTGATTTTTATCTCAGAATCGCAGCAAATACATAATTTTCCTACAATTTTGAAACCAAATGAAGAAATTTAAAAAAAAAAATCATCTCTATGTCAAGGCAAATGCCCAATTTTTCCAGCAGTTTTATAAAAACATAACAGATTACAAATCTTAAATAAGTAGTTCACTTCAATGTCACAGCAAGTATACTCCGGATTTGGAATAGTTGAGCACTTGATTTTTACACTTCAGAATGCGAGCATAATAAGTACCTACATTCATGATTAGTAATTTGGCACAGGCAAAAATCTAAGATTTTCCTTTATTTTCGTGTGATACAACATGTCTTTTTACTAAACTCCTTCAAATACCATACAAGTGGTAATCCTGCGCATAAAGCATACTAAGCAACCAGCCCGAGGCAACTGTTGTTTGAGACTATCAAACTTGGGTGGCCTGAGCAGACATCAAGCCAGGACTTCCTAGTTGTAGAGCCAGCGCCACAACTGCTACGCCACAGAGGCTGACAGAGGGCCTAATTAGGTACTACTTACTCCAGCAGTATCTAATTCCAAACGATCACCTATTGCGAAATTCAACTATGTTGACATTAAACAATTGTGTCAGTGTTTACATGAAAATGGCCAACATTTCAGCCCATGCTCAACATTCTGCGAAAGTCTGGGGCTGTTGAGTTGCAATGAGTAAACAGAGGAGGTGGACGGTAATGGATGAATTAACTTCAACAACGCCCCTTTTCACTCTATCTTTGTGTTTCATCAATACTTACAACTGCAGATTAGGTCAAACACCTACTGTAACTTAAATGCAGGAGCAATAATGAAAGGCTATCTTGCCTCCACTTCAATCCGAGCTGAAAAGAGCAAACTTAGACTAAATAAAGTTCAGAATATGACCTATCCGTAACCTACATTTTGAAAAGGAGCAAACCAAACTTAGTACATGCTTTGTTCTGCTCTAGTTAGGAAAGATTTCATTCGACAATAAAGAATAACGAAGCTGGTAGCAGGTCATGTTCTAAACTGCACACCAAAGTTTTGGGTTTGAGAGTGGCAAAAACTCTAGGCTGGTTGTAATGCCACCAATTAGTGTAAGAAATAACCAAAAGGACTTGTTGAATAAGATCAAGGAAGAAGGGAGTGCATGAACTACTTTTAGTCTCCCTAAGGTACAACTAAAAATTGAATGCCTGAAGATAAACTAGGTAGATTACTTACCAAGTCTAGAAGAGATGGGCAGACGACAGTAATGAGACGACAAATAATAACGACGATAGTAACGACGATAAGTAATGAGATAATCCAAGGAAGAAACAAATATTGGCACTAATCACCTAAAAAGTATGTAGTATTCAGGATGTGGTTCAGACGCGGGTTTTGACAATAGAAAAGAAAATCAGTGAGAAGACGAGAAAAGATTGAGAAACAGTCCTACTTCACTTTCACTGCGCAAAACGGACACTTCATTCTTCGGGAATGATAGATAATTAAACACTAAAGTCGAGTCTAGAGAATGGCTTAGCCGATTCTCATTCTCAAACAAAGAAAACTTGTAAGGACTGAAAGTAAATCCAGACAAACGAAACGAACCAACACAAAAGCAATTTGAGGAAATGGCCCGAGCACCCAAACTAAACTTTGGGAACTTTGGGAACTTCGGGAATTATGATAGCCCAAATCAAAACCGAAAAATCCCACAACACACAGAAATAATGTCAATTTTTTGTGATTGATTCACAAATTATGCGCTCACAATCAGTTCAAAATTTTAGCGTTTCAAATTTTTAGAACTTAAGTCTTGCAGTTTTTTAGTCAAAAGACGATAAAACTTGCGGAATTATTTTTTTAATTTCACTAATTCGTGTACTGAGAGAGAATTTTTGATTGTCAAGTTGACGTCTTATGTAAGTAGAGCGCAGCACCTGCCAGTGGGCATGTTGCGAAAGAGATAAACAAACCGAACTGAACAACATTTGTGATAAGATAAAAATAGCATTGTCAAAGGTGAAGTCACTGTAAAGACTTCATTTAACTTGAATTTGAGTTTGACAGTTCATCTTTTACTTCTCGTCCTGTAGGAGCAACAGGTAAGAAGCAATTAACGATTTCGTTCCCTCGAAGTTCCCTATTTTAACACATTAGCCAGCCCATCTCAAGTCCTCAAAGCTTAGACGCTTCACCTCTTATTATCTCCTTGAGCATTTAAAAATGTAGGATATAGTATCCACGCTCTTATTTTGATGCGAGGAGAATGTTTGTTTGTCATTTTGCACTGCAAATGTCTCCTTGAGGCTTTCAATAACTAAAAAGAAGAAGAGTCCCCTTCATCCAAAAGAAGCCCCTCCGATATCAGTTCATTGCTTTATCTTGGCTTCTCTAGAATCCCTCCTTCCTTTTGTCTCCTTATCAAAGTGCAAGATCATATCCTAAAATAAAACCTGTTGCATGTCCTTGAGTGTCATTGGAATTTGATCTCTCTTTCAGTCTTGTGTGAAACCTCTCAGTAAAATCATTAGATCTTTGATAGCATTTTGTATCCCTTTTTTGTATTTTGTTCTAGCATTCTATCCCTCATCCTCCTGTGCTTCAAAACGTTTGGAATTACTCGCCGAAGAAGATGTCTCTCAGTGTCAAGCGTGTGGAAACTAAACCTTATGAAGGACAGAAGCCTGGTACAAGTGGTTTGAGGAAGGCTGTCAAAGTATTCCAACAGCCAAACTACACGGAAAATTTTATTCAAGCAATTTTAAATTCCATCCATCCTTTACCTGGATCAGTTTTGGTTGTTGGTGGTGATGGAAGATACTTTGGAAAAGAAGCTGTAGATATTATCATCAAAATTGCCGCAGCAAATGGGGTGAGTTTCCTTAGTTCTGACATGAATTTTTCCTAATTGCTTTGATCAATTTACCTACTCAACCATCAGTCACTTTTAAGTTAATCCATCCTCTCGGAGTAACTGCCTTGTGCTTGTCAGTATTTTACTTTGTAATTCACTTGCTGACTGTCACCCATGAGTCCAATCCCTGTGAGTTATAAATCCAATGTACTTATATTCTGCCTAAAATGCAAGTAATATTTGTGCATCTAACAATAATACTATGATACAAACAGCAACACAAGTCCTTCTAGTAACTCAGCTGATTCAAAGCTTACAAAGTTACTGCAACAGGTGAGAAATTTTAAAAATACCTCATTTTTCTTTCTCTCATAAACTTTCAACTAGGGAATATTAGTCGCTTTGGCACAAATTAAAAGTTGAAGTTTTACATCTGAAGATGCCGCCTGAATTCTCAATGCTTAAGAAAATGGTGTTGAGTGTAAAGTTATCTTAAATTCCACAGCTATCTGCGTTGAGGACTTCCTCTTATTGATTGCTGATTTGACAAATATTATCAATCCCTTTTCAACTCCTACAGTATTGCGGAGAAGCAAATTGCTTTCAATTTTCATTAATGTTTTAGGTTGCCAAATTAATTGTCGGCCAGAATGGAATTCTGTCAACTCCTGCTGTTTCAACTTTAATCAGGAAGTATCAGGTCACGGGTGGTATCGTTCTTACAGCCAGCCACAATCCAGGTGGCCCAGATAATGATTTTGGAATCAAATTCAACTCATCAAATGGAGGTGAGAAAACTTTTTTCTTCTGTTTCTCCTCTACTCAATGTTAACTCTTGGGAAAAATTAATATAATTTTTCCTCCAAGTTATTTCTAAATCTCCTGAGTAATTTTCTCACCTGGATTTGAAATATATATAGATTTTAAGCATCCAAATCAAAATGCAGCATTCGCAAGATTGCAATTTTTTGCTGTTTTGCAATGATATTTTTTCCCATGAGACTTGGATTATTTCAAAATGTCTTTGAATACTTATTATCAGTGGATTTGATAAAAGCCTCAACTTTTTTGTTCATTCGATGGTTATAACTAAAACTTAGCTCGATGCGTCTTGAGATTAGCTTGCTCTGTTTTGTCCTAATTGTTGTCCTAAAAGTTAATGTCCTAAATGTTTTGTCCTTTGACTCCTAATTGTAGAGTCAAAATTATGTCTCCCAGAATAGTTTAAGAGTATCTTGGCTGAGCTTTTAGGACCCATTCATAATTAGAGATGTTGCATGTCTGAGAAATTTGCGATTTGACCAATGATTTCAATGTAAAAGTTCGCAAGAAACACAACAGTGCCACTGCTTTTCTCTGAAATCAACTCCTAAGCTCAAAAAAAGCTCTTGAAGTGAGGCCAAAATGGAGGGGATATCCCGCCCTACCCTGAGAGTCCACATCTACATCAAAACAAACTCTCCATGCAAAGATAGGGAGCAAATACATTAGCAGGGTTGCCGTGATTTCAGTTTTTGAGTCCCCAAGTAAAGTGGCAGCCCTGTCATTGAATTTGCTCCCTATCTTTGCATGGAGAGTTTGTCTTGATGTAGAGGTGGACTCTCAGGATAGCATGGGATATCCCTTCCATTTTTGCCTCAACTTGAGAGCTTTTTTTGAGCTTAGGAGTTGATTTCAGAGAAAACCAGTGGCACCGTTGTGTTTCTCGCGAACTTTTACATAAGAATCAATGGTCAAATCACAAATTCCTCACACATGCAACATCTCCATTACGTAACACTTTAGGGAAAGAAGGGTTGATCCTGCGGTATAAGTGCATTACAGGGGGAGGGAGGCATTCAGGGCTGCATTCCATGATGCTGCTATGGACAAATGGTACCGATTTTCCAAAAATCTATGATGGAAATTCAATAATAGTTGGTTATTTTTCATTCAAAATTCATCCTGAAACGCTAATTCAAAGGAGTGTTACATATTTTTTCAAGAGGGTACAAACCTGTGTCACAGGTGCATTATTGGGGGAAGGAAGGGGGTAAAAAAATCCTATTCTCAACATTACGTATTTTATGAACAGCCCCTTAGCTCTCATACTGACAATAAAGTGAGCAATATAACTTTAGTGTGAGATTTTTTCACACAGTATACTTCAAGACAAATATCACCTAAAATAACAAATATCTCCATTTTTTAAAAAATATGTCATTTAAGTAATTCTGCAGTTACTTGTGCTGCCTAGTAGCCAAACAAATAGAATTAAGGATCTCAAAAGGCGAATATTTGCTGCACACCTAAGTAAGGGATAAGGGGGAGTGCAGGTGACTAATATTTTATTTATAAAACTATTATTACTAAGTTTAACAGTAAAAATAGTAATTTCATGAATTGTAATTTTGCAATGCAATTTTTTCTCGAAGTATCACCTACATAAACTCAGACCAGACCCCAACTGGTGAAGTAAAACAAGAGTCTTAACAGAGCATTACCACTATGCAACACATTCAACCTCTTGGAGTAGTTAGTTTCTGCATTTGTGAACTAGTTTCTAGAAAAAAATTGAAAAAATTCCTTTCTGAGACTTCATAATTAGTAATGAGAAATGATGCCATCTTGAGCTCTTGTATTGATAAGTAGTCAATGGAGATAAGTGGTGAAGTGGAAAGGTCAATCTTGAGGTGGACGTTAAAATTGGATAAGCGTTATCTGTACAGAAGTAGTAAAGCCTCTTCAAGATCGTCTGCCCTCTCCGTAAACGCATCAGACAATATTCTCCACTTATCTCTGAAAAAATCTGGAAACTTTTTTCGTATGGGTCCATTTGGGAATTTTTAAGTGAATGGTTGGATGGACATTTTTTTAACTTTATATCTACATACAAGGCTAAGATGATTCCGCCCAGTAAATGAAGGAAGCCAAACATCCCCCCTCCCCCCATGCAAAATTATTTGTCAGTGGTGACTCTGGCAAGTTGGCAGCGCTGTTTTTCCTCTGCTTGAGTTGGAACCTTTTATAGTAAGCCTTTTCAAGCATTGATTATTTTGTAAAAATTCAAATACGCAAAACCCAATGTTGCAAATTTGCAAGAATCATCATTGATAGTCATTGACTAAGCACTGTAAGTGGAGACATTTGGAACAGACTACTCACGAAACCGAAATGAATTTTCCATATTTTTCTTTCGTTCCTAGTTGGTCGACCAATTCAGGGATTTTCCGCAAAAATGTTTTAAAAATTATAGACTTAACGTTGTAACATAACTGAGAGAGATTTTCATCATAATCTTATGACCGTATAAATGCCCCTCTTGCCGAGGTGAGATCGTGTTATTTTTTACCTAGGTACCAAACAACTGTTAATACTTCCCGCTTTTACATCATTACATGCTAATGTTGTTCTCAGGTCCTGCCTCCGATAGTGTCACAGAAAAAATTTATGAGATAACAAAAACAATATCCTTTTACAATATTGTCCCAGATCTAAATGTTGATGTCTCGAAGCTTGGTGAAACAAATGTTCAGGTAGGTTTATTTTTTTCCTTGTTCATCAGTCAAGTTATTATATTGACAAAATCTTTGAAATTCTTTTAAAAATAAAACTCCTCAAGAGTCCTCCTCTTTAGTTTGTCCTGTATTTTTCTCCTCTTATTGATTCTTTCTGTAAAATAGCAAGTCGGAAAATGAATACTTGTAAGTTGAAATTTGAGGAGGAATAGGAAGTTAGGATAATCTTGACGTTGGTTTTAAGTTTTCCATTTTGTCAAATTTTTAAGTTTCTCTTCATATCGTTTTCTGGAAACTAAAATCGAAAATATTTAAAAGCAGCCTCTTTGGACTAGAAAAATGATTGAAAAAAAATAAATTTTGTATGTGTAGATTACCCTACAACAATCTGTGGTGAAAAACGATCTTTAAATTTTAGAAGGACCAACTACCTAGCTTAGCTGTTTTGCAGAAAATGTTGACTAAAATCAATAGCTTACTTACTGGGGGATATTCTAGGAGTCTGAATACCCTCCTATCCATAACTAAAAAGTTTCACGCCACTGTCAAATAATTTTTTTTCTCTTTTTTCCTTTCGAAATAAAAATGAAATAGATTGAAAGAAAGCGAAACTATGACTTAAAATAAACTTTAATTCTAACTTTGACGAAAAATTTTGTCTCTTCCAGATTGGAGGAAAACCATTCACTGTTCAAGTAATTGACTCCGTTGCAGATTACTTAGCGTTAATGAAGGAAATTTTCGATTTTGCAAAAATCAAAAGTCTGATTCAGGGCTCCTCTTCGCGGCCACCATTCAAATTATTAATCAACTCGATGCATGGAGGTTTGTCCGGTTTCTTTTTTTTTGGTTCAATGATTAAAGTTCATTTCATTTTTGAGGAAAGCTTAAGAGGAAACTATCACAACGCAAAAAATGATCATAGTTATAGTCTTAAGTTTAGAAGAAGATACAGACTGAAATTATATGCTTTTTAGAAAATATGGTGAAAAATTGAGAGCGGTATTCATTTTCGTTCCTGAAACAGCTCCTTTTCTTTGGAGGCCCAACTTGTTTACATTGTGGTTCAAAGGGGTTTAAGGATGCCCTCAATAAAGCATCTTGAATACTGTTGTGTTCTAAGCCAAAACGTCGCCTAAACATACGAAGGTTGCCAAATTTCCTCCCATAAATTTTTATTTTTGAGAAAAAACATAAATATTTTACCTTGATTTTTTCAGGAACTTTAGGAGAAATCGGGAACAAAATTATCTGAAAAATTTGAAGAAAAATATTTATAAGTTTAGCAGGAAATGGGCCTGATGCAAACTTTTGCTAGAGCAAAAATAAAATTTATTACTAATAGAAAATGTCTCAAACATCACAATGAGCGCATCGGCAAAGTCTAAAATGAACTCTTTACTTCACAATTTGCATTTTTTCGAGCTTCCCGCTTCCAAAACAATACCATGGCACAGGTGAACATTTCGTTAGAGGAGTCATTCCATCCAACCCCTACTCACAAGAAAACTAAGCAATATCTGCCAATCCGCCAAAACACATGTGACGGGACGATGATTCTAACCACCTGATAACAATCGGCGTGATCACATTCACATTTTTCTCGCGTTATCAGATATCCGCCTTGATTGACCTTGTGCCCTCCTCAACTTGCGCACAGAAGCGTTGGCCATGTTAAGCAGGGATTGAATGGAACGACTCCTCTAACGAAATGTTCACCTGTGCTGTTGTATCCTTTTTGAAGTGGGAATCTGAAAAAAACGCAAGTTTCTTACGCATTTGGTGAAGTCAGGAGTGCATTTCAGAGTTTGCTGATGCGTTCATACTGATTTTTGAGACATTATCTGTAAGGAACAAATCTTATTTCAGACATTAATTTTTATGTTTTGTAGTAACTGGTCCCTATGTCGAACACATTTTCATCAAGGAACTTGGAGCCGCTAAAGACAACACTGTCAACACAGTACCTTTGCCTGATTTTGGCGGTCATCACCCTGATCCCAATCTCACTTATGCCGCAGATCTTGTCACAGCTATGAAAAACGGTGATTATGATTTTGGAGCTGCTTTTGACGGAGATGGGGTACGTTTATTCATGCTATTGTCAAATGTAAACTTATGAAGCTGTTCAAGGATTAAGTTTGTCTTTGGTAAAAGGAATTTGAACACCCAATTCGTGTAAAATAATTTTTTTGTCCGACCAGGATCATTTTCACATCACCTAATTTCCCTTCTTGGTCTATTCATTCGTCAGGAAACTTAATAACATTACGCCTCAACATTTGTTATCAATTTTCCATAGATTATCAAGGAAACACTCAATATTCAAGTTGAATGTTTGGCACTTGGCCTCCTATTTAAATGATGAAATATTAGCGGAGATGACGCAGAGTCTGATTCAATGTGGCTGATTTTGATTGAAACTATCCAATTTCATCTGAGATTTTTTACTTTAAAAATATTAAGTGCGATTTTTAGCTCTTTTTAAGTTCTAAGATTATTTATCCTCTAGTTTTGCAAGTGCAGTTAACTTCGCTTAACCCTTTGACTCCTGTGGGCGAGAATTCTCATCCTCACGTAACCGCACTGAAACCCCACGGAGGAGAATTCTTGTCTTGGAACTTCAAAAGTCTTCATTTTTGGTGCTATTTACTTTCAAACAAACGAGTCCTGAAAATTAAATAATGGTGGCTGATATTCATTCTTACGTATTTAAGGATAAGGCACACAGTATTTCAAGCTATTTGGTTGAGATTTAAGAAAATGAAGGCAATAAAACTGAAAGTGCATGATCACCCGCTCTTAACCCAGTCTGGGAAGCACTGTTTGAAAATCTAACTCAGGGGTCTAAGGGTTAATCGGGACACATCCGTACTCAGTAATTTTATCCTGCTTAAGTGGGTGTCCTGATAAACCAAAGTTTTTCTGAGAATATTGAAAACAGTAAGAAAATGATCAATTTCGAGATTGTTCAAGCATTGACGTAGGGGCGTCCTTATTCTCTTCTTGGATAACGAATCCTCTGGAATGTTCATCACACTCTTTCGCATCAGCTGATGAGATCTGTGGAGCCTGTGGTTTGTCATTGACAGTAGGGTTCTGCTTGCGCATCTTTAAGCAATTTTAAATGTGATCTAAATGTTCTTGTGGCAGAAAATTGTCCCTATAAACCAAAGTTCTATCCCAACAAAGGGGAATTTTTTTACATAGCTAGTAAGTAAAATATTTCATTCTAGCGATTTTGTCCCATTTTACCAGTGTCCCTATGAAGCGGAGTTGACTGTATTAAGTAATATCACAAAAGTCAGGCTATTTTAGGAGGTATTTTTCAGAATGTCTGTACTGGTATACTTTTGTTATCTATTACCTTTTTTTGCACTTGTTTTAACCTTATTTTGTTTGTTGGTTACAGGATCGAAACATGGTCCTCGGAAAAAAGGCCTTCTTTGTAACTCCCAGTGATTCCCTTGCTGTACTGGCAAATAATCTGAACTGCATTCCATACTTCAAGAAAACTGGTGTTAAAGGCTTTGCTCGCAGCATGCCCACAGCAGCAGCTGTTGACAGGTGATGAGTCATTTTATACTTTAAAATTTCATTAACGCCACTATAGGTTGAAAATTCAGACCTGACTCGATTCTCATAAATCCCCATACTCATGGGAATGGTACCTCAATACCGAAAAATTCAAATTGAATTTTTGGTACAATCGCATTGGAAAGTATTTTACTACCATCATTACACCAAGAAACCCCATAAAATAACAGTTTGCCCATCTAACTGGAATAAATTACCTTCTCTGAAAAATTTATTCAAAACTTTCCCAATAATCAATAAAAATGGTGTGCGGTAATTTAATTAAATGCACAATTGAATCATTCATTCTCAGAAAGACTTAAGCACAAGCAATGGAGGTTTGGGAAAGTGGTAGAAACTGTATTGATCAACCAGTTCTAAATTAGGGATTAATGGAGAATGTGTTTTTGTAATTGAAGCGCTAATATTTTAAAGCTCTGAGATTTAAAACAGGTCAATAAAAAAAATTTAACTGTTTTTCTTGCACTTGCGTTGCTGGTGCTTCAGTATTTTTGAGCATGCATGATTCAATCGCTAGGATATCCTACCATAAAATAAGCAAGTGTCAATACTTTCAGATTTTTTTGAAGATAGCCAGCTTCTCTAGTCACTTTCAATCTGAGGATCACATCCTAATATTTTTTTTACTGGATTTTTCCTTGCAGAGTGGCTGCAGCGCAAAAGAAAGAAATATTTGAAACACCCACAGGATGGAAGTATTTCGGTAATTTGATGGATGCTGGTCGACTGTCCATCTGTGGAGAGGAAAGCTTTGGGTACGGTATAATTTTTTTGGTCTTGCCAATGGTATTTTAGTAATATTGAGGACTCATAGAATCACTGTAACTATGTTTCAATAAGGTCTGTATTATTGCAAACACTTCAGATTAGAAAATAAAGAAAGCTGAAACTAAAAAACACTCAAACTTACAAAAATAAATTGAAATTGCTGACGCGTTTCGGGGCTCTCCGGCCCCTTCTTCAAGGCTAAATTCCGACTGTTTGTTGTTTGTTATTATTCCACTCATCCCCTTCCTTCTTATCTTTCTTATCAAAAGTGCCATCTATCACTCGCACTGCCACAAGTGATAGTTGGCAGTCTTGATAAGGAAGATCAGAAGGAAGAAGATGAGTGGAATAACAACAAACAAGAACCAGTCGGTACTTAGCCTTGAAAAAGGGGCCGGGGAGCCCCGATATGTGTCAGCAATAAAATTGTAATTTATTTCTGTGAGTTTGAGTTTTTTTTAGTTTTGGCTTTCTTTATTTTCATTATCTAGCTCACAGTTTGTTACCCCGATTTCCTGTTTGTTTCATTTCGTTTAGTTTTCGTTACTTTCGGTTTATTACTTCAGATAAGAACTACTGTGTCCAAAACGCCGTTTTTTGTTTAGCAAATCATCGCAAGCTTGTATCTTCCTCAATTCATTAAGATTCCCAAGTTGCTCTCATCTGGGCTGTTATTATCTGCTATATTTCGATGTTGTAAAATGACTCTCTCCATGAATTTATTTGTATATATTATGCACCGTTTTTTGTAGGACTGGCTCAGATCACATTCGAGAAAAAGATGGCATTTGGGCGGTTCTCGCTTGGTTGTCTGTGATAGCCGAATTAGGTGAATCTGTCGAACAAATTTTACTGAAACATTGGAAGACCTTTGGCCGTAACTACTTCACGCGGTAAGAGTTTATTTTTCCTTTCAATTCTTGTGAACTTATGCTAAATTTCAATTGGAAAGTTTTCCAATCTCTCTGACTGTAACCTCCAGCATTACAAAAGTCCAGTCCCCAGAATATTGCCCCCTTGCATTATAATTTGTACCTCCTTCTCTGTAATTAATTTTATTCTTCTCAGTTTCTTTTCATAATTTGTTATACCCCAAGCGAGTCATCCAGTCATCCTAGTGGCTTTACTCTGAAGGGAGCAAGTCTCTTATACCTAAGTGATGCTTTTTAATTTTAAAGATAATTTTCCTCCAAAAAAATCACAAATTAGCTATCTCTGAAACGTAATCTTCTGTTTTATTATTCATAATAATAGTGAACCAAAACTGCTCAGATTGCTGTGTGATACATTGTTTCATTATATCAATGCTTCGTTTGGAAGTCGACTGCTGGCTTTGCATTCTTTTTATAAGAATTACTAATCTAAACTTGTAATTATGTAGGTATGATTATGAAAATTGTGAATCTGCTCCTTGCAACGAAATGATGAAAAAATTAGAAGAAAAAGTCACATCACCGAGCTTTGTGGGCCAATCTCTATCTAGTCAAGGAAAAACTTTTGTCGTGAAAAAAGGTGATAATTTTGAATACGTCGATCCAGTGGATAAAAGTGTGGCCAAAAATCAGGTAAGCACTCATTTCTGTTGTTGGTTGATTTCCTCTCTTTGTCTGTACATAACTGTTGACCCCTCCAAATTATACGTAACCGTTACGCACAATTTTCAACCATTGAGATCTGATTCAAAATTGGACTGGGTTCAATAGGAATGCATCTAATCACATCAAGTTTGAACCAAATAAAGAGTTTGAAGTTTTATTCCTCAAAAAGGCTCAATTCCAAAGAAAAAGTTTAATGACCATTTCCACTTTCAGAATAGTATTTTTCTCGACTTTAGATCCTCAACAGGTAAAAATTTACAGCTAGTTAAATTAAAAACTGCCCCTAATTTTTTTTCTTCCTTAATAGAAAGAGAATTATTGTTCATTTCGATTGATTTGCGTGAGAATTAGCTTTTCTTTACTTCTTTAATTTTGGTAAACGCTTTCTATAAAGTAGCTAAAAAATTTAAAGTAAACAGTAAAGTATCCATCCAAAATTTTACAGCGATAACTCATAATGGATTTGAGAAGTCCATTATCTCTTTTGAAGCTAAGTAGCTTTAAATCACAAATAATAAACGCAATGGGACAAGATGATTGTCATTCTTACTACATATTGATTCCTATCAAACTTTACTGTGTTATTGTTCTAGGGTATCAGAGTATTATTTGAAGATGGTTCTAGATTGATTTATCGTTTATCTGGAACTGGAAGCAGTGGCGCCACCGTCCGTCTATACGCTGAAAGTTATGAGCCAGCAAGTGGAAGTATAACTGTTGAAGCATCTGTTGCTCTCCAACCATTAGTACAAGTAAGTTGTTTTTACTCTTTTTTGGTATTTTCTTAGAAACCGCTTTTTTCATGCTTTCTGAAGGTATCAAGGGGAAAATTTCATTTAAAAATACTGGAAAAGGGTTCGACCTCAAACCTGGTCTGAACTGTATACCTGCAATAATTTGGAATTAGCATAGTAATGGATTGCATAATAAAAGAGTGTTCGATGGGTAATTAGTGATTTTGAGGAGGAGTAAACATTTAATGAAGGGGAGATACTCGAGAGTCATATTCAACTTTGCTTCAAACCAAAGAACTCTGCACGGAGAATTAAAGAAGTTAGCGCTGGTTTTTCGTTATTATTTTTTAACTCATTATTTTTTAACTCATTATTTTTTTCTTCATCAGGCCTTCGTTAAAAACTTTTTACTCATACTCATAATGACAGATATTCATTATTTGCCCATCCTGTAGAATTTTTAAGGGATTGTAAAACGACTTTCATTGCTTTCCCCAACCCCGATTTTCAGACAACCATCAATCCATCTTTCAACTTTCTTTTTGTTATTCTTAGAAACGTCCTAATTAATATAACTCATTTGCAGAAGATTTTTAAACCTTTCACTCCTTAATGTCACATTGATCAAAATGAAATTCATGAGATTACATTCTCTAATCTCTTTTACTTTATTTTACAGGTTGCATTGGATCTATCTGAATTACAGAAATTCACAAAACGCGACAAACCAACTGTGATAACATAAATTTTCCTCACAAATACACACAACATTGTCAAGTTACCGAGTGCCTCCTCTAAAAAAATGAGTCTGATGAAGTGAAGTATCTAAAACGACCATAAGAATCAAATTGAACGTTAAACACGTCAAAAGCGTTAAGTTATTTTATTTTGTTTTTCTTACTAATTTATTTTTGTTACTTTTTAAAATATAGAATAATTTATTAAGTTTTGGTGCTAAGTTTGAGTATTTTCAAGTTAGCACAATTCAAAATTTTGTGTAATTTTTTAAACCAAAAATGTCATTTAAACCAAAAATGTTATTAAAACTAAAAATGTTATTTAAACCAAAAATGTTATTTAAACCAAAAATGTTATTTAAACCTGAATTCTTAATTATACGAAAATTTTGTTTTAAAGTGTTCATTTTTTCTTCCTCTTTTGTGTACATTTTTAATCCAGCTTGCAGAAATTTATTTATTAACATTACACTCATGTAATTGTAAAGTGGTGATAACTGTAGATTTATAACACTTAGGCCTATCGTCAAATAATGGATGTCCGCCTCCAAGGTGCTCAAAAATTTCAATTTTCTAGTAAATATGTAGCTTGTATCTAAGGAATCCTCTTGCGACAAAAAATAACCCTACATGGACAATTAGACAGTGTCTGTTGACAAAAACTTTTAAAATAATTTTAAAGAAAACCCTTTTTTATCATTAAAATGTACGCCTGATAAAATTCTTGCAAAAAAATTGCATGAAGATTACCTTACTCAAATTCTTTTGGAGTTAGTTAGAGAGAGAATTGTCTTATTACAAATAATGAGTTTTTGAAATTTTATTTAACAGTCATTGCTTCTAGGGACAAAAAATTCCTTGAATCGAGAAAAATAAAGTAAAAAAGGGTTATAGAACTTAAAGTATCCACTGTATGTTTAAGTACAGCACTAAAAACATCTATAAAAAACTTAAAAAACTCTTGAATAATAGTCTTTAGTTTAAAGGCTTTTTTACTTTACGCTTCACAAAGGGTCAAATTATATTGAAAAACCAAAAAGGGTCTCTTAAAATGAATAAGTATTTTAACATTTTTTTCTGAGGTTTTTGGAATAAACCATCATCGCTACTAAGGCACATAGAAAATGTTATTCTTATTTGCATTAACATTTTCAGCAATAAATTAAGGCTTCAGCTGTACGGCTCAACCTATCATGAATTCTTTGGATTACTGGCAAGCAACTTCCTCCGGACATTGTGATAGCAGGTATGTATTTATCTTGCAGCACTGAAAGAAAATAGTAACGTATTGAACATCCTAGGATGTTAAAAATCTGCGCTACAACTCTAAAATGTTGCAGTGGACACTCCAGCTGTTGAAGTAACATCCTAGCAACGTTTGAATTAACAACCGAAGCATTCATATCAACACGCCAGAGTAGATGAGCAGATTTTTAATATCCTAGCTGGGATGCTAATAACTTATACATTTTTTTTTTTGTTTTGTTTTGCATGTGTGAGGTTTTACATTCACCTGAAAGTTAGAGTTGCAAATACTGCACCAATTGAGAAATTGAAGAAAATATAACGTTCAATGAAGAAATACTATGTCGACAATAATTACCTTCAAAAAAGATTTGAAAATATTTGACAAGCATCTAAAGAAGATTTTGAAAGATACAATAAGTAAGTCGCAGTTTGAGCCTTAAAAAGGGTAGGTACATAAAGAGGAAGGATTTTACAACTCCATTCTGACGGTAGCTGTAAACTCCAATTTCAAATTATTCTCAGGCGGGCAGGAGGGACCTAATATGTAGCTGCCGTCATGATTATTCGTGATCAAATGTTTCTCCTAAGTCTCTTCTCATTTTGACGGGGCTGAGAAAAAATTTAAAATTCGCGCCTAACTCTCAAGTCCTTGCAATCAAGGTTGTCAATCCCTGTATCTAAATTTCTCTTTCTCGTCGCCCAAATAATTTGTATTCAAAAAGCAGCCTAGAACAGCTATGTGTTCTCTTCTTGTTGCAATTTCCTGCAATAAAAATAGTAATCGTAATTTTATATGCAAATCCGAAAGATCGAGGCGACTAAGCGGAAAAGTTGGTCATGAATGCGTAAATCTAAGTTCGTGTTAGAGAAATTTTGGAATTCCCACCCCACATCCATTGTTGACAGTTGACAAATTCTTGTAGTGCAACTGCATCAAGAGAGGAATTTGTCAAGAAAATTTTAAATTATAATTAAATAATTTGTGTTATATCACTTTCATGATTGAAAACTAGGGCTACAGTTGTCACTTTAACAGGTATTGTTAATTTTTCTCCCTTCAATTTTCTCCTTAGGTTGTTTGGTCCGTCTCCAAGTATCCTTGGGCCACAACTTGTTTACAAACATCTTGACGTGGAGGGCCTTCAATTTTACGATTTTGATCTTAATCTACCCTGGAATCGAAGTTAGCCAATTATTCTCCAAATTCTTAGCGTCAGTATCTATCTACGTAGTCTTAATTCAGTGAATCATATTCATATTTAAACATCCTGCATACCAACTTGCCTCGCGTAGTAGGTGTGGCCATCGGTCAGTTCCAACATCATTGACAAGGAATTTCTGTTTTATTGTGGCTTTATATTCAAGGTGCCTACTTACCATTTTTACCAGCTCCATGGTTTGTTCTCATATACACATCCCACTAAAAGTTTTTGTCCGCTCTCGGGGAGCTGTATACTTAATTACAAACCTAATTTTTCACCTATCGTGCAATGTACTTTCTTTTGCCGTAGTTAAGTACTTACTTACCGAAGGTTACTCTGCATTAAAAGCATTTTGTTTACAAAGCCTGTTATGTTGGCCAGTGCTGTCTTTAACTTTTCATATTCCGCAATCACATGCTGATTTTGGCAGCTGAATGTGGCAATCAACAGTCAGTGCTCAACAGCTGAAATTTCACTAATTTGAGTTATTTTCATCCAAATGTGTATCAAATCTATTCGAGTAGTTCAGACAAATCTGACATTATCCGATGGTCGCTGAGAATCGTTGCTGAATTTTGCGCAAAATTCAGGCATCGGGCCGATGACTTCCACATTCAAGCCACATTCAGCTCCCACATTCAGCGTGTGATTGTGGCATAAGAGGTGTAAGGAAGGGTAAGCAGGAACAAGTAATGCCAATTCAGGAAACTTGTCCTAATCAGCAAATGTCTAATAGAGTCAGTTCAGTGAAGTTTAGGCACCTCTAGACTGCTACGGAAGATCGTCTGACAGCCTTTTTACGTGTAAAGTAAATACCAGAAGCAAGATGGCAGATCTTCTGTCGCAGTCTAAAAGTGTGTAAAGTTATTTGGCGTGGACTGTTAACATCACTCCTAATCGAGACTATACCATCAGCAATGACAAAGATCACTGCATAATAATGCAACAAAGAATTTCAATGTTACTGACATACCTGGCACGCCTCTTACATCATTTTTAGTCTTTTTAATAAGAAATTAAATATTCCTACTCTGGTGGAAATAACATAGAGGCAGTCAACCTGTTCTTGAATGAAGAACATAATACCTGAGTTCTTCAGTAATCCTACAAAATACTTACTTTTCACCTGGGAGAACAAAGCAGGCCAAATCATATAATCAAAAAATTGAAAATCTATTAGAAGTACTAGTCATTTTTCATTCAATTAAAAAGACAGTGAAATTTTTATTTGACCAAGGAGGAAGTTGATATTAGCAATCCAATCGTGGCAAGCCCAGAACCTCTGCTGATCGGGGAAGTATGCTGAAATCCAATACATGCCATGTGCTAAATGCAACTATAAAGTTTCACTGGACCCTCTTAAATAACACTGCACTTCGGTGTGTGGAAGACAAAGTAGGAAGAATTAGTCAGTAAAAATCTTCCTAGTTCAGGTCAGTCCTCTTCAACTTCGACTGCCATGCCATCAAGAATTTCATAAACGTAATAATTCTGAAGTAAATGTTCTTACTTTATTTTACCGCTGTTGCCAATAACCTCACCATTCTGTGAACAGCATCTATTTTGTGGTACATTGGGAGAAACTGTATTTACCAGTGCGTGAAGTACATTATTTTGTCTTGTTTGTTAAATCTACCACCTAATAGTTTTTCATTTTGTTATCAGTTCTATGTCGGATGTGCGAGCTTTGTTGGAGAGCCACGACAATATCGCTCTGTCTCACCTGAAGGGCCAAGATAATCTTAGCATGAGTAACAATACTATTTCGAAGGTAGTTGGCCTGAAAAAAGCTCCGAATGAACCTCTGGTAAGTCTTCTCCCGGTCACTTCCCCTCCCTCTGTCTCTCTGTGTCTGCCGATAATACCTAATTACAGCTCTTGAAAGTAATATCAAAATCTTTAGACCATGTCTTTAGTCTTACCGGGCAACTGCCTTAAATTATATTGTAAAAAAGTTGCAAAGACATTGCTATTACTTTAAGTACTTTAAGCTGTAACTTTGTTTTCATGTAACTGTTTGTTGTAACTCATGTTTTCTCAATCACGCTCAAGCAAACAGGGTGGTTCTCTCAATATGTTATCAAAGTTGAAACTCATAAAAATTAGACTAATTTGTGGCTTTATTCGCAAAGAGCAAGACGGGATTTTCAATTTTGCCTCCCATGGCCCAAAAAATTTTTGCTGTTCTCAGATTTCACTTTTGTGGCTCAAGCCTCCAATGGTTTACTTCCCTCAATCCCAAATCAATTTCAAATTCGAAAGCTCAGAAAAATCTCTCGCCTCATTTTATTTAGATGCAGCAAAACTAATTGTTTTGAATTAAGGGAGCTTGGCATTTTCTTTCTCACATTACCCACATTATTTTGAAAAATGTATTAAAAAAATATCATCAAGTTTTCTTTAGAACAATGAATTTTCTTGAAATTAAAATACAAGTCCGTTTAATTTCATGATGATATGTTCCATGCTGTTATTTTAAAAATCTCCTAAACACAGCCATGACTTTTTGTTAAGCTGGAAAATCGATGGTAAAACCTGGAAGAGTAATTGAAACACAGAAGCTGTACCCGTCTCCAGCACTCTCCAAGAACTGCCACCAACTCTGAAAGTAGAGATGTTGATATTTTGCTAGCTCCGAGATGCATATTAAATTACCAATGAATTGGTGATTTTTCACTAATAAATTTTCATTTCCCAGGGTTTCACGGTAGAACGAGACGAAAATGGGAATCTAATAGTTGCAAGAATATTAGCAGGTGGAACAGTCGAACAGAGAAACCTCCTCAAACCAGGCGATGTGATCCTCGAAGTGAATGGTTTTGCAATCTCCTCTCCAGAGGAGCTTCAGACTGAAGTAAATCGGGGCAAAGATGTTATTCAGTTTCGAGTTGCACCAGCTGCAGACAACGTCAACTTACCGAAAACTCAGCAGGTGAGTATCTAAATTTAACTTTCTTGGTAAACCGTAGGTATCCTGTAACAGGGGTTCAGAACTTCTGTGACCTAACAACTGGCTGATCGGAACCTAGGTTGCAAGAAAAATGTAAAGGCTCCTAGAAAAGATTTTTAAATTTTGAAGGTCCAACAAAGTTTCTTTTTTTTCCCTTTTAATTTTTGGACATGAAAAATGAAGTAGAATATTTACATATTAAAAAAGTTTTGCCTCCAGTTTTTCACAAGTAATTTTTTTTATTGATTCAGCTCAGGGGTTAACTGATACTCTAAAAAATATATTATTTCACAGGAATTTGAAGAAATTGCTTCCCAGTTTGTTTTAGTATTTTTCTAACTTTATCTAATACCTCAATTTTTTTTTTCTTCAGGTGTACATGCGAGCACTGTATGATTATAATCCAATGGAAGATACCTTGTTACCATGCCCTGAAATTGGACTAGCGTTTCAAAAGGGTGATATTCTTCAGGTAATGACTAGATGCAATTAATGGTCATTTTCTACACTTGTTAACTAATGTTTTTCTCTCTGGTTGTTCAAAATGGATGCATTTGTGCCAAATTAGTCCATTTACATTACAAAGTTTCTGGCAGTCTGGAAAACCTGAAAAACCAGGGAATTTACGGCTACCTGGGAAAGCTAGGAAATGCAAGGGAAAAATCAAGGAATTTCACAAGTAGGATGTTTACTTATTAATTTGAGAGAGCAGGAACAATTTCACAGCAACTTTTGCCTCCATTTGAATTTCTGAAAGTGGAAATTTTGTCCCAATCCAAATCCCAGAGAGTAAAATTTATTCATCAATATGAATGAGATTCGTGTCTCGAATCCATTCACCAAGAAATTTCTTTAAATATTTAAATGCCTCTTCAGAGGAAATATCAATTGTTTCAAATTATAAGTTGCGGTGTTTTTTTTTGTACGTAGGTATTTACTGTCATTCACTGCTTTTTTTTTCAGATCCTCAATCAAAAGGATCCAAATTGGTGGCAAGCTAAGAAGGTTAATTCAGACCAGCCCGCTGGATTGATACCATCTCAGGAGTTGGAAGAAAGACGCAAGGCATTTGTCGCTCCGGAAGCTGATTATGTTCATAAAATCAGTATATGTGGGACTCGAGTAAGTTAATTTTTCTTTACTTATCAATGCTTATAGCAATTGAAAATAAACTGAAATTTGCAGTACATCTCATGACGTCTGCATGATTCAACGCTGAATTGGTATGGTAAGCCTGATAGTTCTGTAGGGCACCACAACTTTAAAAGGATGCTTCCTATAGCTAGTGCTAACTACTTATGCATTATTTCTCTTCAATATCATTTTTACAAAGCTGAAGTAATTATAGTCTTTTTTTTCGTGAACCAGATTTCAAAAAAGAAGCAAAAGAAAATGTATCAAACAAAACAAAATGGTGAATTCGACAAAGCCGAGTTGATATTGTACGAAGAAGTTACCAGAATGCCTCCGTTTAAAAGACACACCTTAGCCTTGGTCGGGTCTCAGGGCGTGGGAAGGCGTACTCTGAAAGGGCGTTTGATCAACAGTGACCCTGAGAAATTTGGATCCGTCATTCCATGTAAGTACCTACCTTTTCACCAATTTTATTTTAAATTGTTGTTAAACAATTATACTGCAAAGTAAAATGATTTTGTGCCTAACTCCGAGGTCTATTTAGAAAGTGAATTTTACCGTTATTTCTTCTCAAGACCTAACAGTTTTGGAAAAAAAACTAAATTAGTGCCGTTCAAAAATTTAATGCTTTAAACTAGCATATAAGCTATGTTTTATTGTTTTCCAGCAACCAATGAGCTTGTTCAGCAATTCGTAATTCTTGCATTTTTGGAAACTAGAGAGTGCACAGAGTTCACAGGAATTTTCCCCGATTTTTTTGAGCAATATTAACCCACGAAATACGAGTCCAAAAGTCCGTATTTTGGGCTCCCATTTAAACGCGCGCCGCTTGGCCCATCTCAAAATGGCGCCCATTTTCTCCGTCCGGCGGTGGCCACACTTTTGACCCTGCGTGCCGGCGGGTACCTCTGCATGCCTCTGCCGTGTGTGGGTCGTATAAACAAACGAAGATTGATAACACAAATGATCCGAGCAACTCGAAATCTCTTAATATTAAATAATTTAAATCCATTTTCGACTTCAACCAAGCACTTGGCAATAATATTCATCGTATTTTACAACCAGGAGCCACGGCCTATTGGCTCATTTTAAGGTGCATTCTGAAAATCAGTCTTAGAAGTCCAGTGTCCAAACTCAGACTTTCGTCCTTTACTTTTTTTTGACCATTCTCTTTTCATTTTCGCCTCAAATCAAATGTTTTGCAGTTTCTTTGTCTTGAGTATGTGGTCCTGAATTCATTCAAGAGTTAGAAGTTCACCATTTATTTAGTATTATAGCCTTTTGACCTCTCAAGCTTTACCGATATGATCTCATGTAGTTCGAGGTTTCTTTGGCCCAAACCAAGTGATTACACATCTGATGTGTGTCTTATGGCTCTTCAAATTCGCAGTTTAGAACTAAATCAGAGACTACAGTCACTTAATCCAGTTCTGCTCTCTTGTTCAATGTTTGTCATAAGTGTTTGTTCGTGTCTGTTCTTTATAAGTGACCACTGTAGTGCATATACACAGTTATGCTATCGGTACAGGTATTATTTCTTGTTTTCTACAGTCAGGACTTTCTCTTAAGCGCAATAATTTACCAAAGAAATTCACCTAGTTGCGTAAATAATTTGGTGTATAGATATTCTGTTAATGTCTCCTTGCGGTGATGCAAAGTTTCTGAGATCTGTCATAAGTGGATTTTGCATTTAGACGGTCACTCTTGTCTGATAAAATTACTGCTCTAGCAGCTTCAAATTTATACTTTGATCTCTGATTCATCACTAAATGACACTCGTGCGGTGTCATTTATCTTTAATCAGTTCAAAGCTATTTCGACAATGAATCATCAAAGGTCCGATCGAAGAAGGAATTTTCTGGTGAGTGTTGTGGCTGAACCGGCATCTCAACTCAAGTTTCAAAAGCATCAACTTATATAAATTTATCAGGAAGTGGTAATGGTAAGTGGAAATCATGGTAGTGCTCGCTTCTTTCATAAGCAAATTGTGCGCTCAAAATTTCAAAATCTACTCACCTGCATGTATATTTGAAGAGGAATACGACATTATATGTAGCAGGCTACACTTCATCTATGAATAATACGTAAATTTGTCTTGAGAGTATTCTTAGGAAACTTCCACAATTTTTAGTTTTGTTCCTGAGAGAAAATTTTGAGATGACTCTGCTGGTATTCCCAGTGTCTTTTCAGAAATTTTGTACTTCATAGGTATCATCATATACTTAAGTATCAACAGACATTGTACAAGACAGAAAATTTATTTGAGGATTCCTGCTATATGTTGTGTTTCCTGCAGCAATCATATTTCATGGAATGAAGTAATCAAAAACTACTTACTTACCTACAGCTTGGTCAGTTTCATTTCTTTCTATAGTGAAGAAAATGTTTTTTTTCTCTCTATTTAAGAATTCAAGGTGAATCAAGCCTGTCCAACAAAAATTTTAATAAAATCTCTTTGTTCAAAAACACCTAAGAATCATTTCAATGGTAAAGTTGCCGACGATTCTGCCGAGGATTTTGAAAAGACATAGAATTACATCCTCCCATAAGATAAAGTCAGGAACATGGTTAAGGTTATCTGGGGATGATATTTGTAACATTTCGTTGCATGATTTTATAATCGAAGAGAAACAGAAGGTCTGAAACTTTGTGAATCTATATAAGTGGTTTTCTAGTTAGGTTATGATATTGATATGCTCGCTTTGTTATCAATTAATCTCCACAAAGGTAAGCATACTTACATAAACTGTTCCACAAGAGATGCGAATGTAACTTGTAATACCTAAGTGACTTTACAAATCTTACCTGTTAAACTACCAGCTGCCCGATTATTGAAACTATGTCAGCCCGACATGAAAAGACATAGCCCTATCTTATCCATGCAATATATCGGAATTTGATGTCTTGTCGGGTTGCTCTAAGCCTTCAATAATCGGCCTGCTGATGAGTTGCAAAATATTTCCACTTCCAGACGAATGATCATGTCTTGGTTCATGCTTTCAATACTAGAGTTGTGATGTCGGTTCAGCCACAGCACTCATCAGAAAATTCCTTCTTCGATCGGACCTTTGATGATTCATTGTCGAAATAGCAGCTTTATTCATTTAAACGCGCGCCGCTTGGCCCATCTCAAAATGGCGCCCATTTTCTCCGTCTGGCGGTGGCCACACTTTTGACCCTGCGTGCCGGCGGGTACCTCTGCATGCCTCTGCCGTGTGTGGGTCGTATAAACAAACGAAGATTGATAACACAAATGATCCGAGCAACTCGAAATCTCTTAATATTAAATAATTTAAATCCAATTTCGACTTCAACCAAGCACTTGGCAATAATATTCATCGTATTTTACAACCAGGAGCCACGGCCTATCGGCTCATTTTAAGGTGCATTCTGAAAATCAGTCTTACAAGTCCAGTGTCCAAACCCAGACTTTCGTCCTTTACTTTTTTTTGACCATTCTCTTTTCATTTTCGCCTCAAATCAAATGTTTTGCAGTTTCTCTAAGCCTTCAATAATCGGCCTGCTGATGAGTTGCAAAATATTTCCACTTCCAGACGAATGATCATGTCTTGGTTCATGCTTTCAATAGTAGAGTTGTGATGTCGGTTCAGCCACAGCACTCATCAGAAAATTCCTTCTTCGATCGGACCTTTGATGATTCATTGTCGAAATAGCTTTGAACTGATTAAAGATAAATGACACTGCACGAGTGTCATTTAGTGATGAATCAGAGATCAAAGTATAAATTTGAAGCTGCTAGAGCAGTAATTTTATCAGACAAGAGTGACCGTCTAAATGCAAAATCCACTTATGACAGATCTCAGAAACTTTGCATCACCGCAAGGAGACATTAACAGAATATCTATACACCAAATTATTTACGCAACTAGGTGAATTTCTTTGGTAAATTATTGCGCTTAAGAGAAAGTCCTGACTGTAGAAAACAAGAAATAATACCTGTACCGATAGCATAACTGTGTATATGCACTACAGTGGTCACTTATAAAGAACAGACACGAACAAACACTTATGACAAACATTGAACAAGAGAGCAGAACTGGATTAAGTGACTGTAGTCTCTGATTTAGTTCTAAACTGCGAATTTGAAGAGCCATAAGACACACATCAGATGTGTAATCACTTGGTTTGGGCCAAAGAAACCTCGAACTACATGAGATCATATCGGTAAAGCTTGAGAGGTCAAAAGGCTATAATACTAAATAAATGGTGAACTTCTAACTCTTGAATGAATTCAGGACCACATACTCAAGACAAAGAAACTGCAAAACATTTGATTTGAGGCGAAAATGAAAAGAGAATGGTCAAAAAAAAGTAAAGGACGAAAGTCTGGGTTTGGACACTGGACTTGTAAGACTGATTTTCAGAATGCACCTTAAAATGAGCCGATAGGCCGTGGCTCCTGGTTGTAAAATACGATGAATATTATTGCCAAGTGCTTGGTTGAAGTCGAAAATGGATTTAAATTATTTAATATTAAGAGATTTCGAGTTGCTCGGATCATTTGTGTTATCAATCTTCGTTTGTTTATACGACCCACACACGGCAGAGGCATGCAGAGGTACCCGCCGGCACGCAGGGTCAAAAGTGTGGCCACCGCCGGACGGAGAAAATGGGCGCCATTTTGAGATGGGCCAAAAAATCGGGGAAAATTCCTGTGAACTCTGTGCACTCTCTAGTTTCCAAAAATGCAAGAATTACGAATTGCTGAACAAGCTCATTGCTCAGAAATCTTATTTTTCCTACGTTACCTCAAAATATTTTCCATTGCCACTTATGGAGGTTGCAGAAAGTGATAATTTGGTGTTAGCACTCTCAGCACCTGTTCATCTTATCAGAAAACCAAAATACGGAAAAAAAGAATACAGTAATACCTTAATTATTTAATAAATGTTGGTGGAAGCCTAAGCTAAATATTATAAATGTAGGATAATTGAAATTGCCTATAAACACATAAAACCACTTGAAATATGTATGGAAAAAACAAAGAAAACATTGAAAAACCTCTAAGTATAATAAAAATTTATCCTGTCTGTGTTTAACCCATTAATGATGAGCTATTAGTTCAGCAAAAAAATGCTATCTAAAATTTTAACAAATTTTCATATTTTAGTCACATCTCGACCAAGGAGAGAGTATGAGGATGATGGGAAGAACTATTGGTTTGTCGACCGTGAATTGATGGAACAGGAAATTCGTCAGCACAAATTCCTGGAATACGGGGAACATAATGGTCATTTGTACGGCACAAGTATTGATTCAATCTGGGACGTCATCAATCAAGGGAAAATGTGTATATTAGACTGCAGTCCTGCTGTAAGTATAGATCTCCTTTCATTTAATTAGCCTCTTAATGAGATTTAATTTTGGAGCTCAAAAAGAAAATATTTAAACTCCGAATTGAATCGAAAGGGAGGAAACCTGTGATTGATTTTTTATTATTAAAAAAAAATATTGTCGTTATTTCTTTAAAATGAGAAAGTCATTTCCAAGTCCTATACATTTAGATGAAAACCTAATTTCTCAAAAAGGTTGGAAACTCTTTGAACAACTGGAGATAAAAATTGTAGATTTTGCATGCTCGTGTGTTAAAGCATTATTTTTAGGGAGTAATATTTTGTATTCTCCTTTTGTGCTCCCTGCGTTCCATAAATATCTTTAAATGGAAATCATAACTTGCTTTGAAATTGCTGTTGTCTGAATAATATTTGACCATCAGAGTTGTTCAACCCTACCCTATAGGTCCTATATTTGTACTGATACTTTTTTTTTGCTTGAAATTCTGTTTTCACACCAATAATATCTCGAATTTTATGTTTTCCAGGCCTTGAAAATTTTGCACAACTCTCCTGATTTCGCCCCATTTGTTATTTTCATCGCAGCACCTGGAATGGAACACCTCAAAAACTTGTATGATTATGGAGCTAATTCTACTAATTTGGGGTATTCAAGTAGAAATCTTAATGTGAGTACAGAAATCAGGAGCCATACCTTCAATTTAATTCTAATAGGAAATTAGTGGTAAATCTGAAAAACCCTGTCTATCTTGTCTATCCCAAAATTTGTCTTGAAAATTTCATGCGTAAATGTTAGTAGGTTTTTTTCAGAAGTTTTAGAATAGTACAGCTTGGATTTGAAGTTTTTTTTCGTGCTGTCAGACTGTATTTGTACTCTATAAGAGTGTTAATATCTCAAAATTGTCTGAATTTTATCACGAACTTCAACTTGCGGATAGTTTTTTCCCTTTTTTTCACCAAAGACCTTTTTCCCTCATCAATGCCTTTCTCAGTGTCAAAAATATTGTTCCAGTCAAATTTTGATTGATCAAGATTTGATCTGAGACACAAACTCTATATTTTTAAATACAAAAAATCTACATAGCTTTGAGTGTTGGAGCAATTTAGCCAAGTTTTTTTCATGCTGTGAAAAAGTTTGATTTCCTCGTCCATTTTTTTTAAAGAAAAAAAAATTAAAATTGTTTTCTCTTTTATTGCAGTTTGAGCGCCAGAGCTCAATCAGATATAGTTCTCGCCGTGCACGAACCTTGGAATCTTTGGCATCATTGTATGAGGTAAGATATATGTTACATCAATCTTGTATTTTCATTTTTATCAGTTGAATCGGCAAATTTCTTATGTGTTCATTGCATTCAAAATTTGGATGAGAAAACATGTTTTGTAACATTCAATTTTGTACTCCGTTCAGTGATTCATTTCAAAAAGAGTATAGAGACATTTTGGACAACACATTAACTTGAACGCACAAGAAGCACTTTAAATGTAATGCGAGCATGTCGAACGTAATGAACTTTAAGCTTAAAGCTTTTCAAGATCCCTCAGTCTTTCCTCCATTGCGAAATTCTGACAAAATTTCCTTTTGCAGAGGGCTTTATTTAGGACTACGCCTCCTATTTCAAACAAAACACTCAATTCTCAGTGGTGATACCTTTCAATAAATTAAATTACCGTGCCTTGTGTAGATTAGATATACTTGCAACGCCTTTTACAGAAAACTCAGCTGAAGCCCCATCTTCGTCAGTCAAACCTGTACACTATTGCAATATTTTTTCTTATATATTTCAGGAAGAAGATTTACGTCGCACACTTGAAGATAGTGCCTGCCTTCAACGAGCTTACGACAAGTACATTGACATGACAATCGTTAACGAAGATTTCGATCAGACGTTCCGGAAAGTCCTGGAAGCCTTAGAAACTTTGAGTGTTGAGCATCAGTGGGTCCCTGTCAATTGGGTGTATTGATGGAAGATCTTATCGGATGTAACTAAAAAATTTTCAACGCCTCTTATCACATTATATGTAGCATCGAATTCTCATTATTAGCAAACTGTTAAGCTTTGATCTCTAGTTTGATCGGTAGTCTTTTTATCAGTTGCTTTGCAGTATTATTCGCACTATTATTATATCTACGCCCAAAGTGAGAAACTTGTATATCCGATTGTGAAAACTAGTTGACGTAATTTCATGAAAACTTCCTTGATTATTTTTTTATGTCAGCAGAATATTCTCTATCAATTTCAATCTGTAACTTTGGCTTATTTTTCTTCGATCAAATAACATAGGAGCGGAATGTTTGAATTACTGCGATGGAGATACAAGATTTTGTACTTTGGCCATCGATATTTGGATCAACTTTGTTCTAAAGATTCGTTTTACTGTATCAGAGCGCTTCAAACACAAGCAAAATTTTTGACTTTTCTATGACTTGACTGTGCTATGGATGGCATTTAACAGAAGAGAACCAGTGCAATATCAGTGTTTTCAAAATCGTGCAACCTCTTCATTTCTTTAACAAATGCTAAATATATGTACAGTACTAAAATTTACAAGATTATCCTCCCATGAAGTTAGCAATTGATTGGTAGGGAAGCAAGAATTATTTGCTATTTTGGAAAATGATTTGAATACACACAAAAATGCATGATTTTCACAACACTGGACTCTTGCTGGTTCCCCTCTGCTAAATGCAATCCATATCCTGTCGCAAGTGAACTTGCATCCATCAAGCTGAAAGTGCAATTAACTGCAGTGTTATCTTTGTCAAGTGTGGTTTATAAATCGTATCAACAGCCAGAGGATTTTACATTGAAATGACTTGAGATCTGTCTTATCAATCAGTTTTCCGGCTCAAATAGTTGCCATTTTGTGGCCCATGATATATTTTACCCATGAAAAAAGAATTTATTAAGTCCTATAGGCTTTTGTTCTTTTGAATGACTTGCAAGTTAAATCAAAGAAGGCTGCAAGAGTATTGATTGCTCAAAAAAAGGACTATCTGCATATCACGCCCTTTCTAGCACCCTAAAATTCCGAAAGGCGTCCCCTTTTTTTATTTCATTTTCTTTGTGAGTTAAGCATTCCAAGTCTTTACAATTTATGTTGTTTTTGCCTCGTGACACGGTAGCTGTAGATGGAAAATTGCTGCCTTTTCTGCGAGTTCTGAAGAAAGAAAATCCATTTTAAGACTCAATGGAGAATGTGAGAATAATGGTTTTGTCTTGAGCTAGATCCTACATTTGTACGCACATTATCAGAAATCTTGTACTGCTAAGCTCCATATATTTGTTGTATTTGACAGCTTGCTCAAAGCTAAGATTTTTAACCACCTCTATTCTAAAATGAGATGATTTTACATTGATACTCTTGTCCTCCACCATGCAAGAAAGAAAATAAAGAGAAAGGAAAATGAGAAACGGTTAGGTTAAGACTGTACACTGCATACCATTTCACAACATTCTTTTGCCATTATTTTACGAAGAAATTTTGGCTTTTATAAAATTAATTCGCTAACTGCCATTCTATTTGTGCAAATTTGAGTTGTAAATTTTATTTTCAAAACCAGAAATTCCTTTACCAAGGAACATAACAACTTGAAGTTGCTATTTTTATTTATGTTAATTTTATTGTTGGGTGTATATGCTTTTTTTTTTTACTCTAATATATCTCAGAGAATTGAGTATGTTATGCATGTGCAAGTGCCTGATTAATTATTACTATATATTAGCCTTGGAGGATTTTTCTATCGCTACCCTTAATTGAATTATTTATGTCTGTATCGACAAAGAATGAAGATATCTAGGTTATGATAAGTTTTCAATCGCACTGATTTTATCGACAAGAATTTTGAAACAAAATTTTATCTAAAGCAAAATAAATAAACGGTAGGCCTGTAACTTATGTTTTCTCTCGATGTTGAGGTAAAATTATTAATCTTAGAAGTGACTCAGCTAAGAATCTCATACAATTATTTGTGGTCATCAGCATTTCATGTAAATTGATAATGAACATCCACTATTACTTTCAAATTCCCATAAATAAGGAAAAGGGTGTAGAAAGAGCATCACTCCGTTGCAATGTCTCAGAACCTATACTGCTAATTTATATTTTAAGAAGGAAACTATGCGCAGATTTTTTGAAATTTTCTCACAAGAGTTTGTAAAATCATAAAGAATATACAGCAAAAGTTTCAACACAGCACTTACATTTTCTTTGACTGAAAGCATGTAATGGTAGAGAAGATTCTGAGACACAACTAAGTAGTGTCCTTACCCCACCTAGTGCTTCAATTTTCCTAGGATAAATATATTTTTTCTACGTGCAATAAGAAAATAAAAAGAAAGCTCCAAAGATGAATCTCCATAACTACAAACTTAAACTCAAAATTTAATTTTTTTATCATGAGAATCTTGTTGGGCACTGATAGTGTTTCAATTTTCTATTCCAAAAGTCACGGATTAAAATCTCTTGTTTTAAACTAAAAATCTCTAGCTTGCAATTTATATTTTAGCAATAGCTTAGATTTGTACAAAATCTGCTGTTTTCAAATACTCACAATATATTTTTTGTTTTCCTTTATTTTTTATATATAATTACTTTAGCGGTCGTATTTGAAGTTGTATTCAAAATTTTGGTGCCACTAGCTGCATCTTTTATTTTTTTCTAAAAGGTTTACTGGTTTAGGTTAATTTTCTTTTGTCTTTAATCTTACAACGCTCTTAGAGCAGAGTTTTTTGAACCCATTAAATTATTTAAAAAATTACTTAGCCATTTGTTGTGCAATAATCGTCCTGTTTAGAACTCATAAAAGATGAGTCAGTTAAGCACGAAACATCTGTTGTAGTTTCACAGTCATTGTACAACATGGTATCAAAATATTTTCAAATCAATAAAGCATATTTTTAAAGAATCGTATGAATGGGTTTAGGTTAGTTACACTTGAAGCATGATCAATGTATTGTTAGCCAAAAAGAGGGTAAAGTCTTTAATCTTAATGTACCATTGGATGAATCAATCATAATCACTGCCATAACAGCAATTTTCAAAGTTTAATAATTATTGTGTTGATGCCTTTTGAATTCAAGTAAGTTCTGTTAGCATAGAAAAAGCTTAAATTAACACTACATTCTACACTTTTAATGGGTCACAGTGCTCAATCATAAACATATCAGTGTCTTTTCATCCTGCATTTTCAGTGTAATTAAAAGTTAAGAATGATGTCTTACCATTAAAATTTTGCTCCAGAAGTATCAAGATTTGAGGTGCATTGGTTTTTTTGTGATTGGGCTTTGTGACCAAGAAATGAGTGAATAATGTACGTGTTGCTCAGACAGAGCGTTGGTGACTTCGCCAACAAGGGTGAAATTTTAGTATATAATTGATATAATTAGAATATAAGTTTTGTACTGGAATTTTAAGCTTGTTAGCAAAATCACCAAATTTCTGTGTGAATTATGTGCATTAGTGTCGCAGATCTTAGACAGAGAATGCGTCTCAAGACCATCTTATATTTTTGTTCAGTTTTCACTTTTATTTTTATTCAGATTTCTCAATTTATATTTTGTGTTCGTGCAATGTATTTTTATTTGCACCCATATTGGTGCGCTATTCAATTAATCAACTATTATACGATGTACCGATTAAATGCCTCGCATTATGATTTACAATTTGTGTGTATGGTTTCAAGGTATACTCTTGTAGAAGTTCTGTGTCAGTGCACAAATTTTTTTAATGGTTCTTGATCTTGACATCCGTGAGGACTTCTGCTAAGTACCAACACTCAAAGACAAAAACTTGAGAACCCTGTTTGTCATGAAGTCAAACAGGTATTGATGCGAAGCACTTATTTGATTCCTAATTTGCCTGTTTAGAAGATGAAAAAAAAAATGTTTAGTGACTTTTATCTCTCAAAAATGTTGAAACTTTCTTAACAATCAGACTGAGATATGATCTGAAATCATTATTCCGTCCTTTTTTGTCGATGATTCATTAATTATTTACTTGTAATCCGTCCGATTATTTAGTTTAAATTGTCCGGTTTGTCCAGTCAGTCTTCTGAAAACTGAAAAGTAGAGGAGATCTTTTCACTCCTTACCATTTATTTTTTAAAATTAGCTTGTAGTTTGATTTGATCCTTTGTCCGTCCATCTTTTGTGTATTTAAAATTTATGTTAGTTTATTCTTTATTATAAAAATAAAAATTCTATACAAGCCTTGGTTTTAGTGTATTAATATATCACCTCCTAATTCCCACATTCACTGTAATAAAAAAGTTGCCCAAACTGTATGGGCAAATATTCCATGAAAATTCCTCTTTTTTTTTTAATAGGTACCGATGATGACAGAAAATTTTCCACACCGCTAAGTAATCTCGCCATAAGTATTTTTGTAATATTTTAAAAGAACTCATTTAGGAGACCACCGCATATTGGAGTAAATTTTAATGAAACCTTGGATATTGTTTTTATTTTTGCTGAGTTACAAAAAATATGCTGCTAGCATTCTTTACTTAAGCGTGTATTTTTCAGTCGAAATCTTTGAATTTACAGTGCCTAAGTGAATAATTTCTATCAAGGCACACACTAGCCTTTAAGAAGAAAAATTATTCTTGTTACGTAATTAACACACCTTGCTCCCTTTCCCTCGAGGGAAATTTTTTCAAGAGATCTCTTGAAATTGGGCAGCATTTATTTTCACCCTAATAGTATCCTAATCGCACTAATAGTAAAGGGCCAGAAGCGTTGAAGTACTGTTCGAATAAATTACATTTTCTACGTTTTTAGTACTTGATTCTGGATTCAGTACTTCGGGTAGGTACCGAAGAAATTTATTTTGATTTTATATTTAAGTGACCTCCCTTAACTACTCCTCCCCCTTCACCAGGAAAAAAAAAAAAAATTTATTAGTAAGTTAGTAAACCCAAAGAGCGTATAATGCCCATTTGCCAGCTCCCATAGTAAAATCCGATTAAAAATCGGACCATTCATTCGTTTCCTCAGCGATAAGTAAACCGCCCAGTAACTTTTATTTCTCTCTCTTAATCACTGAAAGCAAATAAGAGACGAGACAAAAGGTCGCGGGGATCACATTGCAACGTTATCACCGAATCATTATCGTGGGCAAAATTTTAAAACGAGGCGCTCGGATCCACTCGTTTATTTCTTCACCTCCTTTTTCATAAAGCGCCTTGCTCAGCAAAAACACTATGAATGGGCGAGCGCAATGTCCGTACGCGTCTGCGCAGGAAGTGTCAAGTTTGGCTGAATGTCATTTCGAGCGACTTCCTCGTTCATTCATAAAAATAGTACGATCACGATTTCGCAGCCCACTTTTTATTCATGAGAAAATTTGAAGGTTCTCGATAGTATTTTCGGCTGCGGAGTTGCTGACGACTGCGGGAGGCATCGCCAGGCTCTCATGGCTCTGCTCATTGACGCGACGTCATTTCATTGTGAATTCACGCGCGACGATTCATGAATGAACCGAGCGGCAAGTCAATGAATTCCTACTAAGCTTTCAGTGCTACGACCCATATTGTATGCCCAACGTAGCCCCTGCCCGACCATCCGATACCACACGGCATTGCATCGCTGGATCATTCAACAATATTTTCCGCTGCTTTTCTCATTTTGAATACAAAACATAGAACTTCCTAAAATTCATTTCGGCCTTCAATGAAAGTTTATCCTATATTTTGTGTTTCTATCAGTGTTTTAATAACGTTTTATACACAAAGTGAACCTACTTTGCGCGTAATTCTTGAATAAATTGCACTTTACGGTGGCACTACTTTATCGAGTCAATCACTGAATTGAAATTATTTTTGTCATGCGTTCGACGAATGATTAATGGCAGCGCATGCGTAGGCTGATATCCTGTCTGAGTTTGTGTTACAGTTCCTCCAATGCCTTGAAAATGAATGGTTTGCAGGGAAAATGGGGTTTTTTTAAGTTAAATTGTTCCGCGAACAATGACAGAAGCCTTTGAAGAGTAAGTCAATTTATTTATCTTTCAATTTCATTGAATTTTGGGCGTTAACGCTCTTCTCGAAGATAGGCTACTTTCAATGTTGACCTACACCTATTCGCCTCCGAACGTATTTCGTGGATTCATTCCATGCTAATCATGAATGGATTCTCTACTACAAATTCTCTTGTAGCCTCTCTTCGAGTCTGGTGAAAATCCGAGCCATTGTAGTCTCTATGCCTCTGCCTTGAAATTTATCATGGAATGATCATGAGCTCCATTGCAGTGAGCTCCCATAGTTCCACCACTCAATTACCGATCAACTCATTGTTTAGGGAACTTTTCTGTGAACTCAAAGTAAACTTTAAGTTTAGGTCGTAGCTTAGTAGTCTAGAAAGTCTTGTTACTTTTCTTTGTCTACTAATCATCACTGAATTATCTCCCTCGAATACGTGCATTAACTGTCTCTACCTGACCAAGAACGCAGTATTAATTGATTAACTACTTTTCTACCTTCATCGAGGTTTAGTTCTCACTGATCATGTATGTACGGTCATGAATTTTAGTTAAGACATAGGGTGGCTTTACAAACTCTGTAATAATACGAACCTACGCTCACGCCTCTAAATTTAGTGACGTTGCCAATTGATAACCTCGAAGTGAAAACAGCATTTTCTCTCTTCCTTGACTTGTATTCAGAATTTCCCTACCGAGAAAAGCACTTGTTATGTTTATTAAGTGCGCATGTAACACTTGCTCTTTCTCTATCGTCCTGATAAGTATATGTATCGTTGTCACGAATTTGTTGGGCTCTCACTTACGACGCCTACATACATTATCTGTTTTGCCTGATTATACTGTGCTCCGTGTGGCACAGAGGAAAATGAAGGAGAAACATTGAATTATTATGCCCTGGTTTTCCATATCTGATCGAGTAAATCAAAATCATCCAAACTCAAAAGTTATTTTTCATTCATTGTGAACTCAAAAAGGTAAAACTGTTTGGTATTGATTATTTCATTGGCCATTCAGTATGCATCTCATCTCTGCTTCATATAAAGCAACATTTGACGAAAGTTAAAAATGATTGTATTTTATTCACCCCTTACCACAATTTTCTGGATGGATGTTCGTCAATGGGATGTAGAAACCTCGTAACCATCCCTTTACGTACTACAAACTGCCATCTGCCCAAATTTTTCAGATTTACCAGTTAAAACTACTTTTTTATATTTATTTATATTTTTGTGACTGTGAAATGCTCCCTCTATTCTCAAAACCCAAGAACTGTTGTGGTCAAGAAGTTTCTAAGCTGCTTGTCAGCTTGTTTATTTCTCTTAATTATTAAATATGTCTCTGCTTTAATATGCACAGTGAGAAGGTTCTTTTGACCAGTACTTAAATTTTACCATGAGAATGTTTTAAGTCTTTGTACTGTTGATATGTGTAATTATTTGAAATCCCTGAATGTGCAGAGATATTTACTCTCCTTTCTTTGAAGTCCACTTGTACTTACAATGCTCCTAAATGTTTATAATTAATTACACTGTTTCATCCTTCTTTTAGTGGAGTCTACTTGGTCAAAGTGCTAGCGCAGGTGATGACAAGAGACGACAGCACAGGAGGATGGGTTCCTATGGGAGGTGGGGGCCTATCAAACGTGTCTGTCCGAAAGCGTCTCATCACCACAGCCCCCACCGAGGACAACAAGTTCGAATATCTCATTTTCGGGAAAAGAATCTTGGATCAATCGGTAAGATCAATTTTGCTTCTATCCTCGTGCATGTTTAAATTAGAGCCTCCATTATGCATGACAAGCATAAATACGTTTAAGTACGCAGGGCTTGTCATTTTGGACGACAAATTTTGCGTAAAAACTATTTCAAATCAAGTGTTTCAACACTGAACATATCCTGTAATGTCAAATAATGTTACCATAATATGTTTGGATAATCAGGGAGATGTCAGGAAACCGCCCTGATTTTCCAGACACATTATGGTAACATTCCTTGACATTAGAGGATATGTTCAGGGTTAAAAACACATAATCTGAAATAGTTTTTACGCAAAATTTGTCGTTCAAAATGACCAAGCCCTGCGTACCTAAGCATATTTCTGCTTTTCATGCATTTCATTTTCTAAATTCTGTAGCAACCCTGCTAATAGTGGGTGTGTTAATACATGGTGACCAATCTTCCACCCATTATTCTTATTCTTATTCATTATTTTTTTCATCATTCCCATTATTTCTGATCAGCCCTGCCACCATTTCATTTCAAGAGCCTAACAATTTTATATAAGTGTAGATGAAAAATAGTATAACAATAGGTTTAATTCTCTCGCAGTACCTTTAATCTCTCCTCAATTAAAGTCAAAATAGTGCTCAGTTTAAAAATAAATTTTGTATGCTATGTTTGAAAAAACTGCTTTCAATACCTTTTTGTTGCACTGTTGGTAACATATTGATGGTACTGTTGAAAAATGGTAAAAAAAATACTGGTAATTCCTTTTGAATCCAAATTTGCTGCCAGCTGCTATTTATGAGCCTTGAGATTGATAAAAATTGTTGAAATATGAGAGCATCTTGGAAGGAGGTTGGTGATCTCAGTGAGTATATATTATCTTGTCTTTGGCTCTCTTGAAAATGGTTTGGTCCATGGAAAAGTCTTCCTTTAATAAGTGTTTAAATTTTATTCCGTGTTGAATCACAGCTAAACAGCACATGTTATGCTCTGTGCTTTAAATCTCCCATTTTACAGATCTCTTGATGCTGTCTTGCACCCACCAGCTTCAAGGTGTAAACAAATCAGCAGAACTGCCACCACCTCCTTGTTTTCTGCATGACTTTAGGCCCTTAAGTTTCCTCAAGTAAAGGAAGGAGAAGGGCAAGAATGCCAAATTTTCTCTTTGAAAGTACTCATCCCAAAACTTGTAACACTCAGCATCAAAGACATTAAATAGAGGACTGCAGAACAAATTTGGATGGAAAGAAAGAGTTCGGAAAGCTTTTTTTCTCCTCCATTTTTGAGCTGTATTTTGAATTTTCAGGCATTGTTACCCTGTCTCATGTTGCATCCCAAGAATTTATCCATTTTTGTCTATTTTATAATGGTTCAATTGCATCCATTTTTCTTAAAATTAATTTTCTGCAAGTACGGAAAGAATTAAGCTTCTTGGAATTTTTTGCCGATTCTTTTTAACCCTAAATGGCAAAAGAAACCCTGTTTTGAAAATGCAAATATGGGACCCGTTTGAAACGATAATTTTGGTGAGCTCTGATGACCTAGCCAAGTGAGGATAGCCCTGGTTTCTGATCTCTTGTGATTTGCTTTTACTTTCTCCTGATTATAACGGAGGAAATTTCCTCCTCATTCTTGTTGTTTCAGGTTGTCTTCAGTTGCACGATCAAAAAGGATTTTGAGTACAATAAAGTAATGCCAACTTTTCATCACTGGAAGACAGGAGACAAAAAATTTGGGCTGACGTTCAACACAGCAGCTGATGCACGTGCCTTTGACAAAGGAGTCCGGATAGCTGTCGAAGAATTATTAGATGGCAAGTATCATTACTAGAATAAATCTTATCTGTCTTCGAATAGATCACTGTTTAGGGTAAGAATTTAAGCACCCCAATGTTAATGAATAAGGTTGCTGCACCATGTTGGAGAAAATCGTTTCAAATGTGATAGAGATCTTGTTCAACCTTATTCGTAAAATAATCGTATAAAACCGTTCCGTGTACCACCATACAGCACCATGGTTGGAGTATAAATTCAATCATCATATTAAGATTTTTGAAGTTGCACAGAATTTCACAAAATATCCAAAAAAAGAGTCAGAGTTGCACAAAAAATTTAAATATGCATTAAAGAGATTCACACAGTTAAAGATGTAGCACTGAATTTGGGGTAACACAACAAACTTGTTGGCATACAAACTTGTGGTCTAAGAGATGTTAGAAGAACCAAAAATGAGAGACATGGGTCTGGGGTCTGAGGGATGTTGGAAGACCAAGATTGGACTCGCATAGGTGTCGGGTCTTAGCAATGGAAAAAAAAACCTTGAAAAATAGGCAGCACATACTTATATAGTCTTACAAATGTCGGTGGTGAGACAGCAAAACTACTCGTGATTGGCCGGCTATAATCTATGCAGCTATCAGCTGCAAGTTTAGTAATAAAAGAGATGCTTGGAGGATAACTGAAAAGAAACAAAATTTTGAAGAAAAAGGAATGAATCCAGCCAACTTTAATGAATGAAAGAATTTAAAGAATGTTTTTAAAAAAGTATGGGAAAGTGTTGGCACCCAATACCTATTTTCTAGTAAAAATTTCTTGTAGAACATCTTGAAAACTTCCAAAGCTGTAAGTAAGAATTTTGCATTTTTACCTATCTTACTGTAGAATCAGGATATTCAAAATTAGGTTGGTCGAGTATGTGGGGGCTTGAACTCCCAAGTAGTACATGGTGTGAAGTGCAAATGCACCTAAGATTGAACTTTTAAAATGACAAAAACTTTGATATCAAGTTGCATGGCGAGAAGAATTTGTTATCTCAGGCTCTCCCTAGCGCAGCCATTAGGACTGTGCGTGACTTGTGTAAGTAAGAGCACAGATAAATATTTGCCAATTTAGGAGAAGATAATAATTGTATAACTAGCGAATACTCAATTGCAATTTTGTCTTAGCGAGTAAAACAGAGTGAGGCAAAGCAAGAAAGGATGGTTTTTTGCTTTGGACAGTTGGATCGTGCGATCTTTTTCGTACCCTCTTTTTGACAGTGTTTCAGTTTCTTTGTTTGCTTTAGTAGGGAATGAATGTTAGGTTCAAAGGTCAGGGAATTCGAAAATTCTTAAGTTAGGGAAAAGCAAAAAAATGCCAGCGACTCAAAAAATGAAAAAATTACGAAAGCCCCATTTATTGTAGTTATTTTTTTAACTGTGGTAAAATTGAAAAACAAATCTCTTTGACTGGTTTAATTCTTGCGCAATCAAAAGAGGTTAATGAATATGCTCAGAACAAAAAATTATCGTTGCTCTCAGGTATCATTCAAGTACCGGAACAATCCTTTTATTCAGTTCATGTGATCAAATCATCACACAGAGTGTGCCTTTTCAGTTATTTGAGAAGAATATGGCAGAATATTTTTTTAATACGAGTCAACATAGCCTTCTGTCTTCAAAAAAATAGAAAAAAAAAATGTCATCACTAGATTTATTTCTAATCAGATGTACTTATGCTAAAAGGAATTGTTTCAGGCGAACCTCTCACACATAGTTCCTTTTAATATAAATGCATTCAAATGATCTATTGCCACATAATCATTCTGTATATTTTGTTTCTTATGCTTTTCCCCTTGTGGATGTTGATCTATGTGTGGTAAGTATTCATTGAAAAATGATAGATTGGAGCTTTTGCATGCCATGGGAATTTGCGATTTGAAGTCATCATACTACGTAAACTACAAGAAACATGACTTTCACTGGTTTTCTCAGAAAAGAATTCCCAAGTTTAAAGCGTTGCCTAAGAGAATGGAGAGGTTGTAACGACATTTCTTTGACGCGACACGTTCTCAGGCGTTGGCCTAATTCAAAAACTCACAGGGACCTTTTCGAAAGAGGATGGAATTTCACTGCAGAAAAGTGTCTAGTCCTTTAATGACATTGTCTAATAATTGCGGAAATGAAAGCTAAAAACCAAAAATTGTTACTTTATTAAGATTAAAACGTGCTGCTCATGCAACTTTTGCCAATCAAGGGCCACTCTGATTGGTCCAATTCCATGCGACAACTGCCTCACTCATCGATGTTTTGATGGCCTGAAAATGATTGTTGTTTTCGGTTAATATCCACCAGTCTGACATCACAAAACTGAGTTGTTATGGCCCCTCCATTCTTGTAGACAACGCGCAAAGTGAGCTCTCCAAGTTGAGGTTATGACAGGGGATCATCCATGCAATAAGAGAGTCCACGTTTATATTTAGTCAAAGTCTCCTTGCACACATAGGGAGTAAATACATTAGCTGTGTTGCCACTTTCTATGGGGACTTCAGAGTAACAGTTGCAGCTCTGAGCAGCAATGAGCTGCCAATGTATTAGCTCCCTGTCTGTATATGGAGGATATAAGTGGACTTGAAGGTAGACTTTTTGGTAAAAAAGTAGATCTCCTCCATTACCTCACACTTGAGAACTTTTCTTAAACCTGGGATTTCGTCTCGGAGGAAACCAGTGGCACTATCAAGTTTTTTGTAAAATTTTACGTTGGATGGAGTGCTTAAGTAAATCCTATTGCAAGTGCTATTCAGTAAATCCTCGTGGCTTACAAGAGTTCCATTGAACTTCAGTTCTATTTTTCAGGTTTCGGCCAGTATACATTTTTAACAATATTTGGATTTACAAACTTTACTATTTCTCATTCTTATACCTTGTTTCTATGTATCACCAAAGGCTGACTGGTCTGAGAGACGGGATGATGACTACCCCCAGAACTTACTTGAAAAGGGACCTCATTGGCAATTTTCCGGAGTTCCTTTTTAGCCTTCTTTATGGAATATCATAGAGCTCTCAAGAGCCTCGTTTTAGTTTTTTGCGAAGATCCCCAACAAAGACTCATTGAGTATGTTTGAGAGGCTCACTCATACTATCAAAAGATATACCAGAGAAACTTTCTTGTAGGCCTTTCGGACCATTTTTTAATTCATATGAGACATCAACCCATGGTTTCAACTACCTTGCAATCGAATCCAGTTTAACATGACCGCCATGTGATTCACGTCATGAAGAAATCATAATTTTTTTTTCTAAACAGAAAAACTCATTTTAAACAATCATAACATTGCTAGCATAGTCAAGCGTTACAATTGGTACCCGAGAGCAATTGAAGTAATGCAGATGAAAGGATAACGACCAACATTTCTCCCTGTGATGTCACAAAATCTATTGGTGCAATATTTTTTTGTTTGAAACAGGGTTGGATTTTAGGCGATTCTAAAAGTCATTTTTTCTGCTATAATTTGATAAAATGAAAATTTTAAACATTCTCATCATTTAGGTACTTTCCAAAAATGAATTTCATAAAAAATTGTGTAACACCCTAACTATTTGTACCATAACTGAATGGAAAAGATTTAAAGGATTTTTTATCTTAGGAGGAAAAGACCCCACTTACCTATGGGGTTGTTGAAGTATTACCTGAGCTACCCAGGGGAAGGTTCTGAGCTTGCTGTATGGGCTCAAATGAGGGGTGGCGAAGGGAAGTTGAGTCCGTGTTATTCGAGGAAAGCTATTTTTTGAAGCTTTTTCTTGAAAGTTTGAGGTGCAATTCAAATGCGGAGGTGTTAGGTTGTCTTTCGGATGCTTTAGAAGAGGGGAAGAGTATGTAGTATGTACTTGAATCATTCCTTGATTCCTGCTTGTTACTATTTGACTGTATTTCATCCTAATTAAGTTGTATGTTATTTGCAGGGCGAACTTTGAATGTTGTTCCTACGGCACCTTCCCGGAAACCACCAGTAGATATTGTTGATGATGATGTTTTTATGGTGAATATTACTATTTAAATTATATTTTTCCTTCTTTTGTGCGTGTGTTGATGAGATATTTCAAAATTTTTGAGAAAACATGACCCCTAATACGCTGTCAAAAATAAGTTTCATCTTAATGAGCTAGATAAAGAAAAAAGGCAACTGTGGTTTTCATAATCGTTGTGTGTGGCGGTCATTACATGAATTTATGAAGGGGGAAACATCCATCTCTTTAAAATTGTCCATACTCTTAGATTATTATGGGAAGGGTCCTGACAAAACACCGATAGTGTACTTGGCTTCAACGTCGGTCCGACAAATCGTCAAAAATCACTAAAATTTAAACATTTTATTTTGAAAGTTAAGAGTATACATAGATTTGGAAAACCAGAAATTGTCCAGGAAATGAATGTGCTAGAATATGTGTAAAACTAAAGGAGGGTTGAACCTTTTATCAGAACTTTAAAATGTGTTTGGCTCTAATCATTTTAACAAGTAGAAAAGTATATGCTTGGCTTTCTTTCTGACTTGTCCTTTTCACCTGCACTGTTTATCAGCTTTTATTAGATGACCAATTTATCCAGTCATTTCAATTTATGAGTCACCCAGAAACGTCAAGTCAGAAAGAAAACCAAGTATAAAATTTTATAAATGGAGTATTTTATTAACAATGCCAAGATTTTAATTATTATTATGATCATGAGTTTTTATAAAAGGAAACCCCGTAAAACCCCTCAACCACAGTCGGTTTAGTTTTTGAATCAGTACTCAAGTATTTTTAAAAAATGAAATGTTGAACATAATGTCCAATAGTATGAACCAAGAAGAAACTGATAGGAACACAAGACCTCTTTTTTAAAGACCTCTTTTTTAATGATTTAGGGTGGCTTTAAGGTACAATTGTGAGCCTAATCCGGTTTTTCAGGTGGATTGAATTGCCAATAAAAATTTATTTTTTTCCTTGTTTTTGTTTGAAAATGTTTGCCCTCAATCAAATTTTTAACTCTCCTGAATACTTTTGGAAAATCGCCGAAGTTCCTGTTTTCTTCGCATGATCCATGCTTAATGGCTTAGGACCAATCCTATCTTTAGATCTTTAACTTTTTAATTTACTTTGGTGTCTGCATTATAGGCATTGGATCTCCCTGTGGAGTCACGATCATCGTCGGACTCGTCTGGTGGAAAAGCATCAGTTCCACCTGCGCAACCCTGCACGGACTACAGTTATGTTCAGTTGACGGACATGTACAACGTGAATGTAGAACGTCGCGACAGCACAGCTAGTTTGAAGAAGAAACTGGCTCCTCCAGTGTTAATGGATAAGGTAGAACAGAAGAAAAGTTGTGTGGCAACGTGCATCGACACAATCACGTGCGTCTCGTGCTTAGACCATTGTATTGACTCGGAGGACGACATTTGCTCATGTAGTCCTCACGGAGATAACCATTTGAAGAGGTGGGCGGGCCTAGCTCTGTTATCTCTTTTTATACCTTGTCTTTGCTTAAATCCTCCCTTGCGTGCTTGTCATCGATGCTGCACCCGCAGCTCCTAGCCCATCCCCTTGCCTTTATTTTATTTTTTATGAGCACGGCTCTCTCGTGATTCGGGAGTGCGCGGAGAGCACCAAAGCAGTTTGGCTGTTCTTGTTTCATTTCTATTTTGTAATTAATATTTATAAATATTTGTAAATTATAAATCTGTACACTTTTATTTTGACTGTATCATACCAATTAATCGCTCGTCTTTTCATAATGTTTATTGTTTCACTAGACGTATTGTTATCTTTTGAATCATTTATGTTTACTTCACTCCTTCGTATTTTCCAACTGGTTAATGATTTGTGTCAGAATTTTTACAATTTGATTGTGAATCAATTGAACGCTAACGATTTCTTAAAACATTTTTGTAAAAATGCTGGTATTTTAGTGCTTTCTCGAAATTTTAAACAACTGTTCTTCAGTCTCTCTATAAAATGTTTTGACTTTTAGGTTTTGCAATCGCGGATGTAGTTTTTTCTGGAACAATCATTGATCATAGCCAAGATACGAAGGAAACTTTTTTTCTCTCTACCCAAAGCAAGGATCTTTGTAACAGTTTCATGCTAAAGATTCCCATGTCCAGTACATTGTTTCAGAGTCAGCACCACTGTCATTACCATTAATTGGACGCTAATATTGGTCTGAGATGCCATAAACATTATGTAAATCTCTTTCAAAGCACCACGAATGTACATTAAAAAGTCAATGATGTATGTTTCTATCAGTTGAAGACAAAAGCAGGTTTTTCCAACCTTGAAACAATGTAATGATCATGGAACATTTTCGCATGAGCTGCTGTAATTCTGGTTGGACTCTGTAGACTGCTTCTTACCTCAAGTGTCTTGCTTAAGAATCTCACCCAGTTTTGTGAAGATAGTTCATGATTGAATTGGAGGTAGAACTGGTATGTAACTGGCTCTACTGTTCAGAGATAGTATTCAAAGAAAGTCAATCCTTTCGATCCAATGTTATCAGTTCCAAACCATGTATCATTTTGAATGGCAATGAAATTGTTTTATGTCGTCATGACCGCTTGTGAAGAAGACTGGAACCTCATTATGAAAGAATAATTCAAACAAAGGCGCTGTGTATATAGATAAATGAGCAATGAATGAACATTTTAAAGGAAGTTTTTAAGTTGGAAACATCTATCTACAAAAGGAATTTTGAAATAATGCATTTCTATTAGAGCCTTATCGTGAACTGCACGATTTATTATTATTATTCTACAATTCCCTTTGTAGTTACATTTTTCTACTTAATGATGACCAATTAATATTTTGCTTTCCATCATAGAAGAAATATTAAAGGTGGTGGTGAACCAGTAAATGTTTATTACTGTGTCTCAGCAAGCAATGGCAAGTTCGATGATGATCTTTGCACAGGTGGATATAGTTGGTCGAAAGCAGTGTCTACCCCTTTATGTAGCCTCATTTTCATCAGCTGATAGGTGGATGTACTCTCCTACATCAAAGTCAAATTTCAGAATGGTTCCCTTGCCACCACCTTTTGTAATTTCTCTACGACTTTCCGTAGCATCTTAAGGAAACAAATTGTTTTCGTATAATTCTGTTTTTCTACCTGTTATGTCTAAAGAGCACAAACAATTGGTTAGTAAGAAACTTCGCAGCATTTATTAATCAATATGTGGCTCATTTTGTAGCCCATGATATCACTTTCTCCCTTCAATTTTTCTGTTATTTCCCTTCATTATCCTTTTAATCATTCACGTTTACTTCTAAATGATCTTCAACTCTGAATATGCATTTACAAAAAGTTACAGAGTGCTAAAGTAGAGATCTAAAATCAGCTTTTCTTTTTTGCAACTAGAGTTTTCTCTGGTTTTTATTGCTCAAGATTTCAATTTTATGAATACTTTGATTTTTTTCATGGTCAAGGTATTTGTTCATCAATCAAAGAAGTTGGTTTATCATGGATGAACTGTAGGGTGTTCCTGTCCATTGGTGATCAATTAAAGTTGAAAGTTCGTGTCAAAAAATTAAAGAAGGTTGGGTCCCTTCAGAGCTACTGTTAAAGATCTAACGGGATACCAAGATGTCTACTGTAAGGAAAAAATCCAGGTACACTGAATTGGCAAGGATTTTAAGAGGCTGGTACGAAAGTTCTGAAAACGTAGGAGTTTTTACATTAAACTACAGAATTTTAATTTTTTTTAAAATGAACTTATAGATAGAGACTCGGAAATCAGCAATTTTTATACATCCTCTGCATGTGTAATTCATGAAAAAGCTGGTTAAATGCCCCCTTTAAAGTACAGTCTAGTGAAAATTGAAAAATAGTGAATTAATTCACACTGAAAAACTGATAATAAGCAACATGTTCCTTGAAATTTCCATGTAGGTATGAAGATAGCAGTATTTCTTCAGAATTTTTACCCTTGAGTAAAAACCTTGATGCAAAGGATAACATCAGATTTCAGCCATAAAAATGTATTGATCATCAATGCACAGACTGATGATAGGCACATATTTCTAATTATTTCTTCTCTGTGTCCCTTGTTTTTTCAGGAAGCTGCTCAAGATTACAGCCTCCTTTTCCTTTATAATTAACTTATTTATTGTATCAGTACAGGGGTCATTCATAAAATACATAACGCTGAAAATCAAATTTTTTTATCTCTCTCCCCCTCATATTGAACCTGTATTGCAGTCCTTTAAAGACATCATGTTGCTCTCAGTTTGACCACCCTTTTAAAGAAACTAAGTCTGATAAAATTTAGATGAGAAATTGGCACCTTGTATTAGATTTTGAAAAATTAGCACCTTGAGCTCATTCTGGCCTTACGTAAGAGCCTTGGACACCCCCCTTACCTCTGTAATGCACCCATAACGCAGGCTCCGAACTTCTTGTATTTTATGAACAGCCCCTAAATGACTTCATCTCTCTTGCTTGTGCTTAAGGGTTCTCATTTCATCTCACATTTTTTATGACCTTATCTAATGCCTGTTGTAAGTTAGTTGTCTTAGACTATTTTTTTATATTGAGTTAATGATCTTTAGTATCTATGAGTCTATTTGCTGTCAAAAGCCAAGGAAACAAATAAATTTACAAGAATGCTGACAATATAAAGTTTTATGTCTGAACACCAATTTAAAGTATTTACTACTTTTTCAAAGTACTTAAAGTCTTATTTGCTCCATTGACGGAAGCTTTGTCCAAACTTCTTTTAATTGTTTAGTTATTGTATCTGCAATACTGTCCTTTTGTCGTTTTTTCTTGTCACTCCAAGTGCCAGTCAAAAATTAAGGAGCTGTACCTACTTTCATGGTTCGTGCATGGCTTAGAGCTTTGAAAAATTCTTAATTCTAAACTTTTTTTCATCAAGGCCAAATTACTTGAATTTTATTCTTTACTAATTGTCAGTGTTAAGTGTCTGTTGTATTTACGAAGTTGATAGTGATGAGAAAAAGCAGAAGAATGAAGAACAAACGTAATTCTCCTAAATTAAAAAGATTGTGTGTTGAGGAACATATTACGAAAAAGATTGTGAAAGGCGCTTAAAAATTTTTCAAAAAATGCTTAATTTCTTATTCTCCAGGCTGCACGAACTGTGACTTTCTTGTCTTATGAATGAAGGTTGTCTTAAGTGTGCCATCAAAGGCAAAGAGCGCTATTAATGTTTTGTTCTTGTGATACTAATTAAAGTGGGTGGAGACTACTTGCTTAATAGGGCCTGATTTTTGTTAATAGAATGCAATCTCATAGTGTAAAGGACTCTGCTTATGATCTCTCGAGTTAAGTCACAGATTATAAGCGGCTAGTGAGGTTTTCAATTTGATTTTTTTTTAAGTAATCTTAATGGATTATAACCCATTGTATTTTGACATTGTTATGAACATGATCACAGTATGAGCGTAACTGTCATTCTATTAGTTCTCAGCATCATCAGAATGTTTTAAGAAGGGAAGCCACAGATTCCTTAGGTTTAACTTTTTTGTTATGTAAAAATTAAGACGAACTAATTCTGCTGTGCTCAGGAAGAACGCTGTATGAGCCTTCTTATGTTGCTTAATTTCCTTTGTTTAAATACGAATTTTCACAGAAATTTGTGAGTATTTTTCCTCAAATTTTTCAGAGAATTTTATTTGCAGTAGGATCTAAACTTTTTGAAAATTGTAAGAGAAAATTTCGTAACTGTCCTCAAGAATAAATATTTCATCAGAGGAATTGTGGCAACTCTCGAATTTTCATATAGCATTCTCCCTTAGCGCGGCAGAATATTTCTCCATCAAAACCAAATTCAAGACACCAAATCCGCATACTCTTAGACTGGAATAGCTTACCTGGAGAGTCCCTTATAAAAAGGAATTTCAAATCTTTCTTTTCAAAAATGTGACCTAATTCCTGTATGATTTTGTTTTAATATTATTATCATCAGCTATTCAAAGTTCTTTTGTAACGAGAAAAAGAGTGTAGAGAGCTATACACATTTGCTCAATACATTGTTTTTGTAATTGATTAATCATATTAAAATTTTAATTTGTTCAAATCAACATTTGCCCCTCAATATCGGCTCAGGAGTATTGTATAATCGTGTAATCATCAGCCCCACATTCCGATTGACACCACAATATGTGTCACTGACATAAATCGGATTTGCCTGAAATGTCAGTCAGGCGGTTTCGATTTTTAGGTGTTGGAGCTATCATTGTAGTTTGCCTCATTATTTTAACGGCATTTCGTGATTCAAAGGCAGAGTCGTTCACAATTCTGTTAACCTTTTATTATTTTCTTGAATTGTCTTCATTGAAATGCCTAATCTTTATTGTTTACTCCTTGAGAATTTTCAGTCAAAAAAAATCGGATGAGACTTGTATTTTTAGGTACTCTGCTTTACCTAATTTATTTTTGACTGCAAAGACACTACTATTCCACAGAAATTACATTTTGAGCACTCACAGAGAATGTAATCTGGATGAAACTTAAAATGGTTGTATTTGATGAATGTTCATAACCGATTTCACCCTCGCTTCATGTATAAGTAGCACCACAACAGTAACACATTCGCAAAAAGTTCATTTTTCAAAGGAGGTGTTGGGTCACTTTGATATGGCTATCCTATTTTGTAGTTGCATTGTGATGAAGGGGCCATCTAAAAATTGTAGAAACTTGAATTTTCCGAATCTTGACTTCTCCTAATTTCCTGTAACGCTTGGCTGGCTCCATTTACATAAATTAACACTTCTATCTTCTTGACTCTATGGATCTATTTTTTAAAAATATATTCAATGGTCAAATACACCAGTATTGCTTTAAACAATAAATGAATTAAAGTTTTTAATTCAGTCGAGAAAAGTGTATAAAAGCAGAAAAATTATCAGCTCCCCTCTCTGTTGGTTAAAAAGTGCGTAAAGTTATATCAATATATTTGTAATGCACAAACTACCTTTCACCCCCTAAGGCGCCTTGTATTTTAGGAATGGCCCCTGCATTCACATACAGCTTGCAATCTTTAATATCATCTTCTAAGAAAAAGGAGGCCCCCCCTATATGTCAACTTGTCTCCTTAAATTCATTATACAGCATGATGATCAATGACTCAAGTCGAAAAATGTGCATTTCAAATCGCAACGTTGTAATTCTCTACTCTTGTTTTATTTTCGTGAAGGAAAAATAATTACCTAAAAGTTCCTATCCCAACTTCCTGTGAATTTTCTTCTCTCATTCTAAAAATAATTACGCAAAATTGCAAGGAAACATGTTGATAAGTTTTCAATGAAGAAAATAAAATATAATCATATATTTATGAACATAGCAATTGAGATACGTGTTTTTCGCATTTTGTCATTGATATCATACCAAAGGCTCAATTGTACACTCTACTTTCTTTTTTGCCCATTAAGTTGGTTTTTTGCTAGTAAACTCATTTTATTTTTACAACATGCGGAACATATCGTGAATCGTGAATTTACATGAAGATGGCCTTTAGGCTAAAGGAGGCCTAACAACTGTTATAAATTATCTAATTTATAATCTAGTTTTCGTTTGTACCCCGAAGCTAAAGAGAATTTTTATATCCGATTCTTTCAAAGATATCACGAGCCCAAACTGTCCATCTTCCTGAAGATTTTCTAGGAACATCCATCAGATTCAATCAGGTTTAATTATTTACTTGTCCCACCGATTTGTCAGGTCAGGACTATGCACTTTCATCTTATTTGAAAATGAGGTTTTGAAATATTCTCTCATCTAATGTTCTGTTGCATCTCATATCAATATTTTTAATCAATGAATACTTGGCATTTAGTTTTTCCAGTTCTTGTAGAAAAATCAAATCAATCCTGATTTTATGAAAATTTATTGCCGAGTGCTAAGGCTTCTTTCAAATCAAATATTTGTTAATATTTACCTGTTATTTTAATCCCGTCAAGGGTAACATGATCTAAACTTGACTACTTAATTACTCTCCAAGGAATCATCATTTCTCCTCCTCTACGTGCTATCTGTTGTAGCTTGATCAGACCAACTTGAGTGGATAATCCGCTCAAGTCTGTAAATTATTGTTATTTTATCCATGGTTATTTATTCATTTTTTTGTAACAACTGTTTAACTTTAAACATATCCACTACCAGAAAATTTTAAACGATCATTGTTTCAACTCGAAAATGTATGAAGTGGTATGCCAGTAATGTTAATGATATTTACCCAAGTATTTAACTGCATGAACAGTGACTTTCTTCTCAGCTGATGCTCATTTTAAACTAATTTTAATGCCTGTGTATAAATTAATAATGTATTGTGTAAAAATAATAAGTAATAGCAGGAAGATGTAAAAATTGTAAATTTAATGCCCCACTCCCCCCTTGTTGAACCCATTGTTTGTTTTCATCTATTCGTGTGTTTGAGATGCAAATATTTTCTCTCTACGCTGTTATCGACTCCGAACGTAACCCTTGCCTCAATCACTTTTCTCCTTCGTTTTTCTGTACATACTTACATTTTTATTCTACCTCCCCTCCTTCACTTTGTTCTTGAACAATTTCTTTAATAGACTATTTTAAACTGATTGTTGTAAAATTATTCTCTTCAAGTTTGTTTTAACCTTTTAATAACAAAACGCATGTGAAATTTCATAGGCTCTTAGCAGGGCACGCCCTTTATTTATTTTCTTATTCTACTTGTCGGAGAACTTTTTTTTCCCTTTTTTTTTGGCTAAAAATAAACATTTTTATTTTAAATGTGTAAATACTGTCTTATTGAGTATCCTGAACTTAGTCCCTGAACAATAATTTTTTTTTCTTTTCTTTTTCGTGAAGAAAGATGTGTTTGGCTAAAGGGAAGGGCCTTTACCCTCCAACGCACTTATTACAGGGATTGTTAAGGAAACCGAAAATAAGAAGTTTGCGTTAAACTATCAATATTTTTTTTCTGATTGTTAGATCCATTCATGTAGTATATGTACTAAACATCTTACATTTTTTGCTCAAGAAGTGCTGGAGCAGGTTCTGTTTTTCAACCCTTAAATCGTCTATTGCATACATACACATATATGTAATTTAACTTATTTTCTTTTTTTAAAAATTTTGTACAAGTGCAACAATGTTTCTGAATGCATCTATGGAAGTCCAAGGTTGAATTCTATTGGATAAACATGACGGAACCCACTCCAATGTCGCAAAATTAGGTTAAAAAACTTTTTTTTCGGCAACCCTGGGATGCGTAGGTTGGCTCTGGCAACACATTTTCGGCGCAGGATTTGGGTTGGTAAGAGTGGTTGTATGGCAATGAAAAAAATATGTGCATATGCAGCACACGTCATACTATTTTTAGGTGACAACAAGAAATACTAGATGCAAAATGGGTTTTTAATAAATTGATTTAAAACCGAATAACATATGTGATCTCATGCATCTAACTCTGGCGGTGAAAAGGACAAGTTACATATCGACGGTGCAAGTCGGCAATCACATAACTCGGTTTGCGACGTCGCAGACTTCCTGTCATACTTTATTTTTTAGACGGAAAACTACTCAACGGCAATTCTTTAAAATTGCCATGATTTTTCTTCTCTGTGCGAAGAAAATTCTGCAAAAACGTCAAGGAATGTTATCAATTTGTTCTCCTTTAAAAAAATAACATAGAGGCGGAGATTTTCAGACACTGCAAACAAGATATGTGATTGCCGACTTGCACCGTTGATATATGTCATTTCATGCAACCGATAAAAATGAACATATGGCTAACATTCACCTATAATTTGATTTATGCTGGCAAAAACAGTGTTCTCCTAATATTTAATCTCTGGCAAGACTAATGTTTTCTTTTTTTTTCCATGAAATGTACTTACACATGTTATTCATGTAACATCTATTTTTCGGGTTTTCACCAAAGTTGCATAGAATCACATATATGTAATTTTTCTTTTTAATTTTTTTATCAAAGTTGCATGGACCTACATATATGTAACTACCACTTTGGGGGAAAGAGCCCCCTCCCGCCCAAAAAAAAATAATTTGGGACTCTATTTTTTCAAAGATCTTTCAGAAAACATGTTTTATTTCAAAATCCGTGATCCAAAATTAATTCATGCAATAGAGGGACATCATTTCCTCAAACGATTCTTTATCATTTCCACACGTGCCTCAAAATGCCTTTGGGCTTATTAAAACTTAAAAACTTATGGGTATTTTTTATCTCAAACGTTAATTTCCACACGTACTTTAGGAAACGTGGAGCACTTAGAGTACATCTGAAAATATGATGAACATTTTTTGCAAAGAAAATTACATGTATAAGTTTGAAATTCACTGAACTTATATACTCGTACTTTTTCTACAATATTTGAAACTAGAAAAACACTCAAAAAAATTAATTTTCAAACTCAAATTTTACCCACAGAGCCAAATTATTCGGCATACATCTACCTGAGTTTAGAAAATTGATTGAAAAGGTCACTTACATTCTGTATTAATTCTGAGGTTAGGCCAAAATTTGCAACAAATTTTTGAAAAAATACAGCATTGCTGGGGGTTGTTCATAAAATATGTAACACGCTACTGGGTAGATGGAGCTCGCAAAGAGCGTATTGCCATTTCGTTTTGATGTGTCACAGAAGAAGGTCTTACGTTACAAAAGCATTTTGGGGAAATTAAGCATCATATTTCGTACAATCCTCAGACCTCAGACGCACTGGAATGATGGTAACATGTAGCTCTACCTTCAAACATATTTCCTGCAATCTGTCTCATATCAACTCCAAAAAGTTTGAGTAAAAGTAAATATTTTTGTTTTTGTTGTGTTCGCGGAGTGACATACCTAATAAAACTCATAAGCACAAGCTTTACTGGGTCCTTCAAGTCCTAGGACCGGAAACAAATTTACTCGCAAATAATGAAATAACATCTTCTTGGTGTGGATAAAATTAAAGATCACAGAATTATTACTTGACAATCTTATAAACCCAGACTGAGTCGATTCCAGACCCTATTTCTTGACTAGGTTTCAGTGAAGACAAAGGAAATCGGCAAGCGATAACATTCGCATTGTTATGTAATTCTCTATGGCACTTCTCCTCCAACTCAGGCATCTGCATGGAAAAAAAGAATAATCAGGCGTCTTGGAAGTAGAAGCAAAAAGAATAATCGTGCGCCTTAGAGGCTACATTCAACACTGCTAGCAATCACTAATTAATACATATTCACAATATTGTAACAAGACAATTTACTGATGCAGTGCAAGTAGTTTTCCAATTTCACTAGGCGCCATGCGTCTAAAAATGAGGCTTTGGCACCTGAACACTTGGAACGCTGGCTAAACATGGCACCTCAAAAGAAGGACGCAAACTGTAGTAAATTCTTGAGGCAGAGATACCATGTGAACGTACGCCAAGAGCCATTTTGGCCTCTGAGAAATTGTGGATGGCCCCTAAAAATTCATCTTGATAACCAAGATGGCTCCTAAAATTTTACCTTGAATTTGGGCCACTGAGAGCAAATTTGCATTTTATCAGCATTTACTACAACGTATTATTTCCTTTCCAAGATGGGAAGTTTGATCTCTTCTCTGCATCCAAATTACTCAAAGGGTCAATGAAAAATACATGATCACTCGACTTTCACCGTTAGACGGAAAATAAAAATTTGGCTAATTGTTAACAAGATGTTAAGCTGTTCCATTGGACTAAAACAGACCAATTGGAGCACTAGGCAAACAGGATAAGAATGAATTGTGTTTCCATCGACCTTCCAACTCAACTCCAGTAGAGTTCATAGGTTGTAGGTGAACCTGTTGAACTGCCGAAACTTGAGTGACGCAATAAGGAGAGGTAAGAGAGGGTTGGACTCCTACCCAAACATCTTATCATCTAGAATAAACGGAGTACAAACCATTTCTTCAACACCAAAAATAACAACATTCTGATAGGGAGTAATCTTGAACTTCCACAAATCTTGACGAAAGAAGCTGGTTTTTTTGGATAAACCAAGCCTTAAGGCCCTCAGTCGAGAATAAAGAACCAAAAGTAAGTTTAATTCTACTCCATCAGCTGAGAAACCGTTTTGAGCCGCTGATATTACCTGGAAAATTAAAGAATAAGTATGAACTGATTTTTCTCTTAAAGGGTGAGAAAAGGTAAGATCTGGTGTAATGTGTCAACAGAATCACTGAGTGTACTTAGCTGTATATAATGTATGTGGCTGTTCTGTACCAGCGAATTCATGCGAGGGGCAATTGAACCCATGCCCTCCTCCCCTACAGAATTTCTCTAGCTCTGCTTACTTTAAGCTTACAGTACCTAAAAGTAATTAAGAGTAGCAGAGCTGGAAATAGTTTTTGGGGTTGATTATTTAAAGAATTCATGATGAAACAGGGTTTGTCCAAAATCTTTGATTCCAAAATTTCTCCAAAAATGTCACACGAGTAATCCCTCCGTTCACTGGATGCATCAATCATGGTTGATACTAGATGGCTCCATAAGTCTGCCGTGCTAAGGTAGAACGCCGTATGAACATTTGAGAGTTGCAAAATTTCCTTCTATAAAATGTTTATTTTTGAGGAAAATTATGAATATTTTTCCTTGAAATTTTCCGACGTTTTAGATCAAATTACAAACAAAATTATCTGAGAAATTAGTAGACAAATATTCAAAAATTTTCATAAAAATTAGTGATTTGCCAGGGGGAATTTGGCAACGCCTGAAGGCTCTTACAGCGTTTTTCCTTAGCACGGCAGAAGTGTGAATGATCTGCATACCTAGTATTAAAATCATTTATAGGCACTTACGATCCTGCCATCTCCACTGCCCAAATCAATGACTTTCCCAGATTTGCCTTCTAATGCTTTCATGACATTTTGAACTTGAGTTGTTGTTGCTGGAACATACGGCAAGCATACTCTACGGAAAGCAGGGGAGATGAACGGTAAACAGATGACACTTAGAGCAAGAGCTGTTCCTCCTGAAAACAGAATTTTCAACAAGGATAATAAATTCAACTATCTAACACAGGCAGAATTTCAGGAGAAAAAATTCCTGATTATTTGTGATTTTCAATCAAATCCAAACGATAAAATTAGAAAACCTTCATCTAATGAGTGACAATCGGTACAGATTTCTTTCCACTTTTTGGTTTTCAAATAAAACTTAATGAACATCATTCCTTTGCATTTCATTGTTTCTTATCACTCAATGGTCTATAAACAGACTTTAATTATAGACTATGAACATTCTCCCTCTCAGTCTTAGAGCTCAAAATTTTTGACTCGAATTGAAATTTTTGGATCTTTATAGCTTTGTTTCCCCCCAACCCAAGTAGCATTTCTCAACGAAAAAATCGCTTTAAATTGCGATTTTATCGCCAATAAAATCGCCAGGATCATCAACATCTGAGCGATTTACCTCGATCTTATCGCGATAAAATCGTGCTTTTATCGCCCGACAATTTATCGCAATATTTTCAAAATAAAAATCATGATAAATGGCGATTTAATCTCAATTTTATCGACGAAAACTGATCACGATTTTACTGAACAAGAAATTGCGATGTGTAGCGATTTAATCGCCATATATCACAATTTTTAATGCGATAATATCTCGATATATTACCACTGATATAATCGCGATAACCAACCGATAAAATCGCTATTTATCGCAATCACTGCTACTTAGGGAAGTCGTGTGGACCCAGCGGCATTCACCACCTTGTAACTTACAGTTTGGGCCATTGCTTAGTGTTTTTTCTTACATAGACCATATACTCTGTCCATAAATACCATTTCAACATCAGCGCTTCGAATAGAGTACTTGAGGGGGAGGAGATGTCTCAGACTGTGAAAGGGGGATATGGGACTGGGCACGAAAGGGGGGGGGATGTTCTGATGTCATTCATTAGCAACCTCTCATTCATATTTCTGCAAAGACGTGAAGCAAAATTGAAAATATGGAAACATCAGCTTCAAAACACGTTGTCCGAATACTATCAGCAACATAGGGGATCTCAGAGATAAATAGACACTTTTTCAAGGGATTTTTCCTCTTCCCTAGGGGTTTAGAGCAAAAGCAAAGGGTCCATTGAGTTCCTCAGAGCAGAAAGGTACCCATTCCATCATGACCATTTGGAGATGCAAGGAAAACTACGCATCAATTTTACTGATATTCGGTTTGTCAGACGCAATGCTAGATGAGGCGACCAACAATAAAATTTTCAATGGAGACTATCAAAATGCCTGTAAGTAACTTAAGTATTTCCAATAGAAGTTGAATTCTTGTTTTGATCTAGTGTAAGCACTGAGTTGGACCGGCAGTGATATTTACCTGACTTCATAGCAGAATAAAAATAGAATAATACATACCTATATACTTGTAGGAGATGAATGCAAAATTTACTTAACAGATTGTTAAACCAAGACTGTATTCTTTACAAAATATGATGCTGAGTTACATGGCTGCTCTTGATGACAGTGGTGGTTTCTACTTGTAAGTAGGTACCCTATGTACAAACTATAACTAATCTGCAATAACTTAGAACGGCTTGCAGAAGACAGGCCGGGAAAATTTTAGAATACCTTACAGCGAGTGTACACTGAAAGCAGGATTATAAGACAAACAATCATTCAATTCCTCTCACCTGTTATGTATGATATAAGTAAACCTGTTCTTGAAAATGATTGACTTTTCACTTGACCTCCGGTCTTGGATTCCAGCAACTCTAAAAAGTCTTCTTTCATGGTGAAGAAATGAGCGATATTATGGCATGGCTACCTGAGAAAAGAATTTTTGGAAGAAAACTTAACATGAGGAGCTTTGGAAAATACGAGGGCACGGCTTACAAGGAAAATTAATATTCAAATTGAGAAATCTCTTTCCTCAGCTCAAGTGTAAACTCCACATTTTCAGATTGAGGTTAGAGTCTAAAGAACGGAGTTGAGGATGAAAACAAACAATGTTGCCGAATGCAACAATTAATTTAATTTTTCATATTTAGCTCGCAAGTTGCAGCGAATAAAATGATTGAAATTTACGCAATTATTTTTTAATTAGTACTCTAGGATTGCTGAAACTCGTTGAAACCGTGAAAATAAGATGCAATATTTGTAAATTCATTACATTTAAATAAGTGAAAAACTGTCAGCAATGTAGGTGTCCTGAAAAATGGCGGCTATCTCAGGACATCTAACCTAAAATTCTCGCACCTCCAACTGGTTCAAGTGTGCTGGCGAGAATTTTCGCGTGTTTCACGAAATCAATCACCGAGTGTCAGGTTTTGTGAGAGGATAAAAATTTCTAAATGGATGCAGCGTCCATCCATCGTCAGAAATGCCATTTTTCGACACCAAAGAAACGTAGGCCTTAGAGGACCATCACAATCAGTGAATCAGTAATCAAAGACCTGCAACTAACTTTACTGACAACACACTCCCATCTCTTGTCAGCAACTCAAAATTTACCATGTCAAAATTCATAGGATTTTTGTTCAGGTAATTGTTTTAATTTATCATATCTCAGAAATCCTTTCATTTGGAATAATTAGTGATCTTCATAGGATTATTAAGTTCGAAGTTGGCACATCACTTCGAAAAGAGGTTTACCGACCCATTAAAACTAGATGGCATGTTTGTTTGGCGTTAGAAACCAGCAGTCTCATGATTTTCTTTCCTGTGATTACTTATTAACTGGTTACTAAAAAAAATTGTAGAAACGTTGGATTAAAATTCTTAATTTAAAAATACCTATGTTAAAGAGGACATGTCTGTCATCATAAAATTTCCAAGGCGCCAGAAACAAATGCTACTACTTAGCAATATTTGATGGATCACAGGTATTAGCCCACTACTCAAAATTAATTCAGGGAAGAAAAGAGCTCATTTACATCGCTAATTTTACAGTTGAAGTACTTACTCAAGCACAAATCTTGCTTACAGTGTATCAATATCTTTGGTCCCAATTTATTTTTCCAAGAGATTATTACTTACCGGACATCTCTCTGAAAAGCTTTCTGAGGAAGTTTGTGATCAGGTAAAAATGAAACTATCCAAGGAAGGAGCTGCTTAAACTGTTGCGCAGCATGGTTTGTCTCATGCAGACTCTGATTTTCCTTGTGTGAAGGAAATTATAAATTTTTGTAACCAGCGCTAAATTATAACATTACGACAGCGTAAGTCGGCAATCACATACCTCGTTTGTGGTGTCTGACAATCTCCGCCTCTATGTTATTTTTTTGAAGGATAAAAAACTGACATCAGCTCTTAAAGTTTTTACAGAGTTTTCTTCGCATACAGAAGAAAAATCATGGCAGTTATAAAGAACTGCCGTAGTTTTCCGTTTTAAAAATAAAGTTTGACAGGAAGTCTGCGCCATTGCAAACTGAGTTATGTGATTGCTGACTTACACTGTCAATTAGCATCTTGATAGCTAATTTCAGTAAGTTTTGTCGTGCTAATCAAGTTTTGTGTCCAAGTTTGAATATAAATCTTATATCTGAATCCTGAAATGTACCTACCTTGCCCAGTGATCCATTTTTGCTTTGTAATTTATCTTTTCCCTGCGATTTTTTAATTTTTATCATTAATTTTTACAGCAATCGCAGCCTCACTAGCGATATCAGAGGTGCAACACACATTTCATGATACTGCAGACATCTGCTCAGCAGATACGATTACAGTACGCTGTCTGTTGTGAAACTGGCTTGTCAGAGTTCGTTGATCCATCTGATTGAGTGTGTGAATTATCTTCAAGTGAATCCACAATGAGCAGCTCCACTGGGGAAGCTAGCCTCGGGAAACAGTCCCACAATACTGAGTCTTCCAAAGCTAAGACCTCAAAATCAGAGAAGCTAATGTCCTCAAGCAAAGAAAACTTAGTGCTCTGCTCCCCGGAAAGTTCATCTGTATTTCAAACTTTGAAAGCTAAATTTGAGATTGCATCTGCTTGTGGCCAAAATTTGATTTTCAAAAACTCTCCGGATCGGCCTCCTAACAGTAAAGTTGAAGTCACTGCTGACAAAAATTTTCCAGTTTCTCAAATTATTCCTGTCAATAACTGCTCTCCCAAAGTTGAAGCTTCAACAAGTTTACAGACACAGATTCCAAGCAACAAAAGTTCTCAAAAATTCCATGACGACAAGTCTACTGATTCGAAAGCGGATAATAGATGGCAATCAGATGCCAAGGCTCCAAGTACTCCAGGCTCTAACATAAAAGAGAGGCGGGAAAATTTAAAAAGTGAAAGTATTGACCAGTTCTTTAACAGTCGCATGAAAAAAAATTCAGACGATTGTAATGATTTGAATGGAGATCTATTGAAAAATATTGAACTCTTAAAATCTCTTCTAAGCTCTGGCAAAATGTTCGATTTTCCGGAAACTGTGTTGACTAGTCTTCTAGAAGTTCATGAAATGACTTCAATAATTCCTTTAATGCTAGAGAATCGGAGAACACAAAAGTTGCTGTACCTCAGTGATGAAATATATTGGATGAGTGTTAAAAACAATTTCGATCTAGCAGATTTAAAATTAAGTGTCGACAATCCTGAAGAAAACCTCAAAATAGTGTCACTGGTTGCTTCATTCAAACAGCATGCTAAATACATCAGAAAGACAGCATTTGAGAGGCATCCTTTCAAATGCAAAGCATGCGGCATCATGTTGGCCACCTGGGACTTAGCACCTCATTTCTCTGGAATCAAACATCATCGTAGGGTCCTAGAAATTGCAAAACTCGCAATCCCTCCGCTTTCAACCATTGTGGACAAAATGCTTCAACAAATTCCAGCCCCCCAATTCAATGACGAAGTTGCTCAAAGTATATCAAATACGCATGGCATCATCAAAAACCCCAGTATTCCTCCTGTTCATTTAGATCGAAAACCTTCCAACAGTTCAATAGCAGAGTCTCTAAAGTCATCTGAAGATGAAAAAGATCTCAACTCAGAACTATTATCGCATTTTCAGACTATAGTAAATGAACAAACGGGTCATAATGAATGTTGGTGTATCTACTGTCAAACAATGATTACAGGACCTTTAAACATTAAAAATCTTAATTTAGGTGAACATGCAAGAGGAGCAAAACACAGAGCAAAAGTTAGCCAATTCACGACAAAAACCAAGTCTGTTTCTAAAAGTGATGGTCAAGTAGAACGGAATGATCAGATTTTATCCCAAGACAAACCTTCTACTCAGGGTAAAGCTGTCTCAAAACCACATCTCTTCTCAGAAAAGTATGCAGAGTTGATGAGCAGTGTCATGAAGAAACACATCAAAGGAGAAGTGCCTTTAACATACGAATCGAATGATGTAGGATTTCTTGGATATTACTGTGATATTTGTTGCACAGTGGCAACAAATGATGCCGATTGGCTACTACATCTTGATAACCACGATCACAAACGCAATGCAGCAAAGCACGGTAGCCCAACTTGTCTTTATCACTGTCTTGTTTGTAAAATCGTAATTTTCTGCTCTGCTGTAACCAGTGGGACTAGTCATGACCATGTATTTTCCTATGAGCATATCTGTATCAGGAAATTAGTTGAAAAAAAGTGTCCAGAAATACAGAAACATGTTCAGGAGAATTCTGTGTTGACAATAAGATCCGAAAAATCGTCTTGTAACTCTGTTTGTTTGAATGTGGGAGAAGTATTTGTCAGCAGTGGTGGAGAGGCGGCAAACCCAGAAAATAACAAAATATCAAGAACAAAATCATCTAAGTTAGACAGTTCAGCCCCTTGGATACTATCACCAGTTTCAACCACTCCAAAACGTCATCGTTTAGCCAGCAGAACGGAGAATAATGACAACCTTGGGCTTGATTATGATGAATCCTCCGAAACAGAGTCTAGTGGGGATGAATACGAAGATAAAGATGTTGAAGACATTTTAACAGAATTATTACCCAATGGTGAAGCAAGAGAAACAAAAAAGGATGGTAAAACTTCTACCTCGAAAGCCAATTTGTTGGACCGAAAGAAAAAGGCAAATGCAGACGGAACTCCAACAAACAGAAAGAAAAACGCAAGAAGGAGAGACCGACCAGGCCATTCATTGACATTCAAAGGTAAGTAATTAAAGGCATTATTGAATCCAGTAAGATTTTATGTTCACCAATCCACATCAAACCTATAAATCTTAGATGCTCCCCATAATGAATTTTCATCAAAACATGAGTGTATTAATTAGAATTTTCTTTAGAAGATTCTTAAATTCTCTGGTAGTTGATATTTTATGATTAAAAAGGGGCAGTCAGTTTTTCCAATTTGCATGCCCTTCCCTCCGTTTACTCAGTTTTATCCCCTCTTGAAGTTTTTCTCAATTTTAAGTTTTTAACAAAGTATTTATGAGTTTCATTAGTATCACAATTTAGGCCTTAATCGGTTCTCTTGGATTTTCAGGTCTTGATAATACTGTGTCTAGTGAAGAATGGACCACGCGATTTATTGAAATGGGTCGATTGAAATCAATAGCCATAGACTTTGATGAGGGAAAAGCAACAGTTACTTTTAGTAAAAGGTAAGATATCGGGTTGCTTCTACAACTTTTGATAACTTTTGATTATGTTTGAAGATATTTCTTCAAATACTTTTCCAGAGCTTCCCTGAGGTTTTTCAGTGTGTTGCATCTAATATCCTCCGTAAAAACTGTCAGTTTTTGCTTTCCTGAAGCTGAAGAAAGCGTTGCATTAGGTGCTTTACGGCAGGGTTTTAAGTAGTCACATAATGCAGTGCTGAATGCTCCCTGTAGACTCCCCTCTCATCTGTATTTTATGACAGCCTCTTTTCTCTTAACCTCCAATGAGAATGTTTTTCTTACTCGATTTTCTTTTCTCTGTCATAGATCATCAGTACTCAAAATCCTTGGCAGCAGAGATATCTTTTTAGACAAGTATGATCTTGAAGTTGATGACACTGGTAAGTCTATCACTCTAATCTGAAAATTTTACAAACAGTTATGATACCTGGAAAGATGAAGTTCCTATTCGGTGACTTCCTATGAATCCGTGGAAACTAAATTGTGAATCTTCCTAAAAAGTTGAAAATTGAATCCAATGATAGTAACTGCTTTTATTTGTAGTGTAAGCAATGTTAGTTGGCATATCACTTAATACTTTTACCTTTAGCCCATAGGATAATGAAAGCTTGTAAATTTTTCTATGGTATGGCTGCAAGTTTGCAGAGAGCAGCCGCTACTCACTACAAAGTTTCCAAAATTTTAGATGTTTTAAAATATAGATCCCCTTTAAATAGGAAAATTCCCATAGCTTTATTTCTCCAACAACCCATGTTCAAAAGCGGGTGCAGTTGATAATATCTTGCAGAAGAATATAGTGAGTAGGATTTAATTTTTCTCTTTAACTTTTTCAGCCCAGAAGAATTTGGACCAAACATGTAAGACGTTGTTTGAGAATGAGCATGAATTCATGAACAAAATTTTAACCATTTTGAATATTATTGATGATGAACTCAATTTACCTGATTCAAAGCTAAGGCTCACTCGGCTGAAAACAAGTGTCCTGTGTGCCATTCGCTCCTCTTTTCCTGATTGCAAAATTTATGAGTTTGGATCCCGTGTTTCTGGCCTTGCTACCAATGAGAGTGATTATGATCTATTCCTCGATTTAAGTAAGTCTGCTAACCCACTCTATCTTCGGTGTTCCTTGTTTCCATGTCCGTTATCTGTGATTTCATAGAAATGCATATTGCAAGTGCCAAAATTGATGATTATTGAGCTGTTTTCCCCCAATGAGTTCGGAATTCTTTTGCTCAATCAAAGTAAAGCAAGTTGATATCATGGTCAAATATGGAAAAGACTTTTTTTCAGCCTGCTTAAAGTCTCGAGAGAACATAAAAGTAGTTTCATGGTTAGTGGGACCTTTCAAAATACTTGATTTTGAAAACAATTTAAGGCCTTGGAATTGCTTGATTTTTTAGGAGGTGCTTGAAAAGCGTATGAATTTCATCCTTCACCAGTTGTCAGCAGTAGATGTTTGTTGTTAAAAAATGACACAACTTTTGAGATCAAATAGATCACTTGCAAAGATTGCAATTTCCAAAGGAAATTCATTCAAAGACAACCAGGAATTGCCAACTTGCATTTATAGCCCTCGCAGGGTAGCACAGAGGTAGCAGTGCTGCACTTCCTACCCTTCGAAGCTTACTGATATAGTGCCCTTTGAACAAAAATAAAAATAAAAAAACCGACAAAATTCTTATTATTGAAAATCTTAGTTGGTCTGAAGAATCGATCCCTGCTGTTTCAATCTAGGACACCTCTGCCGTGGAACGCAAAAACGCCGTAAACGCCATTTTAATTTTTTTTAAACAATGCGTATCATCATTTATGCATATTTATCATAGCAGAAAAACTTGTGTGCCTTGGGAAAATGTTTTCACAGAATTCTTTCGCAAATACTATCAAGAACTTAACCTGAAAATTTGAGGTGCGTGGGTAAAACAGTTTTCATTTTATAAAGTGTTCAGTTCCAAAAAACGCGGGAAAATCTTGATGGATTTACAGCGTTCATGCTTAGCACGGCAGTCCTGTATGCTAGTTTTTCTCCTTGTCCTTGGAATATGTTGTCAATATATGCATTGTTATTAAACAACCCATGATATTTATGTCTGAATTTATCATATCCGTCTGTTTTGAAAGAATTTTTTTCTTATATTTTTCCAGCTGGCACAATGTATCAAGGAACAAAAGCATCTGTTGATTCTCAGATGAGAGTTGAAATGATCAAAGCCATCCGAAGAATCACAAACATTTTCAGGCAAATGCCGAATGAATTCACTGCCCTTGTTCCCATCACATCAGCTCGTGTGCCAATTTTAAAATTTAAGCATGTGAAAACGAACTCCAACTGTGATCTTTCATTTAAGAATGGCCTAAGTGTAGAAAATACGAAGTTAGTCAGGTAAGTTAAAAACATTTTCCTTTCAAGTGCTCTACTTTCATTTTATTCCTAAATCTCAGGATAATAACTTAAAGCACTTCAAAAACAAGTCATCGAGCAGGTATGAGATTCTGAGTAAACTCGGCAAAAATTTTCCAGGGAGCATCTTCAAGGCATGTGAATGCCGAGTCGAATGTTCTGCACAGATTCCTGCCTGAGCTCTGAAGGTAGGGTTGACAAAAAATCCTGCCAAATTACCATCGAAAACTGTCTGGTGCACAGTCTGGAGCATCGATGTTCTCTCTCTGCAGACTCTCCTCACTCCGTACCCGCAGGATTTTTTGTCAACCCTAGCTTTTCGAGCCAAGATGGATTCTTTTAAACTCAAACGCCTTTTTTTAAAAGGAAAATCTGCTTAATTTTTCTTCTTTTATCTGTAGAATAAGGAATTCGAAGTAGTAACGACCATAAGGAATACAATAAATACAAATAAGAAGTATCAAAATTACTCTGTGTAAAGCTTTATACTAAAGTATGTTAAATGCCCACTATGTTACGTTAATTTCTGTCTTTGGAATTTGCTTTATCCTCTAAGAGAAAAACAAGTTAATAGGACAGTTCAGCGGGTCAATTGTTGAATCATTATCAAATGAGTTTGATCGATAACTCCTTATTTTCATAATGCGATATATATCGATCAAGATCACTCGATAACTAACCAACAATTAAGCCGCAGGTAAAATTAGAGTCCCTAAAAACCCTTTTACAGGGATCCTAGATCTTAGGTCAAGAAGTTCCTCTAATGCAAGAGGAGCCCTTTTCAATTACATGCGTCAAAATGTTTGCCTCACTCTTGTTTTATGGGAAAAATATTATTTTATCGCTATACGCGGCATTTATGACAAGGTTGTGGCATAATAAATTTCCCCCTAGATGGGAAGCGATCCACGGACCTTCCGACCTTGAGGTGAGCACTGTACTTCCAGCCTCAGCTGATTCTTGGAAGAGGCAGAAGAGATTGCCAATACATAAAGCAATTAAAGTTCTTTCTTTCTCCACCAGAGCTGAGAGTAGTGATGCATCGGTGACACACTTCTGTTTACTGATGATCTGCGGCAGATTTTTCTATCAACCCTGCCTTCGGAGCTCAGGAAGGAATCTCTGCTAAACTCAAACGCTGTAAATGCCTTGGTACCTTTTGTGGAGATCAGTGTTAGTTATTAAAAGAAGGACTTTTGCTTAGGACTAAAGGAATTTAGGTTCTAGCACTATAAAATTTGAAGTCCAAGATACTGAGTTTCCCATCTGCTTGCAGACTGGAGGTTGTTCTATCAGAGCTTGTATCAGTCTCATCAGTGTAAACTCGGTCTCTATAGCCTCAGCCATTTAATTTGTTTGTCCAAAAGTTGGAAGCACGATTTTTCAATCCCCCCCCCCCCCAAAAAAAAAATGTATGAATATGGCCACTATTGTTCTAAGGAAAAACGCCAATTGAACTCTCGGATATTGCCAATTTTCCTCAGACAATATGAAAATTTTAAAATAATTTGCTCATATCTTCCTTTAAAGTATTTAGAGAATTTCACTCATGATTTTATCTGTTGAGTCTAAAAATTTCAAATTTGTATCTTACAAAAAATGAGTAATTTATTGCCGGGAGAAATTTGGCAACATTCAAATTCACAAACGGCATTCTTTCTTAGCATGGCAGAATAAATGCACAGTTAAAAGGTGCAAGTTATTAAATTTCCAAGGTAGTCTCATGATTCTTCTGTTTTTAATGAGACTTTTATCCTTGGCCTGTGCATTTATGCTAGAATTTTTTGTCGCTAACATGTGTGTCAGATCATTGTGAATGTTTTGCTCGTTTTCAAGTTTATTCAACTTTTCTAGTGCTTCTCTTATTTTTCCATCCATTGCAGGAAGTACTTAAACATGAACCCAAAAGTAAGATGGTTGGTCATCGCTGTCAAAAGTTGGGCTCATGCTTGTGGTTTACTGTCCTCGTCTGATTTTACTACTTACGCAGTCACTTGGCTAGTCCTATTTTTTTTGATGAGCAAGAAATTAGTCCCGTCTGTTGCATCTTTCATGTTTAAAAGCAGAAACGTACCTTTGATTCAAGGTAAGTTCATCAGATTTATATCATCAGCATGTTGTCCATCAACCCTTTTCTCAAATCTTTTCCTTTCTTCCCCTTCTTCAACCCTTTTTATTTCTCTTAGAGAGCAAAGAGGAAAGAAATTCAAATTAGAGCTTTATTATAAAAATTTCCGGGAACTGCTGGAAAATCCAGAAAATCGAAAGTCAGCTTTTTTGCAACAGTAGAATTTAAAACTTGATTTTTTGAAAAATTTGGGGATTGGTCATTCCCTTGTATCGGAGGTTACAGTCATACATCAAAAAATGAAATTTTAGATGTTTTGCCTTAACTGAATGCATTATTTAATACGTTGTAAGCAATTTTCTTTTTATATTAGCAGCAGAAAATTGGTAATCTTGCAAAGTGACCATTACTTCTTCATTTTATTATTTCTCAGGAGTGTTGCTCAACAATAGCTGTCATTATTAAATCTTGAAGCGCTGCATTATTGTAACTACTCTATTAAAGTTTTAATTTTTTATCCCTATTACGATTTCGTCAGACTTTAGTATGGCTTTGTAGTGGTTAACAAGTTTTTGTCACCAGGTATTATTCGTTTTCTCCTTTTAGGTTGGCGATGCAGTTTTGATGACACCGAAGTCCTCTGTGAAATCAATGACGCCAATGTTCAATTGTTGCTGAATTTCTTTGATTTTTATGAGAATTTTGAATTTTGGAAGTTTATAATTTGCACTCGCAGCGGTACCCACTTTCGGAAATTCATTTTAGTGGAAAGAGTTGTCCATATGATGCCGAATGAAATAAAAGATGACTACTGTTCAAGTGTTTCTAAGTCGGACAGAGACAAAGACTTCAATGTGGGGGCATGTTCAGTACAAGATCCGTTTGACTTGTCGCACAATATTACCAAGCAAGTCAGACCATACGTCCTCAAGTCTTTCCAAAGATATTGTAGTGTGGCTGCATCTCAAATTCGGAAGTGGCCCCCGTTTCAAGTCTAGATGAGCCAAGCTCTTTCAATCAGCGTATGAAAACTCTGATTACCTCATTTGGTACTTTTTACGTGTTCTTTTTATGTTTGAACTTTTTTATTTCCTACAGACTTTCTCTCTTAAGTTTTATAGCTTGATGACAAGTTTGATGAGGGGTCATATTATTCCGGCTCCCAAGTTTTAGACACCTTTTTGTTCAAAATAGAAGCTTTTTGCAAAATCTAATCCTGAACGGATCTTACCCCTTGAATTCGTCTTTTTTTCTTTGCAAAATTTTTTTGGTGACCTTATAAATTGTATTAGGAGCCAACAATTGTTACTTTGCCTTCATGAATGAAATTTCTTTAGTAAGACTTTTTTTCTGTAAGAATCTATTTTGTGTTTAGTGAATGTTTACTCAGAACTTTAAATATGTGTACATTCTTAGGTATTATGTTTTTGAGTACCTTCTTTATTAAAGAAAACAGTTTTATTTTCCGAAAATGTTCTCCTTCATTTTGCACACTCTGTAGAAAATGACTTTTCAAATGCAGTCGAGGATTATTTATTCTACCTAAATTCTAACCCGAAGGAGCTTTGAATCAGTTAAAGGTAATTCTGTGACTGAAATAATACATAAATAATTTAAGAATCTACTATTATCGCTATATGCTACTTTTACTTTAAACTTTTAGCAAAAAATGGAGTTAGATCAGAACTGAAAGGTATCTGTTCCATCAGACCCACCCGTCCATTCGGTGAAAGTTTGTCACTACCACAAGGATTCGAACCGAAAACTACTCAATCCCAAGTCAGGCACACTATCTACTTGGTCAACCTAACCGGGCTTTCTTCCTTTTACTATCGTCATGCTTCCATCAAAATTCTCCGTTTTTTACCTCTCACATAAGCTACACAAAGCAGGCCAGTAGGCCAGTTATGATTGTACTCTCCCAAGAGAACAAAATTGGGTTTAGGAGTTCTGGAAAGACAAAGTTGCAATTTAAATTTTGTTTTATTCTCAACAGGTAAAAAATAATAGCAACAGATAATATATTTTTCTTGCCTAATTTTAAAGTTATACCTATAATATCAACAGATTCATATATTTTTCTTGCTGAATTTTACAGCAATACGTAACAAAAATATTTTGGAATGCAGGATTAGGATATTTACAAGAGTTTCAACAAAGAGTTATGAAAACAAGGCTTTTTTGGGAAATTTTTCTCCTATTCATACTTACAATGGTTCATGAAAAGAAGTAAGAACTCTTTTAAAACTGTATACCTATGGAGAAAAATAAAAATGCAGCTACGTCTTTTGCTGTTAAATTAATTAGAAAAAATAATACTGAGCCAGTGGAGAAATTATATGAGTAAAGACACAGCATGACATGCCATCTCTAAAATTTTGATGTTGAAAGCGAGTAATGCCACAGCAACTTCGGAAATCAACTTCAGTGACACTTTCTCGCTTATCTCAGAAGAATATTAACAAGTGAACTTGACCTCCAACTAATGGGACTTGTGTGAAATTAGCTTACAGAATACAATAAATTAATACTAGCTATTTACTGAAGAGTCACTTGGGAGTTAATTATTAAGTTTGTTGCCATACTAATTGTTTCCCAAGTGAAAACCAGAAGAAAAAAAAGGCAACTAATTTACGCTCTATCAGTTGGCACATGGAAAATACTGTTTATTTCCCACCGAAAACTTAACTACAGATCAGAGATCAAACTAATGGCATTATTCTTTTGGAATTAAAAAAAAAGCGAGATCGATGTTCCATCTGCCCATGACATGAAGATCATCTTCCATGAACCGTTATGAAACAAACTATGTTAACTGGGTAACATAAACAAAGCACAACTTGGAACCGGAAAAAAATTTACACTTCAATACGTTTCATTAATATTCTGATTAAAATTCATAAGGATGTGGATTTTGCTGTTCCCTTTTTCTAAGCACAGAATTGAACAAATCTGTTGCCCTACTTCTTTTACTTCGTTTTGAGAGAACATGATGCCATTTTTGTGGATTTAAAGAACTTCTGAACTTTCTTGACAAACTGTTTGCCTGAACACTTGGACCATACCAATAATGAGTGATGATCTTTTCAGCAGAATTCTTCCGGTTTATTTTAAATTGCAATGAAGATAGGTAAAGGCCTCCACAACTTCAAAATACGAACACATGTGCAGAACTGACCAGTCAGAGGATTTAAGGTGTAATAGATGACTCTCATTTGGACGTATTTCTGTCAAACGGAACTAAACGCCAATTTGAGTTCCTTTTGAGGAATTTAGAATGCCAGATAGCGCGTTCTGTCAAACGGAACTAAGCGCCATGGAGAAGCATTGTGAGTATAGGACGGAATGAGCCTGACCCCTGGTTCCGCCGCCAATCTAAGCCCCCCTCTACTCTCTTCCCCCTATGGCGCTTAGTTCCGTTAGATAGAAATACGTCCATTTTGGCTGTACATTGACAATGTACTGACATTCTCATGAATTGCACATTGATGGTGAAACTCCCAAACAACATGAGTTGGTTTGAAACGTTGCAGACTTTCGTCGTTGTTATACTTAATCTTTTAAATAGAAAATTACTCGGAGGCGATTCTCAAAAAGTACTGTGATTTTTCTTCTATACAGAAGAATATTCTGTGAAAACTTCAAAGAATGATGTCGATTTGTCTGCCTATAAAAAAAAAAAAAAAAAAAAGCGGAGATTATAAAACACTGCAAACAAGATACGTGTTTTTGGAGTTTCACCGTTGACATAAATCACATATGTAAATAGTCTACTGAGACATATACCAAACAAACACATTGATGAATTATGTCAACTACTTTAGAAAGCATGAATGGCTAACTGTTGAGTGCCTGTGAATTTCAAACCAAAAGAGAGCAACAAAATTTGAATGATGCTGAGTGATAGCGAAGACATTTTGAAATTTTACTTCGGTAAGACTTGCGGACGTGAGTTGTCGAGGAATCCATCTGACCTCTGATGTTATAGAGAACAATTTTTAAGCGTCCTTTTAAGTCTTATTCTGTTTAAAGTAAAGGTAGTGCCTAGTATCAAAACAAAAACGATAAACAATAAAACTTTGAAGATAAGAAGAGCTGTCATCCTTCAGAGAGCGAATTATCTGCATCACTTTTTGTCCTATGATCATTTGTTATCGTTTCTCCATCATTCAATGTGACAGGATTAGCTTGAGGGACTGGTGAATCAGGTTTGCTTTCAGACGACTTGTATTTTTTTTCCATTTCATCGATTGTATTGTCACGAAGCGAACGAACATTGTCTCCTTTCAATTCTTGTAAGTATTCTAATGTTACTCGCTGTGAAAATAGTCATACAAAAAACATAATGAGTAAATTTAATAAGTCCTTGGTAAAAACTTTCCTCTTTGATGAGGATGGATAGAAAATTTATTCTTCATCAGTACTGACTCAAGCTGACGTTCTAGATGAGCATAATCAAAAAAGACACCAGATAATCTTCGTCTTGATCTCTCTTTTTCAATACATGAGAGCAGGTCACAAATTAAAAAACTCGCGAAACAGAACAAGACCATACTCGGAGTGAAAAATCACACAATTTGAAATAAGAGTACCAATTGTTCAGGCCAAAAGAGAGAAGGCATTTTGGAACCCAGGCCACTAATTGTGAATTGACGTTTTTTTATCAAAGCCAAAGCCCTCGCTTTTCTCAAAATTTTTGCCAAGGTTTTTATCATCCTGAAATTCCCAATATAATTACAATAGTCGATAAGTGGAGAGAGTACTTTATAATCGAAATTGGAAAACTGCACTGAATCGGCTGAGCATATGATAATAGAACTTTGAAGTTTCACCTTGATTATATTGTACAGCTGAGAGTGAATTTCTTGTCCAAGATAGTGCCGATCTGGTCGGAACTCGGCCTTGAGTGCATGGTAGATAGTGTTCATCTTTTGCTTGATGCCCTCTTTGATCTCCGCTTTGCTAGTTTCTTCATGGTTTTCAGTTCCTTTGAGCGAAGCTTTTTCCAAATCATCTTGGAACTGAGAATTCAATTGTTCGAGTGTTGTTACATGCATCTATTAGAGACAAAGAAATAAGACACGAGATGTAAAAGTTAAAATCGATATAGGTCATAAAAAATTATCAAAATAGGTCATTTTTTCCCGTTTCCGATAAATTCTTTTTGGAAAATAGGCACTGTAAAATAACTCATGTTGTAGAAGCAAGCATGACGATTGTGTGATGGTGGCAGTACGCTGAAGGTCCCTCAAAATGTTGAGGGGCAGCAAATTATATTTTCAAAAGGAACAAGATGAAATTTTTGGTGATACTAGGCAGAACGCACCATTTCATTTCTCTTAAATTTTGTGTGCAAGAAAGGTATCCAAAAGCACCAAAACTGCCATGATAACTCGATGATAGCAACTGCAGGTTGCGAGTTGATTGTGGTTGCGATGGAAGAACAGTGTATTTTATAATACTTCAAATCAAGTTTAACGCATTTTTGTCATTTTTAATTCTCGATTTTGTGACAGTTTAAAACCAAAAGAAAATGGACCTTCCTATCGTTTTCAAAAAAGGTTTTTTTACTTTAAAATGAGCTCTCAAAAGATGGACAAGCAAGGAGAAAGAAAACAACAATTTACTGCATTCACTGTTTGGCACAGGATGACATGCACAGAAACTGAAAGAAATGGTCATACAGGCTCTTGGTCGTACCATACTTTTTTGCTATCATTTCTCATGTAGGATCCAGGAGGACAATGTTGGTTAAATGGGATGAGGGAATCGAGAAATAAATTAGATTTGACGGAAAATAATTTGAAATAATGAAAAAACCCCTGAAGCATTAAAAAACAATGAAGGTGAACTACGAGGGGCGTTCAATAAGTAAGTATCCCCCCTCTCTAAAATCAATAGGAATGGACCAATTTTGAAAAACTTGGGCTCAAAATCTTCCTTAGGATATTTTGAGTTCAACAAAACAAACCGCAACAAAATCGGACCATGTGCGGCCGAACGCGAGCCGTTTAAACGCGCCGAGGTGCACGCCGCTTCCGCCAAATCCGCGGAGATTTGAAGTCCGCGACAAGAGGAGAGCTTCTCTGCCAACGCTTCAGTCGTTCATCACTGACGAAAATCAAAGAAGTTTTTATAGAATAAGGGGCTTACCTCACCTCTCCACATAACCAGCTCGATCCAAGCAGTTCTGATACTGATTGTGAGACTACGAGAACAGCTTTTGGATACCACGCGTGTTGAAGTCTTTCAACTGGCTGGGGATGAAAGTGTTGACGGCTTGTTTGACCTCTTCCACTGATTCAAAATGAACTCCCCCGAGTTCAGATTTTAGATATGGTGATAAATGGCAAACCAGATCACCATTTATTCTCCTTTCTGAAATCTGAACTCGAGGGAGTTCATTTTGAATCAGTGAAAGAGGTCAAACAAGCCGTCAACGCTTTCATCCCCAGCCAGTTGAAAGACCTCAACACGCGTGGTATCCAAAAGCTATTCTCGTAGTCTCACAATCAGTATCAGATGCTTGGATCGAGCTGGTTATGTGGAGAGGTGAGGTAAGCCCCTTATTCTACAAAAACTTCTTTGATTTTCGTCAGTGATGAACGACTGAAGCGTTGGCAGAGAAGCTCTCCTCTTGTCGCGGACTTCAAATCTCCGCGGATTTGGCGGGAGCGGCGTGCACCTCGGCGCGTTTAAACGGCTCGCGTTCGGCCGCACATGGTCCGATTTTGTTGCGGTTTGTTTTGTTGAACTCAAAATATCCTAAGGAAGATTTTGAGCCCAAGTTTTTCAAAATTGGTCCATTCTTATTGATTTTAGAGAGGGGGGATACTTACTTATTGAACGCCCCTCGTACAAGGTCTCTTAGATAAGAAACCGGATTTTGGTGATAACCAGCCCATCATGCGTCCTAATTAAGTTTCCTTGGACTTTCTTGATAGCTGAAAATACACTTAAGAACGCTACATTTACGAAGTTGAAAAATCTCAATTAGCTTTGTTGGTATGCACGTGGTTTGAAGTAAGGCAACCCCATGGATGTTCTGCGATTTTCACGGTTGACCAAACCTGTCGCTATTTTTTCCGTCTTGCGTTACCTTTTTCAACCCACACGGATGGTTGGAGTTTTGTCTCCATATCGTAGCCATACACCCAAGTTTTGTCACCGGAAATTATCATGTCCAAAAATGTAGGATCATTGTAAGAACGTTCAAGAAGCTCAAGGAAAATTTACGCTCGGCTGGATTTTTGTTCAACGGACAACAGTTGCGGGACAAGTTTAGCTGAAACTCGATGCATGTGTAAATATTCTATCAAAATTGTATGTACAGAGTCTTCAGAGATATCACACTGTTCAGCAAGCTCTAAACGACCATTTTCGAGCGCTTTTGTCCCCACTTCTTCTTTGTGGCAAAAGTCAGGTGCCGTTGATGGTCGATTCCCATGCTCCTCATCTTCGACAGACTCCTGACCAGTTTTGAACCGTTTAAACCACTCAAAACACTGAAAACAACTCATACAATGATCTTGGTAAACTTTACTTAGCAAACCAAAAGTTTTGATACAAGGTATACCGAGTTCAAAACAAAATTTAATGATACATTTTTGCTCTATCAATGATTGCATGATGAAAATCGCAGAACGCACCTGACTTACTCGTATTTAAGGTTACATAGAAAGAACACTGATCAAAATAAACAAAATCTGTGAATCTAGCGTTCTTTCGTATGTCATCAGCTATCAGGAAAGTCCAAGGAAACCTAATTCGGACGGACAATGCGCTAGTTATCATCAAAATCCGGTTTCTTATCTTACAGACCTCGTATTATCTCTTCAAATATCAGTGAAAAAAAAAAATTTTTAAAATCGATAGAGGGTCCAATTTTTTTCTACTGAAACTGTCAAAATTGCACGAGCAAATTCTTGATCAGATGAGCTCAATTCCATTTCAATGGATAGAAAATGAGCTGTTCTTGTCAGGACAGGGACAGGACCTGCAAATCTCCACTCCAGATTGCTACTTCTCCATAGAAAAGAAAGAAAAAAAAATCCTCACAAAAATGTTTGCCGAAGGAAAACAACACATGTGACCGGAGTCGTTCTAAAACTCAAACCTACTTTTAAGTCATTGTTTTCTCTTACAGACTGTGCAAGCATGACTTTTAACTCCGAGTTTTCTGTTTCTAAGTCTGCTATACGTGATTCAAATTGATTCTTTCTATCAACTCCTTCGCCTGAACAGGAGCTGCGACTTCGATCTCCAACTGTTGGCTCATCTACTCTGTAAAAAGCAAGAGGCAGAAAGTGAAGGCTTCAAATTTGGAAAAATTATAAATACATGTTTTGAATTTTCAAATTTCCTAATTTTGATTACATCAATTTCTCAAAAACTCAGCACTTCAGGATCATAACTTTTGTACACGCTTTGTGCTCAAAATTGTAACATTTTTTACAAGAAGTTTGAGGTTTTGGATCCATATCAAGGCCAATTTAAAAATACTTGCACAAGTCCATCTCTAAAATTGTAGAGATTAGAAATCATGCTACAGTAAAAAGATTACAGAGCGAAATACGTATATTAAACATAAAAAAAGAGGATGAAAATAATTTAATCGTTCAGCATTCAGAAAAATAGCTATGTTCTTTGACTTCACTTTTAAGTTACCATATGATTTAGGTATTTACTTATTTGCACAGCCGAGAGCAATTTTTAAATTGGAAAAGAAGCATTACATACAAAACAATCTTATAGGAACACTGTTTGAACCTTTAATTAAGGACTGCTCAAAACTGACTTTTACGGAAATCGCCCTGACCATAGAGGCGATGATACTGCAAAAAAATGAGTTTATCGGTTGCAGTGTTTTAAAATTTCCACTCCTACTTTATTCTTTGAATAAACCAGCATCATGGCTTGAAATTTAAACAGAGTATTTTGCACACAGAGAAATAAAATTAGCTAAGTTTTCAAGCAACGAAGTTTAGTAGTTTTCCAAGTAGAAAATAAAGTATATTGAGAAGTCTACAATGCAGTCAACCGAGATACACGTTCCTGCGGTTTTACCATTGATATATGATGCCCTAATTAATCGCTAAAAGAAGATTTAAAAATGAAAACTTACTTATTTTTCAGAAGAGATATTATTTCTTTGTATTGGTCTGCAATTGTAGAAAAATCTGAAAAAACTCTGTCTTTGACCTCAACATTTATTTCAGTCAATTTTCCGATTTTTTCATTGAGACTATTGAGATCAACGATAGACTTCGGTTCCAACTAGAGAATAAGAAACAACATGTATCAGATTTTGCAATTACCGATTATTAAAAAAGGAGTGTGCAGGTAAAAACTATACTGCTGTACCTACTCAAAACAAGCATGGTCACTCCGAAATCGTAGCTTTGAGATAAAGATCAACCCACAATCACTAAGAAAACAATGTTTAGGCACAAACAAAATACCCAGAAATGTCAAACAAAGCTGGAGTAATTACAGTTTGAAGGTCATGGTTTAAAAATAACACTTCTGAGAGGCCAAAGACATAAAGACGGAGCACTTGTATCTAATATCATGGGGGAGAAGTGATGCAGATCTGGCGCTCTGCGTTTGTGTGAGAGTGTAAATAATCCATGGCAGTAAACGGAAATTTGATTTGAACTTGTGCCCTTGATGCTTGCACATTTCTTGCTCTAAACTCGTTTTAAGTCACTAAAACGAACAAAAAAATAAAGTTGGGACGGTGTGGCTCAGTAACAAGCAAGGATTTCAGATAGAGTTAGTTTTTCTTTTGCACATGGTGGTCCTGCCCGTTCAAACAGGCTGTTACAGTCCTAGATGGCCGTTACTCCCAAATGAGATTAATCGGTCGATGACGGACTAAAAATAACCTAAAGTTAAAAAATATATGTGGGTAAGTGAATTTGATCAAAAATCAACCTAGAATATTTTGTTTACGCAACTTTATTCAGTTCCAGCCCTATTCTTGAATTTCAAACTTGTCCTGATTTCGCAGCCAATCCTCCAGCCAATCAGAGAGTTTGCATGAATTTGCATAATTTTTTTCTTCTAGCGCTCTGTCTTTATGTCTTTGTGAGAGACTGTTTTTTTTTTGTTTTTTTAGGGATGTGTCTATAATCACCTTGAGTGTATCAAAATGAGCTCACTCATACTGTATCTCTGCTGATTCCGAATTCTGATCCCCCAGAAGATGTGGACGAGTAACAAATTAATGAAAATTATTAAATAAATGATGGGATTCTACATTACAAGACACCTCAGTTCACAAAAACCAAGAAATCTAGCGGAATCTTCTGATCTACAGTTATGCCGGACTGGTTCTAAATGTGAGAGACTGTTGTCCAGGGTAGGAGTGCAAATAGTTCTAACCCTCCACAATTTTCTACAATACTGGGTTTTTGCAAAAAAGTCAACACAATGTGCTGATTAAAGATTTTCTGAATTGTTTTATTTTATTCGCAATTAACATTTGGACATTTTCATACATTTCATGTTTCCAGGTGACGAAAATTGTCATTTTTTTAAAAAAAAAATCCCTGCCAGTGTCCATGATTTTCAGGACACGGCCACAATTTGATCATTCAGTCAAGAATTACTTGCATTCCTGGTTTTGAGTTTGATATACCATTTTCAAGGCTTAAAACTGCTAAACTATAACCTAAGTAGCAGTGACCGCGATATGTTGCGATTTGATCAAAGAATGTATGGCGTTTATGTCAACCTTGATTAAATTGAAATATTATAGAAAAAAAAATTACGATAAATTGCGATTTCAATACGTACTTAAATTTGCAAAAAATTCACAATTTTATTGACAGCGATTTATTAAAATATTATAGAACAATAAATCTTGATAAATTGAGATAAAATTTTGATTTTATAAAACGCAATTTTATAGACGAGAAATTACAATTAAATTGAGGAATATTGCTCAGATGTTGATGATTCTAGCTATTTCATCGCCAAAAAATCGTAAAAAAAATTGCAACCTAATTTCAAAATATCGCGATTTTTTCGTTGAAAAATGCTACTTGGGAAGATGCAACTCAACAGCTTACCTCGACTAGTCTTTGGAGATACCAGAGTATTAATTTTGACCTTCAAAAACTCCAATTCTAGTTTATTGATTTGATTTCGCAAAAATTGCTTACCTAAAAAATTTGCCGTCATGCACTTAAGTCATTTTTGCAAAGGACGATCAAATATAAAGGGGTTAGGTATAAAAAATTTAAAATTGATACCTTATTCAAAACTTGATCGACTTTATCAGAGACTCGTCCCAGCCCAATGCGAACTTCTGAATTTTGGATTCGCATTTCTGACAAATAAACTGACAGGTGAGAATCAGCGGAGAAAGATGAAGATTTAGTGAGAGGATCTATGTGCTGGAATTGAGTTAGACTTGATGATTCGTCTTTGAAGTTCATAGGATCAGGGCAGTGATCTTTCCTCTTCTTCATTTGACTATTATTGAATTTACTTTTTTGCTTGGTTCCAGGAACTAGCTTTGATATCACAGGATTATCCTGAAATTGGAGCAATATAGTTCATTGTTTTGAATGGTTATAGTAAGTGGTTCTTCGTATAATTTGAGCAGGAAAATAGGAGTTAAACTTTATCCTTAACATTGAGTCTTACATATGTATAAAACTTCAAACCTCTTTCTCTCACTTCAAACTTAATGCTATTTGGTGCATTTCTATTGCATTCAGTACAGTTCATTCCTTTCTGCTGCTTCATGAAAGTTTCTAAACAGCCAAAAATTTGAGAGATTAAATCTTCTTAGCATAAAATAATATCCAAGTGTCATAACATTTTTTTATTATCTCTGAATGTTCTGAATGGCTTAGTAACTTCACGATTTTAATGACAAATGTAAAATAGGCTAATGTCTATTTTTTCCTTCTTTCTTTCATTGACTAACTCCATTTCAGCAGGAGGAGTTGGAGACAAATGGGTAACCACAATCTACTACATACTATAATAATTGGCTCTTAAACATTATTCAGCCCTGTGATTAAAAGATTTGTGCAGTTCCCCAGTTTCCGCAAAATTTGAAAAACGGAGATTAGCAAACTGTTCTTTTACGAGCTGTTTTCAATCATATGAACAACATTGGAAATACTGAACTTGATGCTTACTTCTTCAGATTCTGAGTCAGAATCATTGGAATGTGGCACTTTGTCATGTAAACCTGGCAATGGGTAACTTAATCTAGAATTCCGGCTACTGGGCCGACAAACTCGAGGAACTGTTTTATCATCCGCAAAATCATCTATACTGTCTTGAGGACCACCAATTTTACTGGAAACAAACAATTCAAATTTACAAGCCTTCTTTAAAGAAAAATAATACATGGATTTTTGAAAATGTAATCTCACAGATAGCGTAAAGGTTTGTTAAAATTACCTTGAAACAATAAATTAAGCAAGAAAACTAGCTTAAAAATTAACGAATAAAATTATAAACTGATCAAATATTAGAACTGAAACAAAAAAAAAAAGTATTATCTCGATGGTTTGCTGATTCATTCAGCTTACTGAAAGAGGAAATGAAAATTCTCATTATTTTCACTGTAAGTCTGCCATTTTCTGGCATCTCCTGATATAAGAAACTACAGTAAGATCTCGATTTATCGGATTTCACGGGACCGGAGGCCGAACCCGTTAAATCGCGAAATCCGCTAAACCCGCTAGTCAGTCCCGCTGAAGGGACCGGAGGATCGATCCTTTAAATCGCAGAATCCGTTAAGTCGCGATCCGATGATTCAAGGTTTTACTGTACATCTTTTGATGGACACAGCCATCATAAAATCAAAATGATATGTTTATGGTAGACGATATGTTATACTTCACAGTCACAGTTTCAATGCTAATGTTAATAAATGGAAAAAATAACATTATCAAGTTTTTTCCTGTGTCTTATTCAATTCATAACTTACGGAAGATCCATAGTTTGTCTTGTATCTGGTGGGGATTGCGCAATTGTTATTTTTATAACAGTTATTTGTAACATGAGAGAGCATTCATCAGCAACAAGTGGTTTCCAAGAGCCCTGGGTAAAAGTAAAAGATAAATTATATTCATGAGGATGCATAAGAATGTTCTATAAGTTAGTAGTAACCATAAGGGGACTCTCACCGATAGCCATGTGACTGGGAGTTTTTGAAACTTGCGAAGATCCGTTGTTGTCATTTATACAAGTTTCACATGCCAAGCAACCTAACAGAAAGACGTACAAAACAATGCTTCCATTCGGAGCTCATGCAGCTCTGATAAAGTAGAGTCTGTTTTCAACAAGAGCGGCCTCATCAGAGGATGTCAGTAATTCAAAATAAGCAGTACCAATGGTTTACTGACAAAGAATTACTTGAGCACTCTTAGTTCTCAGCAAGTTCATAAGCTTCCTTTAAAGCACTGCTGATTTACAATGTTGTTGGGTCCACACCATTTTGCGGGAAAATCAAAGCCAAGAAGTTCCATTCCTCCACCTTATTGCATACAGTATTTGGACCACTTCTTAGCGTTTTTTTCTCATTTAAAATGTTGTTGAGTTGAGTTTTCACGTGATTAACAATATTACAATTGAGTGCCGACAAGAGCAAACAATTTGAGGTCTAAACAAGAGATTCTGAGTGTCCATTTGGTGAGAAACATGATAATGCCGCTAGCTTTGTCTAAAACCAAGTATCAGGCTGGCAAAAGGCTCTCAAAGTTGAGACTATGGAGCCTATGCAATATGTGATTCTTTTGAAACATAGCCAAATGCCCTGAATTCAGTGCTCAGGCTGAATTCATGAGTAGAGTTGCCATGGCTGTAGGCTAGACCCTCTAAATGGCATATCGTTACGAATTCGTGACATCGCATTTTTGGGGGTTTTAAAAATTGAATCTTTCCTCTGCGGCAACCTTTTGCAAATTTGCATTAGTGTTTTTTTTTTTTTTTTTTTTTTTTTTTTTGGACAAACAGATTTCCAAAAATTTAAAATGTCGACAACGTTGGTACTCTATGTTTTTTGTGCAGCAACAAAATAGATTAGTGCCCCCCAGAATCAGAGATCCAAAATTAATTCAAAATTCATGCCCTTGAGGGTTAAAATTACTTTCTTGACAGCCCTGCAGCCCTGCTCATATATCCAACCCTATTTTTGGATAAAAAATTCTGTAAATTCTTCTTCTTCCTTCGTGATGCACCAACATTACAGGCTTGACTTTGAGAACTCTTTGTGAGCTGAGACATTTATTACAGAAAAACGAAAGGAGCTATTACCTTCTCTGTGAAATTTAACATTAAAATAATTCATTCAATTGCAGTCCCCTCGCTATCATAAATATTTCGCGTGGTATGATATCAGTTATTCTCCCATCCCACAAGAGAAAGAAATAAAATGCCATCACTTTTTGAGGAAAATGCTAGGATTGAGGGAGTTGTTCAGTTGTGGATCGAAGGGGCATATACTCTGAAGACCAAAAAGATAATTAACCTCAGAAACTTAATAGTTTGATACAGAGCAAGAGTTCAAATCACATATGTATAAGAGAGACTCCATCGAACATCTTTTACACTTCGTACACAAGTATGCGTGGTAGAAAATTGGAACACTGACTTACGAGCAATTGATATGGAATGATGATGGCTCTTTTGGAATTGACAGTGACACCATGAAGTCCTTTCTCCCATCCAGGGCCAACTGTTACACTAATAGGTTTCCCATCATTGTGATTGTTTGCAACTTCCTTGACAAAAAATTCATAGAAATTTCCAGCATTCACTGATGTATAATATTATGAGAATTTGTAAGATAATTTTCTTGACCTGTTTTTGTGTTGAGGACAGTTCAAAAAGGAGGAGTAACGTTTTGGGCCTTTTCCGGCCCCACCTGGATTTTGCTAAATGTTTCATATTTTCATATTTTGGCCTCCGATAAATTTTAAGGGGCCTTATGGCCCATTGTTGCCATTTTTGGCCCATTTTTAGGGGTTTTTTTCCATTTAACACATTCAAAACTCAATTTAATCCAAAAACTGTGTACATTTTTGAAAAGTACGTAAAAAAATGAATAAAAAATGTTCAGTAAAATTTTTTCCTATGTTGCCAAATTTCCGAGAAAATTGGTCCCAAAGTGTCAAAAACGGCAAAAAATCGATGAATCGCCGCGTCTAAGGTTCAAGGAAGTGGAGTACATTTTTCATACTGTACCAGATAACAGCTCTTATCCATCCATACAACATACTAAAATATCATAGTTGTACCTGGATTCCCACGATGTGAAAATTGACCGAGATGTCGATTTTAGCGGCCTTTTTATACTTGAAGGCAGCTCTTTTGAATGTTTTTCGACCTTAGTCACCCTCTATGGGTGTGTACTATATGTATTTTTCTACGTACTTTTCATATCTGGCCATAAAAATGGCTTCCTGTGAATTTTAAAAGGCCTAACGGTCCATTGTTGCCAATTTTCACCAATTTTTAGGGGTTTTTTCAAGTTTACGTGTGTGAAACTTAATTTAATCTAGAAACCGTGTACAATTTCGGAAAAAACGTAAAAAAATACATAAAAATGTGATTTGTATCTTTTCCCTACGTTGCCAAATTTTCGAGAAAAATCGTCCTGAAGCGCCAAAAATGCCAAAAATTGGAATAATCATCACGTCGAAGGTTCCAGGAAGTGAATTTCAAGTTTTCTTTCACTACAAATAACGTATCGAAAATGGAAAATTGCAATGCATCTCAAGGAACATGTAATGGCGCAGATGAACGTGACAAAACGGGCCCTCAAGGTGTTTTTACTTTATCCTTCACTCCAGTTCACCTCTTTATTCCTGTAACCTCGAGATAATCCTTGGTTCTCAAGATGCTTGCTACAGGCCAAATATACCGAACAACAGAAAATGCGTGGAGAAAGTGTCCCACGATCCACATAAATGTCATAATTCACTTCCTGAAACCTCCGACGTGATGATTATTCCAATTTTTGGCATTTTTGGCGCTTCAGGACGATTTTTCTCGAAAATTTGGCAACGTAGGGAAAAGGTACAAATCACATTTTTATGTATTTTTTTACGTTTTTTCCGAAATTGTACACGGTTTCTAGATTAAATTAAGTTTCACACACGTAAACTTGAAAAAACCCCTAAAAATTGGTGAAAATTGGCAACAATGGACCGTTAGGCCTTTTAAAATTCACAGGAAGCCATTTTTATGGCCAGATATGAAAAGTACGTAGAAAAATACATATAGTACACACCCATAGAGGGTGACTAAGGTCGAAAAACATTCAAAAGAGCTGCCTTCAAGTATAAAAAGGCCGCTAAAATCGACATCTCGGTCAATTTTCACATCGTGGGAATCCAGGTACAACTATGATATTTTAGTATGTTGTATGGATGGATAAGAGCTGTTATCTGGTACAGTATGAAAAATGTACTCCACTTCCTTGAACCTTAGACGCGGCGATTCATCGATTTTTTGCCGTTTTTGACACTTTGGGACCAATTTTCTCGGAAATTTGGCAACATAGGAAAAAATTTTACTGAACATTTTTTATTCATTTTTTTACGTACTTTTCAAAAATGTACACAGTTTTTGGATTAAATTGAGTTTTGAATGTGTTAAATGGAAAAAAACCCCTAAAAATGGGCCAAAAATGGCAACAATGGGCCATAAGGCCCCTTAAAATTTATCGGAGGCCTTTAAAAAGGCCAGAAACGAAAAGTACGCAAAAAAATACATAAGAATCATGAGCTGGAAGAGTGATAACAGTCGAAAAAGTCGACGAAAATAATTGTTTTTCGATTCCAGGATTTTGGGTTTGAGGCGCTGCTGCGCCCTTGCATGGGCTCCGTTCGGTCTAATATTTGGCACAGAGTCTACCTAAGACTAGTACTTTGAAAATATGAAACATTGAGCAAAATCCAGGTGGGGCCGGAAAAGGCCCAAAACGTTACTCCTCCTTTTGAAAAATGAATTATGAATTATGCTTTTCCTCATTAAACTTTTAGAGGACCCCAAAAGAGCTATATGTACGGATAAAGTGTGAAAGGATGTATCTCCGTTGCGGGGTTTCAAAATGTCCGCTCCTATTTTACTTTTTTGAAGGGAAACAAGCCAATGTTTGGAAAGATAATATGGTATTTTTATTATTTGGTATTTTTTGCTGAAAGAGAAAGAAAATCGAGGAGGTTTTCAAGAGATTGTGTTGATTGGTTTTCCGAAGAAAAAATAAAGTACAACAGGAAGTCTAGAGTGTTGCAAACGGAGATATTTTGGTTATAGTAAACGGTTACGCACTTTGGCCATTGATATGATCTTAAGTAAATAAATTTTAAGAAGATAGCAATCATCAGAGAGGGGGTGGATACAAAGTCAAGGAGAAATTTTTTCCTAGTGAGATAGGAAAAAGGTAAAAACTTATCATTGATGCTTTGCTTTTTTGAAAAGAGATAAGAAAATTTGATTGCAAAGTCACAAAGACGCCTGAAAGCAATGATGTTTAATATTGGTATAACATTGGATGTTTGCATTAATGAAAATGGAGTCTGTCTTTTCATTGATTTTCTACAACACACAGCTGAAAGGAAAATATTTTTAAAACGGCCCGCTATTACAACAAACCGATCCCCTCATGTTTTATTTTTTTCAAGGAAAACTGATCTACAGTTTCTATTGAAATTTCCTGTTAATTTTCTTCATTTGCCATGGGAAAAGCATGCAAAATTGCAAAGAATCGTTTAGATTCTTTATGAATAGTAAAACATAATCAGAAATTTTTCAATGTTCCGAATAAGATGTAGGTACATTTTTCACATTTAGTTGTTGAATTTTACTTGATTTAAAAAAAAAAAAAAAAAAAAAAAAAAAAAAAAAAAAAAAAAAAAAAAAAACAGACAAATTGAAACTGCCTTTGTAAGTATTTTGAGATATTAAGTACACTGTTACAAATGTTACACACTCACCCTGTCAATTTTGAAGGAGGGTGTAACTGTTTTTGCTACATAGTAGATATCTACGATGGAGCCATCTTCAGCTTTCAGTTGATCACTCGAGCCAACTATTAAATTTTGAATTAACAGTTCGCTCCCTTTTCCTGCATTAGCTAAACAACACCATTTGACAAGGGCTATCTGAAATCAGAGAACCACAATGTGCTAAAATCGAATTATATAATATGCCAGCTCCACTGAGCAGTGACAATAGAATTATATTTTCCAATGCTTATCCCATTTAAGTTGAGCTAACTAAAGATTGGCAGCAGGAAGTCATAAATTGTGCAAAAGGAAGAGGTACCATTCACTGATTTAAACTCCAATTTTATCATATCACTTACAGAACTGGTGCAGACTTTAGAAATTCGAATGGATTAATTTTGCATGCTGTGGAAGAAAAAGTTGGGGCTTGAGGTGACCTATCAGATCGGAAGAAAATTGACAGATACAAATTTGACCTGTAATTGGTTGAAATCAATGTTTGTGCTCCTTTACTATACGATTTAATTGCAGCTACAATGTTTTTCCGAGTTCAATTCTGGAAAGAAAGGTTGGAAGATGGGCTCAATCGGCAGGATTACTCTTGACTCTTCATTACCGAGAGATGCGTAAAAATCGTAAAAGAAGAATAGTTGTCCTGAACTGAGAGGGGAATACAATATAACAATAATGTATACAAACAGATTGTCCACTTGTACAAGATCATCTAAAATCCTTGTTTTTTTATTACCTTTTTTTTCTTTTTTCATGCTTCAATAAAAAATCCTCTTTTCAGGGATTCCTGAAATCCTTGCTTATTCATTACCTTTCCGTCACTTTTATCTCACCTGAAATGCTTTTTGAATACCGACAAGGACACAGTTCCGCAAAATATAAGAAATTATGATTTGGAAAGTGGAGTGAGGAAAATTTGGAGGATAATCTAAAATATGCAGAATCTAACTGAGATTTCCCAACAAAGTCATTGCATACTTAAGTTACATAAAAAATTGCAAACTTTTATCGTTTTTTCCTCAAGTGTACCTCGAATTTCTGTTCCTACTTAAAAAGAGTTCATGTGATTTCCGTACTTTTGTACTGACCTCTCAGAATCCATACCTAGGCACCCTGATAAAAGGAATATCGACGGTGTAAGTCGGCAATCACATATCTTGTTTGCAGTGTCTGAAAATCTCCGCCTCTATGTTTTTTTTGTAAAGGAGAGCAAATTGACATCATTCCTTGAAGTTTTTGCAGATTTTCTTTGCACAGAGAAGAAAAAAAACGGCAGTATTAAAGAATTGCCGTTGAGTAGTTTTCCGTTTAAAAAATACAGTATGACCGGAAGTCTGCGACGTCGCAAACCGAGTTGTGTGATTGCCGACTTACACCTTTCGATATATATTGAGTATCTATAAAAAGTATCACCTGAGTGGAGAACTCTGAAGCATCCTGGGGAGATTCAAAAAGCACTGACCACAGTTGATTTGCTTTGTTATAGAAGGCAGCATAGTTATTTATTTGCACCTGTGTACGAAATAAAAAGAAGAAGAAAAAACATTTAATTTCAGAAATTGGACAGAAAATTTTAAAAGAGTATTTAGCATTCAGTGCATTAACTACTCATGTCTTTGCTGTGATTTAATTTAAGGTCAAGATTAATTGATCCAGAAAAGCTCCTATTTATCACAACTTGATGGTAAAACAAGAAATGATGCATCTCCATTGCCAGGGATCAATGTTTCAGGTCAATTTTCATTATTTCCGAGGGAAACTCTCATAAGATCAGCGCAAAAAGAATTCAGGGAATGTTTTAAGATTGTTCAATAAAAATCATGCCCGATTTTGAGGGCTTAAAAATGGTTGGTTTCTTTGTATCAAATTAAAAAGAGCAAAAATTCTCAAACAAAAATACTGAAATATAGTCTATTCTGATTCATACCTACTTCTAATTTGCTGCGATTATGCATTACCATTTGATCTAAATATTATACAAAACTTTAAAAATATGGTTTGAATTCTGACTCTAATTTTGCTCAGGGAAAGACTTCAACAAAATTTTACATTATTATTTTTTCAGGTACTAAGAGGGCGTCATATCACATAAAAATATATATCAGTGTCCCATTTTAAGAAATGTAGGTGATAAAACAACATTAGAAGTTGAGAAAAAACTTACGATAAATTTAAAATTTTGGTTGATAGAGGCTCGACACACATGAGTTGTTTTGTCACGATAGATGATAAATTCAAAACATCTGTTGACAAAACTTCCACAAAGAGCAGCTCTTAACCTCCCGACATTATTGTAATTTCCGTTTTCCCTGTAAATTTGACAATTTTAAAAGACGGCATTGAAAAAAGGAAAGACAGGCTGGTAAAAACTCTGTGAGGGGATTAGAACTGGGGGAAAAAAAAGTTGGAGGAATGTCATATCAACCTAAAGCGCATCAATTGATGATTGGCACAGTGGCTCTGTTCTTATGATCAAAAAAAAGTCCATCAAAGTAGGTCATAGGCACAACTATTGAGTGTTGCCGATCAAAATTAGGAGGCACCTTATTTTTTCATCAACACTAATCGCCTGCAGTGTAATAAGTACTGGTAGGTACCTATCAAAACAAATATATTCAATGCCCTGCTTGCAATTCAGGTATGTAGATCAAAATTTAGAGAGACCTCTTAATTTTGTTCAGCAGTACTCGAGAGTGACATCGATAACCCATTTAGATCTTGGATACCAATCTATTGGTTAGCACATGGATTATTATTGTTGAGTGGTTCTATTTTTCGATATAACTTTTGTCCATTCTTTTCCCTCCCAGATCTATGAATTGCAATTCTTCAACAAGCATGAGATCTTTGCCAGAGAAAATCAGACAAACTGTGTTTACCGCAGAAATACTTCAATTAAAGACTTCATTTTTACACCAGAAATTAAAAGTAAAACTATGGCTTTGGTGGACAGAATTACAGAAAAAACATGATGTCCCTTCATTGACTTCCAACATGCATCTTTTATTGTAGATCATAAAATTTGAAAACGTCAAAATTCCACTAGAAAAATTTTGCATTGCAACAAATTAATGGTGCAACTTCTGCTTAAGCCACGAGTTATAAAACCTCTACTCCAAGTCTGCAATGTCGCAAACTGAGATACATGGTTTGGGAGTTTCATTGTCAAAATAGAGAACTGTTTGGGAGAGGAAAGCCAGCACTCACATTTTAAATGCCTGAACAGTCTTGACGATGAGGAGGTCGAGAGTTTTGGCTGCTTTAGAATTTTCTGCTGATTTACTATCGAGACTTTCCACCTTCGATCTCCTTGAGTCCAGAGATGAGTCGGAATCCGTTGGAGTTTCATGTTTCCCAAGAGATCTCGGTTGTTTGGGAGCTTTGTAAGTAAGTGATTGATTCCCATTGTTGAGACTTAATCGAGAAGAATCAAAAAGTGAAGCTAAATTGGTACTGTAACATAATAAAAAAAATGAGAATAAATTCTAGAATCTGAAGGAGGTATTAAGCATCAATACCTGCATGGTTAATAGAGGGGAAAATAAGTATCAGGGATGCTGAGTGGGGTGCAGTGGGTTTAGCGACAGGGCAAGCTGGAGTGTTTGCCATGGGGAGGAGGGGTTCCGGGCAACCCCTCTTTTCAAGGAGACTACCAGACAAATTTTTAACATTTAGATCCTCTGCAACTCCTTTTTTATTCTATTTAACAGATAACATCTGATGGAACATCTGGAGAAGTGTGGTCTCTTGCTCTCTTATATATCATTTTCATTTCCTAAAATTTTTTCGAATATTTTTGAGCATTGGCAGACAGCGCCTTGATCTTACCTCCTGATTCTGCCACTTATACAATGACTCTCTTGTCCCAATTCTAGACCAGTAATAATTTTTGGACTCGCAGAGTAAGTTTGCCAAAAACCCAGTTTCCTGTGTTTGAACCAGGATTGAGACAGTCATATTCATGCAACTTCTCATACGTTGTCGAAAAGGCGACATAATAGCATTGTAGGGCACTTGCTCCAAAGGGAGCAATCTCAACCTTGAAGGAAAGAGAGAACCGAGATAGCGTTGAAAGCAAGAGCAGTGCGCTACAATGAAGGGCCAAGGGAAGCGGGCTGCAATTGAGAATTGCATCGCTTGGACTTGGAATGTTCCGCCCTTCCTGTCTCATCTTGACACTTCTGCCGAGCAATGGCTCGCCGTTCAGCGCATCACAAGTAATTTTCCAGAGCCCGTTAGCCCGTGTCCTGGCCGCACAGCACGCTTTGTCACTTCCATCTGGCATACCTCTTTCCCCAATTTATGGTTCCATACGTATTTCTGTTCCTACCCTCCTGTTTATACCTCAACTTACTAACTTATCAATGATTTAATAATATTTAGCTGAAATTTATAACATATTTAAGAGTTTCCTCTCTCTTCTAAAATCTTAGGGCAAGCATACTTGGAACGTACGCCACTAGGGACGCCAGATAAAACTTGCAGAGAGAATAAGCGAAGATATTATTACAATAACGAGTAATAAGCATCACTGTGAGGAGGATGATAAATAAAGAATTGAAGGATCTTACTTCGGAGACGGAGTGAAATCGATGTCATCTTCACTGAACATGGCTTTATGGATGTAGAAAGATGAGAGGGCTGTATCCCTACAGTATTTGACACATGCAAACAGGAAAACTCGGCATTTTTTACATAAATGTGCTAACTTCAAAGAGTTAGTGAGAGACAGAGAAAGATGGAAGTTGTAACGTTCTGTGGGTTACTCAATGAATTTTTCCACTTATTACAAACGCGAAAACTGTTGAGATGAATTAATGAATGCCCACTATTCTTGAGGAAACCGACACTTAAATTCAAATTCACTTATCATCAATCCTTAGTAAATCAAATTACTTATAGCAAAATGAACCATACCATAAATGAACTGAGCATAGGAATGTAAATGTGATAACAGCTATCAGCTGATGCTGACATGCTCGCTCGTGTTTACATGATTATGACGTCATTTGCGTCATCAATTATGAAAAAATCGAAAAATCTCGAAATTTCGGCCTGTGTTTATTTTCTGTAAGATAACCTCGAGGCCGGCCGCTCGTTCGCAGATTTTTCCATGTATTATTTTCCCTAAACTTCAGTATTTTGGCTTTCATGATTCCTATAAAAATGGCAGTTCGATGCAGGATCACAAGTGGTAAATCATTTTACGTTAATTGCGTACTGTCATCTTCACGCAGCAGTCACATTTTGGACACTCCGAAGTTCTACTATCAGAAAAGTGACGATCATGTGTGCAACGTAAGTTAAACCTTTAACAGGCCCTGCGGGTTTATTGATCACCCTATGTCACTAATATCTCATGCACCTGGTCCATCATATTATCGAAACAGTTTTCAGTACATAGCTAATTATTTTAGTTGCACGTAATGATGCAGCATGTGCGAAGACCTTTAGTATTAGTAGGATCCTGAGGTGCGCTGCATTGCACTTATCCTCAGTCGACAGAGTTTATGATTCATCAGATCAGATTTTATTTATTAATAAAGATAATACATAATACAGTAATCAGAATCTATTCTTGTTCTTGTCACATTCATACTCTATCAATACAAGCATTCTACTATGTTTCTGCTAAACCTCACTTCTGGCAACCTTAAGTTAAAAATGACTATTGCATAGCTAGCCTTTGTCATAATGTTATAAGTATTGCAGATTCCAAGCCAAATAAGTTTATTCACTTTTACACCGCAACAGAAGATCTGCTATCTTGCTTCTTGCATTTACTTTATGTTTAAAAAGTGACTTCAGATGATTTTCTGTCGCAGTCTAGATGTGCGTAAACTTGTTTGGTGTGGACTCCAGAAGTCTCGCAGGTGATGAAACTAACATTTCTGAGACCGTTGCCTATGAGAATGGAGAGGCCGTAACTAGTCAGTTTTGTGACGGCAAGCTAGTAGATATTTACCGAAAACTGCAAGCATCTCCGGGTCATTGGTGCATCGATGAGTGAGCCAGTCGCTGTGTGGACCAATCAGAGTGACCCTCGATCGGCCAAAGATGCGTGAGTGGCGCGTTTGAATCTGAGTGGAGTAATGATTTTTGGTATTAAGCTTTCATTTCCTCAATCATCAGAAAATGTCATCGGATTAGGTTTCTGAAGTGAAATTTCATCTTCTTTTGAAAAGGTTCTTATGAATTTTTGCATCAGATCAACCCCTGAGAAGATATCGTGACGAAAGGAAGACATGCCAGGCATTCTCCCATAAGAACACATGTTAAACTGCGGCCGAGTTTCATCTACTAGCGTGACGTCACAGGAACGTAGTAGCCTCTCCATTCCCATAGACAGTGCTGAGACGTTGGATTAGTATCTACTAGATTGGTGGCATTCTGTGCCTTCATCAACAATTTTTGCGAACGATATTTCTTACAATCTGGCAAACTTTCATTGCAATGAATTTTTTCCAGCATAATATTTTGCACTCTTTGAATTAATAATATCTTTACTAATACTTCCCTGTTTGCAGTGTGGTATTTTAGAAGAATCTACCATGATGTGTTAATTAATCCAAGTGGGCTTGGGTTGATGCACCTGGCTCTGAGAGAAGTTACTGCCAAATAAATTTACGCACTTTTAGAGTGGGACAGAAAATTGGTCATCCTGAATCTTGCATTTTCTTTCAATGCTACTTACATTGAAAATATATGATCCGTTCACACCATACAATCCGATTGCACGCTAAAAGTGCTGAAATGTATTTAATGTCGACTGTAGGCATTGATACAAGTTCTTGCTCTTCCTGTCAGCAGAATTTGCATTACTGACATACCTAGTTTGTAAGTTTCTCATTGCTGTAGACCAGCAAACAGGGATCTTAATCTGCATGTACGCATTATTTTAAATTTGTTTCCTGCCAACCTCTTGATTCCTGCAAGTTGCATATCATAGTTCTAATATGCAGAACAATACCGCCTCTAAAAACTTGCATGAGTCTAATTAACAGAAATTTTCTAGTGTCGAGCTGTAGTAAATTTTACTTTCCACTTTGGCAGCCTCTCAGAAACGGGTGAAAGAGGTGATGAATATGGAAACAAAATTCCTACCTTCTAATTACTTATCCTATCATGATGTCTGTCAACAGGTGAAGAATTATGCAAATCAAGTCGCTGCCATTCCGTTTGCTGAAAGATTTGAGCAACTCTTGCAACCATTCGTCCGATTTTCTCCATGCTGCACTAGCAAGACACTGCATGATTTGAGATCAGAAATAATTTCAAAGAGGTCGGTTTTTTTCCATTGCTTACTTTGATCCATCAGGGTTTTGTAAATCATGTGGAGATTTGATTTACCTCTCAAAATAAATCTCATATCAATGGTGAAATTACTAAGATGTGTATCTCAGTTTGCGGCGTTGCAGACCTCCTGTCATAATTTATTTTCGAACAGAAAATCCTTGAATTTTGTTTCTTGAAAATTTCCGTGTGCCGTGATTGCTTTCCTCTGTGTGAAGAACACTTTATGAAAATTTCAAGCCATGATATTGTTTCGGTCTCCTTTTAAAAAATAAAGCAGGAGCATAGATTTCTAAACCCTACAACTGAGATGAGCATTTTAGCAGTTTCACTGTCTATATTTATGTTACTCGAAACAGGGTGGATTGAAAATTACTCTTTTTCATAATTTGGTCTTAATATATTTTTGTTTTTATCAATGTTATGTCAATATCCATGTTACTCAAGACTAGGTGGATGGAAATTTAAGTACTCTTTTTATAATTTGATCTACATATTTACCTGATGGTTTTATACATGATCACAGCTATGAACAAAGTGGGATATTTGTTGATAATAGTTGTTTACCTTTGCATTGAATTATGGTGACCTGTCTAAAATAGTCAGTTAATAAATGAGACCAAGTATCATCAATCATCATCTATAACACTGGTGAAAATTTTTTTGTAGTTCTGTCCGAAGAGATGATGATGATATAAAATTTTAGACCATGATTTTCTCACAGCAACCTTTCACTGTGACAAGACTTACAAGGGGAGGCTACCGATTGTCCACCTCAGATCGGGTTCAAATTTGGCAGAGAGGTAGAATAGATTAATATAAGAAACCGTATTTTTTTTTAGGTGCCAATGCCCAGCCGTTTTTGAGTTATGAATTTTTGAAGTTGCCGTTTTTTCGTGTCAGCGACGCGCTCAAGTGGGGCCTACTGTGCGCGCATCTTTTAATGCGATCCGAGTGTCCTAACGTTCAATTAACACAGTTGCCCAAACGGTAGCGCGCTCGCCTACGGTGCTGCAGGTTCGGGGTTCGATACTACTTCCGTGAATTACAATTTTGCAATTGATTATTTTGTTTTTTAATAGCTTCATCACAACAAATTGTAAGTCACCTTGTAGACGTTATGATTCTAATTAAATTTTATGTATTTTTTATTTTTTTAAAGAGTGTGTAACAAAAAAGGAAAAAAATGTAATTAGCACCACAACGTCTACAAGGTGACTTACAATTTGCTGTGATGAAGCGATTAAAAAACAAAATAATCAATTGCAAAAATGTAATTCAGGGAAGTAGTATCGAACCCTAAACCTGCAGCACCGTAGGCGAGCGCGCTACCGTTTGGGCAACTGTGTTAATTGAACGTTAGGACACTCGGATCGCATTAAAAGATGCGCGCACAGTAGGCTCAACTTGAGCGCGTCGCTGACACGAAAAAACGGCAACTTCAAAAATTCATAACTCAAAAACGGCTGGGCATTGGCACCTAAAAAAAAATACGGTTTCTTATACTAACCTATTCTACCTCTCTGCCAAATTTGAACCCGATCTGAGGTGGACAATCGGTAGCCTCCCCTTGTTAGTTCATCTTTTGACAGTGTATCGCATCCACTTAGGCATCAAGAGTTTAGGAAAAAACCTTGCAGGTAAACAGTCTGCTAATGTAAGTTCAAAATATCTTTCATCAACTTTTCTTAGTTCCTGTGTGTATCTCTCCGTTAGAAGCAGACGCCCTTCTTTCAATCTACTGTGGATATAAGCTCATTGTTTCTGATACGGTTGCTTCAGAAAACGTTGGAAATTCAATTCAATCAGTCTGAAAAATTTTGTTAAAAAATATGATGAAATACTTCCTTGAGCACAAGATCACCCCATAAGAGAACTTGAAGTGATTTTAAAAAAAATCACTGGGACTTTATGATCATTGGCTTTATTCAGCATATGAATTTCGATATGAATCTGTTAATGATTGTGTATCATTCTCAGACTTCACAGACGGGACAAGTTGAAATTATTCTTGTTGTTTATGTTTTTATTCTTGTTTCTTGTTTTAAAATTTGCCACATTTGTAAAAGCCATGTGCACAAATCAACAAATAAAGCTGTATATCATTATATTTATTATTATTATATTTCAGATTTTCAATCATGTCTTATACTTATTTTTTTTTATTTTCAGCTTATCTAGTCATGCTTGGAGGAATCCTGGAATTCCTTTTTTAGCTTCATCTCTAATAGAAAACTCAACTTTACTGCTAGCAGATGTTGGAAGTATTCATGGAGACAAAAAGTCAGGTGCTTCCGCTGGGTCCTCTTCAGCAGGAGATAAACAAAGCGGCCGTCCCTCAGAAGAACAACTTGATAAAGCGTATAAATATCTATCTGAAATTGTGAGTAGCTAAAATATAGGAGCTTTTCTGAAGCAGTGCTAATTTCAAGAATGTAATGCCATGCTGGCTTGCAAAGAAATTCTGAAAAAGAATTTTTTTTTTATTTTGAATAAAATCATACCTTGAATTCTGATCACGGTAAAGACATGGAGAAAACTAATTAAAGTTAAATAGGACTGGACACTGTCTGGAATTGAAGATTACACCACATATTTCTTGTTCTATATTTTGTGTAAACATAATGGATACATCCAGAGTTGTCGCAGTCAGGAATTACTGAGAAATGTCAAGGAAAATGACTGAAAAGTCAAAGAAAAATTAATAAGTCACCTTCATTTGGTTTCTAAAGTAGGTTTGACCTTTCAAACAACAAATTTTGCCTGAAAACTATTTCAAATTATGTTTTTTTAATCATGTGGCATATCCTCAATTGTCAAGGAATTTTACCAACTGTGTCAAGGAAATTAATTTTCTAAAATCTGCTACAACCCTGAATGTCTAAATATAACAGTTTTTAAAATAGTTTAGCCTTGTTTAACCTAGTTTTAAATTCTTTATATTTTTTTCTTGTTTTTTATACCATTTAACATGCTTCAACGTTGCCAGCCAGTATTTACGGAACTGTCCCCGGTGGGCCAGTACAAAGACCTAAAGACGGAGCATTCGTATCTACTAACATGGGGGAGAAGTGATGCAGCCCTAAAGCTCTGCGTTTGTGTGAGTGTGTAATTAAGCGTGGGAATCCATGGCGGCAAACGAAAATTTGATTTGAACTTGTCCTCTTGATTTTTGCACTTTTCTTGCCCTAAACTTGTCTTAAATTCTTAAAACGAACAAATGAATAAAGTTGGGAGGGTGACTTTTTATAGTAAACCAATTTTGGCTCAGTAACAAGCAAGGATCTCAGTTAAGTTAGTTTTTCTTTTGCACATGGTGGTCCTGCCCGTTCAAACAGGCTGTTACAGTCCTAGATGGCCGTTACTCCCAAATGAGATCAATCAGTCAATGACGGACCAAAAATAACCTAAAGTTAAAAAATATAATATGTGGGTAAGTGAATTTGAGCAAAAATCAACCTAGAATACTTTGTTTACGCAATTTTATTCAGTTCCTGCCCTATTTTTGAATTTCAAACTTTTCCTGATTTCGCTGCCAATCCTCTAGCCAATCGGAAAGTCTGTATGAATTTGCATCATTTTTTTCCTCTACCGCTCCGTCTTTATGTCTTTAGGCCAGAAAAATCACAACCTACTCTGGAGGACAGAGTTCCTTCAGGCTTTATCTGAGAAAAGAACGGGTCATAATAAACTCCCCAGAGGTTCCATGTTTTGGGAGTCGTCTCTCAGGCCTAAAATTTAATTATAATCAAATTAATGAAATTTAATTTTTTTTTTAAAGTTAGGCAACACAATGCTAAAATCCTCACCTATTTTGTATGTTATATAGGTCAATTTTGTATGTACGTACAAGAAAAAAAAGGCCACCAGAAACGTGGCCTGAACTGTGTAACAAGGTGGTAAAATAGTGCTGGGCTCATACTATTTTGCGGGGAAATTAAAGCCAAAAAGTTCATAAATTTTAAGCTCTAATGAGTACCTGCACAAAACTGAGGGGGAGGGGAGAGTTCACCGCAGGCAGCTTGCATTGGAATATTAATTTGAGGTCACATCAAGAGATCTATAACGTTTTGGGTCTTTTTAGACGTCGTCAGCAGATCACACTCGTCAGTGAGCCTAACCTTAGCATCCCGCAGAATCCTCTATCCTCTTCCCCCTCAGTTTTGTATTGGTACTCATTAATGCTCAAATTTTTTATTCTAATTGAAAATACTTAAACTTTTTAGCTTTGTTTTCTCCGCAAAATAGTGTGGACCCAGCACTATTTTACCTCCTTTTTTGTATGTACTATACATGCAGGTGTTGAGTCCCAGTGATAATCAACCTCTCTTGTTCTGAGTGCCTCTTTGTTAATTACTCATTGAATTTTTATTTTCCTCTTAGCATTCGTTCCCGTATTAGTTTTTTTCTTCTTCTATTTCCTTTTTCCTACTGTTTCAGCTGCCAAAAATTATGGTCCAAACTGTGAATTATGAATTAATTGACCGCAATGTTATTATTGAAGATCACTTGAAAACTTACAAAAGAACAGTGTGAGTAAAAATTAATATTCATTGACTTAAGGTTAAGATATTTTTTATATAAATTAGTGACTTCCTTGCATCCTTCTGAATTAGGAAAATACCATCTTGAGTTTTCAAACACACTAGATTTTCTTTTTAAATTACGTTTAAAAGATTCTTAACATTTTTTAATAGTATATTTGTTACCTTTTTAATTTCCAATTCATAAGTATAACGAAAAAACAACATTTTCAATTCTTGTAGTCAGCATTAAAAAGTTTTTTGTCTCTCTGATCTTACTTAATGTTATAAAATTACACAAGAGCAATGCATAATGCCTGAAGCGCTTTAGGGGGTTGGACTGCAAAGCGTTCAGGGGGCATACCCCTAGTTTTTCTTCAAAGGCTGAAAGTAAATTTCCTCTTTAGTGTTTCCACTCAGCTCAACAAGGCTTTTCCCTTCCAATTTTTATTACAAGAAATCCCTTTTTTAATCCTTATAATTAACTGTGATCATAATTCTTTAAAAATAATTCTTGACATCTGACATGAATTTTTGACATGACCATATTTTCCATTTTCAGAGGAGTCCATCATTTAGTCCAAAAACTTGGATATATGAGGTTTTGGGGGCACTTAAAATTCTCCTATGTTAAGTTTTATGTTCTAAAAATGACCTCTCACCCCGAGGAGGGATGTATTAAAGTTCGATGGCGGATCGCCGGCATAACAACTTTCAAGGCAAGTATCTTCCTAAATTTCTTCTCAACAGAGTAGTTAATAGTCATACACCCAGCAGAAACAGCATCTAGATTATGAATGGTAAAAATTTAAGAGTGATGTAAGTTTTGAAGCAAACTCTTAATTTTTAAACTAGCAGTAAATTTTATTATGAAGAGATAATCATTGCGCTCCAGCGCACTGGTTCTTGTTGTATCCTTATGTCCAGGATTAAACAAGAGGTTAGTGACTGATGAACTGAAATAAGAGTAGAATTGATATCAGTCTCTCAATAGGACCCCAGCAAAGCACCTGCAGTGCTTTTGCCTGAGCTGAATTCTCTTTTCCTTCAGTTTTGCATTGCAACTGAATAGAGTTTATTGTATGTCAAATTCTAATCTCTAGTATTTTCTGGCTGTAATTTCTCCTGAGAATAGTGTGAAATAAGCACTGTTCCAGCATCCCGATAATTATAGTAAGAGACCATTCATAAAATACATAATGCAGATTAATTTTAAGTGGATATACATACCATAATTTTGGCTTTTTTGACCCCCTTCCTTTCCCTTGCAACACTTTTGTAACATAGGTCCTTTACCTCCAGCAAGTAAAAAGAAAATAACAAAATACTCCTTCAACTCCACTCCCCTCCTCTTGGAGCGTCTCATATTTTATGAACAGCCCCTAAGTAGTGGCAGCTACCCAATCAAGATTGAGACCAAGAAATACATTGGCACCAGGAGTTGCAGCGCTGCATATGCTCAACTTAGAATTTTTGGATTGTAATTTCTTCTCATAAATCCAAATCTGAAAAATTGACTAAGGAAGGTGATCAGCGAAGCATGGAGTTGGAGGATGGGCAGTAGATCAAAAGCTGTGAGAACTTTAAGTACTTGGGGGTACGATTGACCCAGGATAGAAAGACGGATGAAGCTTTTAAGGAAAGGAGCACCCTAGGGAGGAAGGCTACAGCGATGTTAAATGGAATCTCTGGTATCCAAAGAGAACTAGAGGAGAATTTACAACGTTGTAGTCAAAATTATTCTTATATACGGATGTGAAGTTGGGCAGCTGAAGAACTGGACACAAGGTATGCTAAGAGCAATGGAGATGGATTTCTGGTGAAGGTCTGATGGAATATCTAGAAGAGATTGGGTCCGCAATGATAGAGTTCGTCAGATCAAGGGAGTCGAAAATGACATCGTCTTCGACATCATGACCAAACAGCTTGTCTAGTATGGTCCTGTTAACAGGATTATGGAAGAAAGACTGCCGAGGAAGATGCTTGATTGGGTTTCTTCTGGGAGGAGACAAAGGGGACGCCCAGTGAAAGGGTGGCGACAGGGAGTTTTAGAAGAAATGAGGGAGTGCCAACTCCCTCATGGCGGATGGGTGTCGCAGAGCGCGCTAAAGAGTGCTGTAAAAGCGGCTTTTATGTATGTAATTTCTGTTCAGGGACTGTAATTCATCATGAGTTAATCAAGTTCTCAATCTTTTTGTTTTCAGACCTATTTTCAATTCTGGAAATTAAAGTTTTGGAAGTTCAAAGAAATGCTGGAAAAAGAAGAAGAAGTGTACGTATTTCAGCTGATATTTTTCATTCTTGTCAGCTATGGAGATGTGAAACTGCATCCAATAGCTGTCCCTTACTTTTTTGTCACTTATATTAATAAAACTGATACTATTGTAAGATTAATGAAGAGGCTCATTCTCTTTCTCTGGCCCGCCATTTTTCATGGTATTGATCAATTTTTAATACCTTTTTTGATTTTTGAGTAAGGTAGGAATTCATGAAAGGAAGATGGCCCTACAGTAATGAAAATTTAAATTTTTGATGGTAATTTTCTCAACATACGATCTTATCACTAATGCCAGTTCTTTACAAGATAAATGAAACAAAGTTATGCCCCTTTGCTACAGAGCATTCAAAATTGATGAAACGCTCAATTCTATTCATCTCAGTCTTGACGGAAAGTTTGAAATAAAATGCTGATTTTCATACTCTACTCTCATTTTTTCAATCTTACTTAAGCACCAAATTTCACCCTAAAGCTGAAACTGAACAAATAGAATAGAAGAACGTTTTGTCGATTTCAGGTGCATAAATAGGAGAAGAACATACCTTTGTTTCACTTACTTACCTTGAGTTCTCCTCCTTTATTTTCAATTGCCTCTTGAAAATCAAGCGTCATTGCCAAACTGTGTTGAAATTCAGCACATTTTGTCCTTTAACTCAGTGTATAATATCCATATTTTCTCACACAATCTGGCAACCTTGCAATCAAGAGACCAAACATACCTGAATTCTGCTAAAGAGAGATCCCTCCTATATTAAATTTTAAATCTCCTCTTTTTTTTGCGCAGGTGGTATGATGGCTTTATGATTATCCACTTGAACAGCAATGGACTTATTGGAAAAATCTACATTGACAAGGTATGCCAATGGGTCTGTTACAAGCAAGAGATTCAGTCAACTGTATACACGTTTCAAAGAAAAATTCGCTCAAAAATCACGTCGGCACATTAAAAAAGTCTGAAATTCACTGCTTAGTGCGTTATCTGCATAGTTTCAACACTTTTTTTTCAAATTCACCTCATATGCGAGCAGTCTTTCTTGGTGGCTGGCAATCAGGTTTACCCGAAGAAAGACCTAAAATAAACCTAAATAAACGAAGAATCTTGCAAACTGCTGTAAACTCCCCTTGCGGAAGATTTCAATTGATTCGTAGCTTTTGTTTTTGCAAAATAAAGAAAGACAAAGGAAAAAAACGATTGAAAACAAATGAAATCATACAATAGAAAAAGTTAGTCAATCGTTTGCTCACTTAAGGGAGTTCTTTCTTATTCCTCTCTCTGTGCAAACCTGGTCGGCGGTCTTTGAGGAAAACTGCCCGCAGATGCAGAACTTGAAGAAGTGTGTTACAAACTACACAGATTGCGCTCTAAGGAGCAGATTTCAGACTGTGTAATGTGCCCACTGTGATTTTTGAGCGAATTTACTCCTAAAATGTATCCAATTGGCTGCATCTTGTATTTTATGCTATCTCTGCTGTCAGGCTGAAGTGAATTTTTATCTCAGAGAAATTCTTTCTGGGCATCTAAGGAAGAGATAATCACATTTTAAATGAAGAGAGTCACTTTCAATAATAGTATGTCAAAATGAATGCCTGGCCCAACATTTGATTTTCATCAAAACTCTCAGTTTTGTCAAGCTACCACAGGAAGAATTTACTCAATTCTTACGAGAATATTGTCCCTAAGTCTTGTCCATTGCACACATTCATGTGTAAGAGGTTTGTTTTAATCTGTTTGGACAAGATCTGGTCCAGTGAGAGATTAACATGGCTTGTTCAAAGTGTAGCTTGTGGCTTCAGGAGCTCAATAATCTCAAATCATAGGAAGGCACAGATTTATTGTACGTACTAAAAGTGATGTACCTATCCAATTAGTAGTAGTAGTCGTTAGGTAAACTGACAGAGACGCCATCAAAGGGCTCGGGCACTCAGCGGCCGTCTGTTAAGCTTCTAGTAGACTGTCTTGATAACTCTAGCAGAGCTACAAAGTACGGCATTTTTAATTAAGGCTACTCTCTCACCAAGTTGGGCTATGTTCTTTAAATATCTTTCCGATAGGTGATACTGGCTTAGTTGCCTAACAGTAGCCTATGTATGTATTTGTTTTGACCTTAGGTCACTCCATTTGAAAGGAAACAGATGGCCACATTTATGATCAAAGTACAAAATAACGTATCTTGATGTCGCAATATTCGACTTCCTACTGTACTTAATATTTCCCTTGGAAAATTAGTCAATGCAATAAATACCTTGAAAACTTTCTTGAATTTTCTTCTTTGTTAGCAGAATACTCTGTGTAAATTTAGGGGCTTAGAGGACCAGGTGCATAAGTGCAGTTTTTCCTATTTTGAGAAATACATGTTTGAAGTTTCGAAATCACATGGATCCTTAAGGTGGAAAGAAAATTTAAACCGACTTTTTGATGCTTAAAAATTGGAATTTGGGAGCGAACTTTTCTCAGAATACGCTTGAAGATTAGTTATACTTAAAATCATTACTACCTTTTTCAAAAACTGCACTTATGCGCCTTGATCTCCAAGCCCCTCAATATCAATTTATTAAGTTAGCTTGTTTCTCTTAATAAAAATAAAATAGGAGCGGCAATTTTGCATCAATACAGTGGAGATATGTGGTTTTGCAATTTGGCCATCATTATGCTTTCTCTCTCGTACAAACACTCAATAATATATTTTGCCCCACCTCATGCAATTTCAACTTCCTCTGACATTTTTTGAAAATGGATTTTGTTGCAGATGATGCCTGACGAAGATAAAACTAAGGTGACAAAAGACAAGAATGTACCTCTCACTGCACACCTAGCTATGGTAGGAGCAACACCAGAAAGCCTTGCTGCACTAAAATCTTGTAAGTCAACAAATGTGAAAGATATCAGTAGGCCAAAAAATGTGTTGTCATCAAAAGATAAATGTCATAGTCATAACTCAGTATCGAGTAATCATGTTTAAGAGTGAACTTTAAGTAATTTATTAGCGCTTTGATGTACCCCGTAATTGACATGTGCGATAAGCAGAGCTATCGTATCTGAGCCAGATGATAAGTTTGTATAAAATACAAACATGTCTCATCCATTGAGCTATAAAAGCAGATTCCGTTTCCTCTAGGTGGCTGCTACGTTCAAAACCGCTCGTCAGTTGATGTATCAAAATCTGCAGGCTGTCTCTTACATTTCTCAGTCGGATGTGCTACAACCATAAACACTTTTTATTATTAGCTTGTTTTAATTTTCTTCTGTTACTCTCAATTTTCCTATTTTTCTCGTAGTTTTTCCTGATTTGCACTGAAATCATGAATTTGCTTTGACTAGTGCTCTAGTTCAGTATTTTCCTTTTGCTCTCCTATTTTAAAAATTATTCTTTTTTCCATCTTTCTCTCTTGTTTTTGAAGATTTGAAAGATGAGTTTTTAGAATAAATGAAGTAAAAAATACTCTAGTTTAAGGGCAAATACTGTCAAATTTAGCCCTTTGACATGCAATGAATAAAAATGTGTAATATGAAGCCCTTTAAGTACTCTCCCGCCAAGTGACATCAAAAATGTCCCCAGGAAAAGATAAATTGCTACACAATATCTTGATATCCAGTTCCATGTCAACCAGTTCGCAATTAAGTGACTTCTTCTACAAATGGTTTTTCAGTTTCAATTTCTGTGTTGTTTGTCAGTGATTAAACAGTTACTCTTATCTCTTCCTTCTCTTTCCATGTACAAACAATTTATCAGACACGATGTACTTAAAGGGATTAGAATTCTTCTACAGTTGTCTCGCCGTCTATTTCTATTTTTTATATAAATTCCGATCAAACAATGTTGTATCCTTTTTTTTTATTGGTGGATTTATTCCGAATTCAGGGATATAAGTTTAACTAATATTTAGTTGGAAAAGACATGAAGAAGCAGGTTGTTGCCTGAGAATAAATCAGGTATCCTCCTTGATGAAAATTCATGAAACGGGTGATTAAAGTTTCTTGTTTATTTTATGATACTGTAAAGGATACAAGGAATATATTTGAAGTGAAATCGATGGGCGTTGATCATTGATTAGGTGTCTAATTTTGAGAATTTTTTCTCTTTTTTTTAATTACTTAGGTTTGTATTTACAGATTTCATTGATCATAAGCTTTTCAACATTAATTTTCCTTCTCTACGCATTTCCATCACTAATCCTCTTACTCAGGAGAAATTTTACACAAAATCTTGAACGGGCATAGAAATAGATTTTTTATTGATAAGGAATATCTAGGTAACATTAGTGAAGTTATACTTCAGCGATCATAAATTGTCCTATCATAATCAAAAATACGTTCAAATACCAAGAGATACTTCTAATGAAGGGTGGAAATCGTTATATAAGAGCGTCTCATGTTCAAAGCATAAAGGGATGTACATATCGACTGTAAAACTGAAAGAAATGCGTAAATCGTTTACAGTGTTTTAAAACTCCATTCCTACTTTATTTTTTAAAAAGAGACCAGACCAATATCATAGCTTAATATTTTCAAAGAATATTCTTCACATAGAGAAGAAAAATCGCCGAAGTTTTAAAAAAATGAAGTCTCATAGTTTTTTAAGTAGAAAATAAAGTATGACAGGAAGTATTCAAGGCTGTAGGTAAACCGAGATACACATCTCTGCAGTTTTACCATCATTATGTGCATTCAACTTAATCCCGATTGTTCTGTTTTATTTTTGTTGAACTGAGAGTCAAAAGCACATACCTCTTTAGATCCCAAGAAAAGTACGTCTTTTAAGTATTTTTAATGTGCAAATGTCAAAAATAAAGGTAAAAAAATAAGTATGTCAGTATGTCATTCAGCTTATGTAAGGAACCGTATGGCAAGACCCTGTATTAATCAGTGTCACTATATGCCCTGAATTTGAGCATCAATAAAAACCAAATTTCCTTCTATTAAGCTTCTCATTTATTCCCTTTTGTTCTTCCAAATTATGAAACTTTTTATTGCGTACAGCACTGTGCAGTATGTTTATCACATATTTTCCTCTTAATCATTTCTTAATATTTTCTGATCAATTTTCTTCCCTCTAATAATCCCCCTAAAGTCTGCCGGTCTGAATAATTTTAATCAAGGCGTCGACATTGTTATTTGCGGTGGCATTTCTGCTCAAACTAATGATTTCACTCTTATTTTTGCCAACTGAAACAGAAAGAAAGTAATTCTTTATTAGATGAAAGTCTCATAGTAGTTTTACCTACCAGAAAGTAAACAATAGACTGATTTAGTCCTCTTATGAAGGATAACCTCTTGTCAAAATTCTGCGAGGAGTAAAATGTGCTAATTAATTTATCTCTACATTGTCATCATCTAATAAAAAATCAATGAATAACTCATTAAAAATGAGAAATTTTGACAGCAAGAACAGGTCTGGATTTACGTTTTTGCCTCTGAGGGCAATGAAAAAATTGTCGCTGCTCTTAACCAATGTGAAACATGACTGAGGTGGGGGAAGGGGACTTTTGCCACACGTAGGATACCAAGGGCCCTCCCCCAGAAATTTTGGAAATTTCAACTGCTCGGGGTCCGACCCAAGTTCTGCCGTATTTTCTAACAGTTCAAGAAATTATTCAAAATCGTGATGTCTGAAAAAACATCTTATTCTTACTATCTTCAAGAATTATTACCCTTTCACTAACAATGAAGAGGAATGTAGATAGTTTTTTTACTCTTTAAAGGGGCCATCGTGGGGCAATATCCTGTAAAGAATGTTTTAATTTTAGTCGGCCAGGAGTCAACTAGACCAAGTGAAGAATAAAAAAAAAAAAAACAACATTTCTGAGACAAACAGCACTTACCATGTAGTCTCGTCGCATGTTGAATAATAGAGTTAATGTTTTTCAAAATATTCATCAAATTACTATGGTTTTCACAGACGATTTTCGAATTAGCCGTCATCTCTTTGTTCAACTGATATAGTTGCACATAGCAGTCTCTCATGTTTTTCCTGGGAAGAGACAACCCAAACAAATATAATGTATAGTGGTAAACAGTGCAAGCAACTGGTTTGTCGAATGATGAAATGGACTGCATTTGGACCGTCTTGAGGAGAAAGGAACCAATCCACATAATCTATTGCCAAATTTAATCAAGCAGTTAATTTTTTACATGTAAACGAATGTGCGGATTTTCGTGGATACACACCTATTTCAGAAAATTTTCTGGACAGTGCGAAGCAAATTCCTTTAAATTTTCAATGGAATCTGCACAAACGCTTTCTCGTAAAAAATTAATTTGCCAAGTTTTTGGCAATAGTTGATGTGGCTTGGTTCTGTTCTGCTAAAAGCGGTCAATTTTGCAATCAGGAATTACATTTTCTGGCTTATTCGTAAAAACACGTATTTGCATAGGGAAACTAATAGTAAATACGTCGTTTCTAAGCCGAGCCAGAAATTTTTGTTCTTAATCCTAAAATGTAGTCCAAATAGGATATATTGAGATTTAAGCTACGGAACCTTAGGCGCGTCTGGACGCGGCGTCCTGGACGCGGCGTCTAGACGCCGATAAATCTGTCTAATGATTTTTGCGCGGGGACGGCACCTTAGCGGCGAAGAGACGCTGCGGAAAACGCCGATCGAGGACGCTCCGATCTGTCGCGAACAGATCGGAGCGAAGACGCCGAGAAATTCCGCTCAGTCCGCTGCCTTTCCTACCGATTTTTGAATGTGTTTAGTTCGACAAACCCACGAATCGATCACAAAGGCCGTGAATTGATCGACAAAAGCCGCGAATCGATCGAAAATTCCGTGATTCGATCGACAAGAGCCGTGGATCGACCGACCCACCCGTGAATCAATCGACAAAAGCCGTGGATAGATCGACAAACCTGTGAGTCTATCGACAAACCTGTGAATCGATCGACAAACCTATGAGTCGATCGACAAGCCTGCGAATCGATCGACAAACCGATGAGTCGATCGACAAACCTGTGATTTGATCGACAAACCCGTGAATCGATCGACCAAGTTGTGAATCGATCGAATTACGTCGATTGGTTCACGTTTTGGTTTTTCGATCGATTCATGTCGATTGACTAGATACCGGTTTTCCTTTTAATTGTCAATCATTTCTCGTCTATCGATCCACATTTTTTGTCGATCGAATCGACACCCGTTTTTTAGTAATTTGTCCATCGATTGGTGTCGATCGATTCACGTTTTTATTTTTCGGTCGATTTTTGTCGATCGAATCCACACCCTCCTAAAAAAAAGCGCGTACAGCCATTTTCGCGGCCCAGAGCATACTGTCCGATCAACGAAAATTCGAGAAATTGACGGCGGACAGAGCGGAAAAAATCCACGGATTCCGCTCCTAAGGTGCCGTGCTCTAAAATGTGAGCGTCTTCTCGCCCTCGACTCGGTAGCAGCATTTTCCGCCGGCGTCCAGGACGCCGCGTCCAGACGCGCCTAAGGTTCCTTAGCTTTACAAAACCCTCAGTGCGAACGGGACCTACAAAAACCTAAAAAATCTAACAATTGCATCGATAGAAGTACTAACTCCAAATAATTTTTACCCAGATGTTACGAATTAGCCGTATGGACACTTCGTATTTCTGTTGACTACCCAAATTTAATGGCTTCGACTATCATACATAGGCTGTTCAAGAAGTACCTATACCTACCTAGTGAGTAATGGACGGCGTAGGTCGGCAATCACATAACACGGTTTGCGACGTCGCAGACTTCCACTTCCTGTCATACTTAATTTTTTAAACGGAAAACTACCCAACGGCAATTCTTTAAAACTGCCGTGATGCTTCTTCTCTGTGCAAAGAAAATTCTGCAAAAACTTCAAGGAATGATGTCAATTTGTTCTGCTTTAAAAAAATAACATAGAGGCGGAGATTTTCAGACACCGCAGACGAGATATGTGATTGCGGACTTACGCCGTCGAAATGCAAGAACTTCCTTGGTAAAAATTGCGGCGATAGGAGCTGCGTTTCAAAATACCATAGGAGTTCTTATAGCTGACTGAAGAAGGCGATAGACAATCATATAGCTGGCTGTAGAAAGTGGATAAAATCATACAGCCGGGCTACACGAAGCGATAAAAAATTATACAGCCGGGCTATAGTTCCTATCGTCGGGCTTTACACTTTATCGCCTGGCTGTTGCTTTTTCGCCATCGTCTATAAAAGGCTGTAAGAAGTTGTGTAGGTAGATATTCGTGTGCTTTGTAAATCCTTAAGTTTGTACGGAATCACCTTAATATTTACAGAACGCACATTATATTTTCCTGTACTACAATTTTTTTTTCATCAATTAAAATGAGAATAATCCATACAGAGTGTGCAAACATTTCAAAGTCATGAGTTGAAAAACGCTGACTCCACGAGATTACGAGGTCTGTTAGATTAGAAACCGGATTTTGGCCATAACTAGCCCACAATGCGTCCAAATTAGGTTTTCTTGAGCTTTCCTGATAGCTGGAAATGTACTTAAGAACGCTACGTTCACAGATTTTGTTTATTTTGATCAGTGTTTATTCTGTGTCATCTTGAATACGAGTAAGTCAGGTGCGTTTTGCGATTTTCATCATGCGATCACTGATAGAGCAAAAATTCAACATTAAAATTTGTTTTAAACTCGGTATACCTTGTACCGATTTTTTTAGTATACGCTAAGTAAAGTTTACCATGATCATTGTATGAAATGTTCCCACTGTTTTGAATGAGTTAAACGATTCAAAACTGGTCAAGAGTTCGTCAAAGATGAGGAGCATGGGAATCGATCCTCAACGGCAACTGACATTTGTCACGTGGAAGAAATGCGGGTAAAAGTGCTCGAAAACGGTCATTTCGAGCTTGTTGAACAGAGTAATATTTCTGAAGGCTCTGTACATACAATTTTGATAGAATATGTAGACACGCATTGAGTTTCAGGTACACTTGCCCCCTGATTGTTGTCCGTTGAACGAAAATCCAACCAAATGTTAATTTCCCTTTAGCTGCTTGAACGTTCTAACAGTGATCCTACATTTTTGGATAGGATAATTTTCGGTGACAATATTTTAGTGTACGGCTACGATATGGAGACGAAACTTCAATCGTCCTTGTGGGTTGAAAAATAAAGTGCAAGACCGAAAAAAGAGAGACAAGTTCGGTGAAACATAAAAATCGCAAAACACCCTTGAGGTTGCCTTACTTCAAGCCACATACCAACGAAGCCAATTAGGATTTTTCAAACTTGTGAACGTAGCGTTCTTGAATATATTTCCAGCTATCAGAAAAGCTCAAGAAAACGTAATTTGGACGCATTGTGGGCTAGTTATGACCAAAATCCGGTTTCTAATCTAACAGACCTCGTAAATATTAGAGCTTAACACAAAGCAGAGCGGCGGCGCACTGGCGCGTACAAACCTAACAGGGATACTTCACGCATTGCGCAATGCGTGAAGTATCCCTGTTAGGTTTGTAGGCGCCAATGCGCGTTCAGCGCTAGCTGCCCGCCCGCCGCGCCGCGCCTCAGCGTACCGTGGCGCTTGAAGCAACTATTTCACACCAGAAGTATTGCACAGTATCATACGAAATTGAAGGCGCTCCAACATATTAGGAATGGCAGGCATCCCTCAAAAGTACGGAGCTTTCCTCGCAAAATAAATCAAGATACTACGGCTCAAAAAGAGAGCGGTAGTCCAAAAACTCACTAAGTCCTAGCATCCGTACGTATGTTTAGCATACACTTTATCGCCATCGGCTATAAAAGACTATGAGAAATTGTGTTGCCGGCTATAGAAGCTATTGGAAATCTTACAGCCGACTGTAGGTCTATGGTATTATGTATTTTGGAACACAGATCCTACTGCCAATTTTTACCAGGGTTCAAAAGTAAGCCTGACAGGGGATTGGTCTTAGTCTTATTTGAAACATAGGCTTACTAGTTTTTTAAAGAGACGAAGATCAACTCATTCGGTTGAAAATTAAAAAGTTATGGACGTTTGAAAAGCGAATGTCGTGTCGCCACCCACGACTTCTAAGAAAGGATTTCCGCCCACCGAAATAAGTCTTTAAAAGTCAGGAACAGCGAATTACGCGCGCGCGTCATGGGCCCAAGTAGCACAATGCAACGAAAATATTGAAATTAAATTGTAATGTGATTTCAATAAAATTGTAATTTTTTTACCATTGAATTGCAATATTTTTACACCATTTAGTCGATTTATGCCGATTTTAAACAATCAACAAAATGAACTCCATGTGTCAGAAAGGTAGGCAGTATGCATTGCAATGAAAGATTGCAATTTATCTCAATTTTATCGCAATAAGTTTCAATAAATGGGGCCCCTTCAAATAAGAGGTAGGCAACATACATAACTCTCAGTGGAATTGCAATATTTTTACAATGTAATTGCCACTTATTGCAATTTTTGCCACTTCGGGGGTCGTCTAGCGCTGGTGCACTCTACTTTCGGCATAGCTTTGGCTAGATTACCTCGATTTTCGGAGTGCGGTCTAACAGAGGAATAAATTTTGAGTCTTACATCAGCTTCAAAATGCGGGCATCCTCAGCTTGAACGATTAGACTCTTGATCATGCTCACATTATCTGCTGTGGATGTGGCCATCCTGGATATGTTCTTCCGCAGTTCATCTAAATTTTCCATGGAACGCTTCAGTTCCTCATGAATAGTAGGGAATTCCGCAATTGGCTAGAGAATGAAAAGAAAACAAGCAGCGAGCCATCAATTCCAAGCATAAATAAATTTCTAAAAGTGAGAACCTGAGAAGTGAGGTTAAAAAAAAACATTTTTGGACTATACTTTGTGTTCTCTCTCTCTCTCTCTCCCTCTCTCTCGTTCCTCTCTCTCTCTCCCTTTATTTCTTTTCTGTAGGAGGGCTAAGATGTTACTATCATCTCTTAAGTTTTAACATAGGTATTTAAGTAAAAGTGGTTTCTTATTCAAGAAGAAACGAATTTGCCATCCATTTATTTCCTCTTTTTGATTCGAATAATAGGGTTTTCCATATTAATTTAGACGCATAAAAAAGCATTGGAAGATACGCTAATTTGCAAATTGAGGTATGAATGCTTTTACCTCACAATCGCGCGGTGATGAGAAAATGTATAACTGCGCAATGCGCATGCGCTAGAATGTACATAATGTCAGCGGCAATCGCGACCTTCTATCATCACGTCGAAGTGATGCTCTTCAAGGCGAACCGAGCAACTATTTCAACTCGGAGGTATTGCACGGTATCAGACGAAAATGAAGGCGCGCTAACGTTTATAAATTGACTGGTATCGTCACCACCGCGAGGAGTCCTACTGGCCCGACGTTGCATGGCTCCTGTTCGATCAATTTTTGTGAAAGCTGGTACGAGGTGGCATGTTTTGACGGGAAACTTGACTTTTAGTTCGAATTTTCAAAATTCGAAAATCCATGATGGTGGATGTGGCTTAAAATGCTATCTCGGCTCCGGGTCGATCCATTTTTGTGAAACTTGCTGCTAGAGGGTACTTTTTGAGTTAAAAGTCGAATTTTTAGTCAAGTTTTCGAAATCAAAAATCCAAGACACCTAAAGTGGCCTAAAATAATATCTTGGCGCTTTCGAAATCATCCGACTTTGCAATTGATACTCCATTCCTTTTCTGTTCAGTTTCAAAATCGATGTACTTTCAGTTAATTTAGACCTCGATATCTTCATTTTTTTGTGTTGAGTCTGCTCATTTAGGTATTTATTCATGTAATTATTTCTTTATTCTTTTCTTTTTTATTTTTTCATTTGATCATTCGGAAGTATATGATCAAAGTTCGCAATATTTACATCAAAGAAGCAAAAGCGAGCTGATCATAACACTAATCGTGAATTAGTGTGTTATGGCGAATGAAACACCGAAATAATATTTTTCATCACACCTCGGAAAACTCACGGCAGATTTAAAAGTGTTCATATTGGTTTACTCCCATAAAATAGGCATTGAAAAAACTTGCAACGCCGCAAAATTGAGGTATGCTTTTTCAAATCTCACCGTCGGTGATGAGAAATCGTGTAAGTAACTATGACTGCGCACGGGCTAGAAGGTAATATCAGTGGCAGTCGTGATCTTCTGCCATCCCAAGCTTTTGTTGTTCCGCCGTCAGAATGCAAAATACAACTATTCATACTCTGAATATGCCATTGTTGCCTATCCTCTCATTCGAAGGCTATACTCAGGCCCGGACTTAGGGCGTGTGCAGGGCGTGCGGTGCACACGGGCGCCAGCCTTTGGGGGGCGCCACGAAAGAAGAAGAGATAGGAAAAAAGGGGGGAAAAGGAAAAGGGAAAAGAGGGAAGAAAGGACAATGGGAAAAAAGGAAAAGGAAACAAGGTTGGGCAGTGAAAGCAAGGAAGAAGGGGGCAATGGAAGGAAAAAGGAGGCAAGAAAAGTGAAAAGAGAGTCCGCGAGAAAGGGGGGGGGGGGAGTACCCTAAAAACCACAGATAAAATATAAAGAGAATCGCCGTCTAAAGGTAAATTTTCAGGACAAAAACATATAGGCATGTAGTAAGGGGGCGCCATAAATCCATCGAACAGGAGCCGACATAGCATTTTAGACCACGTCCGCCATCTTGGATTTGAGAATTTTTAAACATAGTAAAAATTCGAGTTTCCGGTCTAAAAATACCCTCAGACACCGAGTTTGAAAAAAATCCTTCGAACAGGAGCCGACATAGCATTTTAGGCCACGTCCGCCATCTTGGATTTGAGAATTTTCAAAAATCGACTAAAAATTCGAGTTTCCCGTCGCAAAGTACCCCTGATCCCGCGGTTCACAAAGCTGTAACGAACAGAAACGGAGGCCAGAACCGGGGCTCATTTTAGGCCATATCCAACATTTTGGAGTTGAGAATTTTAAAAAATTGACTAAAAATTCGAGTTTTCCGTTTAAAAATACCGTGCGATAGATACCGCGTTTCACAAGACTCGAACAAACAGAAACCGAGATAGCATTTTAGCCCACGTCCGCCATCTTGAATTCGAGAATTTTAAAAAATGGACTAAAAATTCGAGTTTCCCATCGAAAAATACCTCCTGACACCGAATTTCAGAAAAATCCATCGAGCAGAGGCCGAGATAGCATTTTAAGCCATTTCGGATTTTCGAATTTTGAATTTTTTTTAATTTTGACAGATTTTGATTTAAAACGCGTGATCCCCAAAATCGAAGCTCAGATTCGGATTCCTCGTAAAAAATCGATGCGATTTCATGTATCATACCCTGACACCGAATTTCAGGAGAATCCATCGAACAGGAGCCGAGATGGCATTTTAAGCCACTTCAGTCATTTCAGATTTTTGAAGTTGAAAAATTTTACTTAAAACGCGTGATACCCAAAATCGAAGTTCAGATTCGGATTCCTCGTAAAAAATCGATGCAATTTCATGTATCATACCCTGACATCGAATTTCAGGAAAATCCATCGAACAGGAGCCGAGATGGCATTTTAAGCCACGTCAGTCATTTCAGATTTTCGAATTTGGAAAATTTGACTTAAAACGCGTGATACCCAAAATCGAAGTTCAGATTCGGATTCCTCGTTAAAAATTGTTACAATTTCATGTATCATACCCGAGCATAGCGTGAAGGAAAGAGACGTAACGTAGACATACTGATTCGAGCATATGAATCCAACGTGGCAACATGGGTAGTGCTCAGTGGGTCAGCGGAGGAGGAAGAATAAGAATTTATCGCGAGGGGATTCCTCGCGACGAAACCGAACGCTAAGCGCCGGCCGGCGCCTCCCCGATCGGTTTCACTCGGGCGACCCGCGCGGCGGCGTAGTTCAAACGGGTAGTACGACAGAATCTATACGCGTCGTTAAACCTTTTTCCTTCACGCTATTCTAACATATGATAGATGAAATCTCATCAATTTTTCACGAGGAATCCGAATCTGAGCTTAGATTTTGGATATTACGCGTTTTAATCTATTTAAAATCGTAGGAGAAATTCCAGAATTGTCCCTGAAAATTGATCACACATTAGTGTTTTTTTACGTCATTAAACCTCTTTCCTTTACGCTATTCTGACATATGATGCACAAAATCTCATCAATTTTTCACGAGGAATCCGAATCTGAGCTTAGATTCTAGATATTACGCGTTTTAATCTATTTAAAATCGTAGGAGAAATTCCAGAATTGTCCTTGAAAATTGATCACACATTAGTGTTTTTTTACGTCATTAAACCTCTTTCCTTCACGCTATTCTAACATATGATGCACAAAATCTCATCAATTTTTCACGAGGAATCCGAATCTGAGCTTAGATTCTGGATATTACGCGTTTTAATCTATTTAAAATCGTAGGAGAAATTCCAGAATTGTCCTTGAAAATTGATCACACATTATTGATTTTTTACCCCGTTTTTCTTCTACGTTCACGTAATGAAATTAGATCAACAGTTGACTCATCGACTAGTCTAGCCTAACCCCCCAGAATCGGTCTAAGGGGCGGACGATTTTATCAGATAAGATGTGCGGCCCTAGTTTCCGGGCAATTGCGGTTTGATGGAAGCTGCGATGAGGAGAAACGGAAGATATGCGAAACTCGGGCGGATATTAAGTGAGAAACCAGGTAAGGGAAAGGCTTTCTTCCCGAAAAGTTAGTGCTCAGGCCAACTTACATGGTCACTGGAGCATTGTATAGCAGGTTGTGGGAAACTATTTTTTTGCAGCAACAACCGATTAGATCGCATTTTGCAAAAAGGAACTAAGAGCATTTCAATGTTGCTGGGATTGTGCAACTTGGGTACATTCTTTGCAAAAAGTAAACTTTGCGACGGTACACGGAAAAAAATTAAATGTTGATTTAGCATTTACACTGTTAAAAAGATGTCCGACAAGTTTCAAATGCTGATTTTACAATACAAAAATGTTAACATAACATTTTAATTTGTACGTTTTGCAGTGGGGGTAGTTACGTTAGCATTTGGTAAAATGTAAAATCAGCATTTGAAACTTGTAGGACATCTTTCCAACAGTAGAAATGCTAAATCAACATTTCATTTCTTTCCGTGTAATTTTCGTCTTGAATTCATAGTTTATTGGGAGTAGAGGTGAAACTAGTTTAGATGATCGTTTATGTTTGCAAGGTTAACGACATTGGAATGCTCTTGGCTATACTTACTTATCCTGTAGCCCTTCAACAAGCCGTGGAACCGTGAACTGTTTGCGACAGGCCCTCTCAGTTACGTTTACGCGGTTCATACGGCCCTCGGCTGCAAGAACATTTTTACTGCGTTAAGCAGAAAGGAACCAGCTATTGCCAAATTTAATCGGGAGATTTAATTTTTTACGTGAAAACGGTTGTGCGGACTTACGTGCAAGTTTCGGTGAATTTTCTGCATGGAACGAAGCAAGTACTTAAACATTTTCAAAGGAGTCTGTACAAACACTCTCTTGTAAAACAGTAAATTGTCCAATGAAGATGTTGCATGTGTGAGGAATTTGCGATTTGACTGTTGATTCGTGTGTAAAAGTTCGCGAGAAACACGATGGTGCCACTGGTTTTCTCTGAAATCAACTCCCAAGCTCAAAAAAAGCTCTCAAGTTGAGGCCAAAATGGAGGGGATATCCCACCCTACCCTGAGAGTCCACCTCTACATCAAGACAAACTCTCCATGCAAAGATAGGGAGCAAATACATTAGAAGGGTTGCCGTGTTTTCAGTTTTGGAGTCCCCAAATAAAGTGGCAGCCCTGTCAATGTATTTGCTCCCTATCTTTACATGGAGAGCTTGTCTTGATGTAGAGGTGGACTCTCAGGGTAGGGTGGGATATCCCTTCCATTTTGGCCTCGACTTGAGAGCTTTTTTGATTTTGGGAGTTGATTTCAGAGAAACCCAGTGGCACCATCGTGTTTCTCGTGAACTTTTACATAAAAATCAACAGTCAAATCGCAAATTCCTCACACATGCAACATCTCCATTAAATCTGGCAATAGCTGATGTGGCTTGGTTCCTTTCTGCTAAACGTGGTCCACTTGGAAGGCTTTCGCACCGGTATTAATCCATACGAACTTACATCAACTCTCTCAAGATTGAAATGGAAAGCAAGTGATTGAAGCACGTCCGCAGCCAAGCTTATATCCTCCGTAGCAATTGTCATCGTGTTTGATTCATGATGGAGTCTTAGAATGCTTCCATCCCTCAAACACCGGAACGTAGCCGACCACTCATTCGATTGAGCCCGCTCATTCGACTCCATCACCTCCGCCAGCAAAAAATTTTGATTCAGCCATAGATCTAGCTGTAACAGGAGATAATGGTCTCATCGCACACAGTGGCGAGGCGTGAATGATCGATTACACCGGTCAATATGGGTTCTGTCCTTTGAACCAAACCAATTTTTTTCGATTTCTAGGTGCTAAAGAAGCCCGAAAGTGGCCATATTAACTTCAGGAAAGTAGATTTTACGCTCTTTTTCAATAAGCATAACAGTTTTTTTCTCAGATCATCGTGGCTGGAGGTATGAAGCAAAGTTTCTCCTAAAATCAGCAAAAATGCGCCCTTTTATAAGCTAATTTTTGAAGATAAAGTTAATTTCACGACCAAAAAATTAAGCTAGAAAAAACAAAGGAGGATGATTTTGGTAGGAAATTTTATAATCTTTCCGCTAGTTTTTTTTTGTTTTTTTCTTGAGATGAACCGTTGAGGAGATATTTGAAAAAATCTAATCGTGGGTTTTCTCAATTATGAAAAATTCAAAATGGCGGCGCCCTGAGCACCAGCCAATTTTCCTGAGGTTAATATGACCATTTTCGGGCTTCTTTAGCACCTAGAAATCGAAAAAAATTGGTTTGGTTCTAAGGACAGACCAAAACCCGAAATTTGTTGTGCTGTGTTATCGATGTTTTCTCATTTGAAGTTATAGTAAAAAATCGATTATTACCATGCTCATCGATCTTTTTCCTTAGGTTTAAATGGCAAATCAATCGATAAATCGCAAAGCACGCCACACCACTGATCGCACATTGGACCGAGTCAATAGGAGAAGTCGGACAAAATGTGGAAGCTCTGAAAGCTTACATTTTCGAAAATATCAAACAAAAAAGTTCAATGGATCTGTTGGTTTTTTCGTGAAGTTTTCTTTCAGAAACACCCTTTGAAATTGAAATTGTGACAAGATAAACATCAACATTTGATCTTTTAGCCAAAAATTTCATGTCCGACCTGTCCCTCTACCTCGTTCCACTGTGCATCGTTCAAATAATGTATCGGCATCTTTTGACGGAACACAAGACAGGGTGAAAACTCTGGAGCGCTGTGAGTAGAACTAAGAATTGGCCTTTTTGTAAACGCGATATGTAATTTTGCGTATGAAATTTTTGATCGTTTGCTACTGTTGAAAATTTCCAAATCTTTTTTCAAGATACAAACACTCAAATTTTAGAATCAAAAAGAAACATTTCCCGACTGAGATACTTTCTCCTCCGGAAAATAATTCAAATATATTTGAATATTAGTATGATTTGTATATTTTAAAGCTTCCTTTATAAATTTTCTTGAAAGTCTCTGTTTTTTACAGAAAATTCAGAAATTTCCGACACCTGCATGAATAGAGTATTATTTTCCACGAAAGTAGGAGTGGGCAGCGTTTCGCGAAAAGTAACCAAGTATAGCACGTGCTGTGCTAACAAATTGAGTTTAAAGAATTATTCTTCTTGAACCACAACTAGAACCATATTTTTACCGTCAAAAAATTTACAGTCCACAGAAAAAATTTAGTAGGTATACAAAAATTTGAGTTGATTTTTTTTTATGGAGCCGTGTGGGAAAATGAAACTTTAAATTAAAATTTAAGAAAAGATGCGATTATTTGTGGAATTTTGTCCTCATTTAACACTACTTTTGAGAAACTTCCATTGAAGTGTTTCTTCTTAGAATTTTATTCTCATTATCAGCTGCGGTAATAAAAGTATGCTATTACACGTAGAAAATTTGTTTTTCTATTTATATTAATTTTAGAGTGTACTGTTTGCTACCCCTATGAATACAAGATTCAGCTTACTTTCTAGCGATTACTTACTCTTTTAGGTCTTGTGTTGAGCGTAAAGGTCACAAAATTTTTTGGTTTAATATCTGGGACATCCTTCAGTAGGAGGAATGTAGAGAATCGAGGAAGTTGCCTCGTCAATTCGAAAACATGCAATTGATCGCTATCTGCTGTATTTCCAACGAATGCCTGAAATGAAGGACGGCACCGATGAGACGAATACATTTTCTGAAACTCAACTCTCTAATAATTGAGGAGAACAATATCATCACTACATCTTTATCATCAACCGTATGAGTTAGTAGTTAAGTAGTGAAATTAGCAAATAACTTGTCATAATTTCTAAGGTTCAAAATTTCAAATCATACTTTTATCACCTAGGTACTTCATTTAATTGGACGAGGACTGACAATTTTGACCTTACGACAATTCGTAGAATATTTTCAATCATTTAAAAGTATTAAATAGAAATTTACAGTAAGAAAGTTTGGTTTTATTCTTTTGTGAAAATCATAAGTCGTGAAAGGAAATGACCTTACGAATTCAATGGAGATCCGTCCGTATTCTTCATGTATCATCTTCGACGCACTTTTTAGGTTTAAAGGCTAATTGCATAAGAATGATAAGGCATTCGAAAAACTCTGATCACAATTGCAACCTTTTGGGTTTATTGTCTTGCATGTACTTCATTTTGTTCATGGAAATTAAGAACATAATTCCTCAAGATTACGGAATGATCTTTATGTTTCACAGAATATTCTGGAACTTGTTGTTCTTTTCCGTCTCCTTCTCCTCTTTTTCTTCTTAAAAAAAACCAAAACAAAAATAACAAAAAACAAATAACGTTGAAGATTTCGATACGCCGCATTCAGGATTTTCGCTAATTGACTTTTGACTGTCGACAAGCAATGAATGAGGTTGTTCTCAATCTCATTTGTGAAATGCTCTGAGTCAGAATCACTATTAAACCTTGCCCAAGAAAAAAATTGAAAATTAACAACTCTTACTGGAGATTACTGTGCATTTTTTTTATCCCAGTTCATTTTTTATTTTACTACCCAAGTATTATTGCAGGTAGCAATAAATTGCAATCACCTTGTAAAATAATTGTATCGGTGTGCTGTGGATGATGCCTATTCACCAATTGAAGGGGCTCCTTTTATTCCTCTGGTAAATATTGGCAATATAATCTGTGTTCCAAAATACCATAGACCTACATTCGGCTGTACAAGATTTCCAATAGCTTCTATAGCCGGCAACACAATTTCTTATTGCCTTTTATAGCCGATGGCGATTAAGCAACAGCCTGGCGATAAGGTGTATGCTAAACGTTACGAATTACGGATGCTAGGACTTAGTGAGTTTTTGGACTACCGCTCTCTTTTTGGGCCGTAGTATCTTGATTTATTTTGCGAGGAAAGCTCCGTACTTTTGAAGGATGCCTGCCATTCCTAATATATTGGAGCGCCTTCAATTTCGTATAATTGTGTGCAATACCTCTGGTGTGAAATAGTTGCTTCAAGCGCCGTGGTACGCTAGCGCTGGCGTGGCGTGGCGGGCGGGCAGCCAGCGCGACACGTGCATTGGCGCCTACAAATCTAACAGGGATACTTCACGCATTGCGCAATGCGTGAAGTATCTCTGTTAGGTTTGTAGGCGCCAGTGCGCCGCTGCTCCGCTTTGTGTTAGGCTCTAATATTTAATCTCGTGGAGTCAGCGTTTTTTAACTCATGACTTTGAAATGTTTGCACACTCTGTATGGATTATTCTCATTTTAATTGATGAAAAAAAAAATAATGTGCGTTTTGTAAATATTAAGGTGATTCCGTACAAAATTAAGGATTTACAAAGCACACGAATTTCTACACAATTTCTTATAGCCTTTTATAGCCGATGGCGAAAAATCAACAGCCAGGCGATAAAGTGTAAAGCCCGGCGATAGGAACTATAGCCTGGCTGTATAAACTTTTATTGCTTCGCGTAGCCCGGCCGTATGATTTTTTCCACTTTCTACAGCCAACTATATGGTTTTCTATAGCCTTCTTCAGTCGGCTATAAGAACTCCTATGGTATTTTGAAACGCAGCTCCTATCGCCAATTTTTACCAAGGTGTTTACTGATATGTAATAGTGAAATAAGATGCAATTTTGTTTGTTTTGCAAATAGCCTACCTACTTTTCCTCCCAAGGAACTCATTTTTTCGATCGGCTTGAAATCGGCTTTTATTGACCAAAGATTTAAAAATATTGCATTTCTGAGGTACAAAATTGCGACTCAGTTGCATTAAATTCCAAAATTATTAATACGTCTGATGCCTTGGGCTACTTGAAATTTATGTATTTTTGTAGTATCATTAAGATGGATGGAGACACTCACTCGTATATGGATGTCATATGGGATATTTTTCGGTGAGATCAACGCAACTTTCAGAGAGTTTGAAACTTGGGCAAGTTTCGGATGAACCACCAACGTTTCACCGTCAAAGATTCCCTCTGAAAAAATTGTCACAGCTCTTAAGAGCGTCTGGTTGTTTGTCGACAGGGACAAATTTACGTGTCCAAACTGTAACATGAGGAAAAAATAGCAATTACCATTTTCGTTGACTCTTGAACTTTTCAAAATGTTTATTTTTGTTGTAGCCATATCCAGTGATTTACCGAGTCGATTACCATGATTTTTAGGCTATTAGCACTTCAAGCTGAACAGAGCCCGTGAAGATTCATGGAAAAATGGATTTCTACGTGAAGGATGATTATGTAAGCTTATGAATTTTGGATTATTATACGTGTGTCAGTAAAGAATGAAGGAAAGTCTGTGAACACGGTATTCATTACTTTCAATATAAATTTTACTACCCACATATTTGTGGTGACTTCATAGCTGGCGTTGCTAGGTTATTTGGTAAGGGGGCCTGGCCCTGGCTCGGCCTACCACGGGGGGTCTGGGGGGTAAAAAATACCCGTCAGTCTAGAAAGGGGTTCGGGTTTTTCTTTTCTTTTTTATAAAATTTAAACTCTATTTGGACGCATTTTAAGGCTTCCGTAACGCAGGTTTTCCAGCAATTTCCGCGGAGAAATGTCATTGGTCTCTTACTTTTAGCACAAAATACTTTTCGAATTGTTGAGGTTAACAATTCCAGAAAAGTTTTGAAATTTTAAATCTTTTTAGACGCGTTTTGAGGCTTCCGTGACGCAGATTTTCTACATAAATTTCTGTGGAAAAATTACGCATTTTTTGGGAGGGGGGATACATACATATATACTTACGGCGCACTCTCCCTGACCACGTGTTGAATTTACTTGCTTGTTTCTCATCATTTTTGCCATCCCCCCTTTCCCGCCAAAAAAGAAAAAAGATGCTCTCATATACGCATGCTGTCGATTCTGTCACCTATCTCCAACAGTTTTTTGAATAATTAAGGTTGTCCTGTTTCAGGTAGCACTAGTCCTCTATTTATGGTTTAAAAGCAAATAAATGATCACACTTGTAAGATTGCAATTCAAGAGATATATCCATCATTTAAAACTCGTTTTTAACATGAGAGCGAGTGCGGATATTTACTTAACGTTAAAATGCCATGATTCCGTTTCATTACAATATGTCATGTATCGAAATTGTATCAAAGATTTATTACGAGTGTACTCCTGAATTTTCAGAAAATTTAAGGAAATTTATCTGACTCCTTTAGGGTACGGAGATCGACTCTGACAACAGGAATTCCGTCATTCAGTGTAAGTTACCATTTCGTTGTAGACAAGCAGGGCAGTTTTAACCGGGGTGCCGTGGCGCTGTAGCACCGCGAACCCTTCTGGGCAGTTGTGTTTTACTCCAGAACCTTTAGGGGTCTTTGAAGTCACGAAAGACGGATTTGAAGTGGATCTAAGACTGAAATTTTCGGTGCTATCGGACCTTTAAATAGGATTCGGGGCCCACTAATCCGGGCCTGAAGGCGAGTCTTCCTGTATTCTCCTTGAGGAGTGCTCGTGTCCCCGATAGCGAAACTTCTTCAATATAAATTTAGAAACAGATAAACGGACATTATTTTGAAACAGTTCCCAAAAATGACCCACTAATTTTGAGATGACTATTGAGAGTCTCTCAGTAGGACCTTAGTAATGCATCTTCAATCCCAATGAACTTTTTGAGCCGAAAAATGAAACTCCTTAGAGTTCACATCGTAACTCTATCTCTTTACTGTATTTTTGGTTTTGATTTCCTCTGGACATAATAAGTAACAAGCATTACTATTTACTTAGTTTTAAAAATGCAAACATCGTTAATAACTATTACTAGGTATCCAGTTTTTTTTTTTTTTTTTTTTTTTTTTTTTTTTTAATGATTTTCAAGTATTCCCTTTCAGGTCAGACAATGCGCTCACCAACTGTTCCCGAAACGGTCGTCCCCTACGTCGCCTGGTTTGCGATTACGTCTGATGCCAATCAGGTGATACTATTTCCGGACGCTAATTTTGGTGGGCAAGGGTGCCCGATAACAGTGCAGGGCTGCAAGCCAATCTGCGCAGGGGGTCGATTATTGACATTGATAGACAAAACCTTAAACGAAGAAGACACAAGAGATATGGAGGGATCCTATTGGTGGAAACGGGTGGTTGCAATGGACAAAGAGAGTAGGCAATATACTAAGTAACGGCAACCCACGAGGGATCCGATAGTTAGTCCATCATTTTCTCCCTTAGTCTACAGGTATCACCAATTTCAACCAATAGGAAAGCTTCATACTCCCTATGTCTTCTTTGTCTATCGCTTTGTCTATCAATTTCAATAATCGGCCCGCAGGTATAGTACGGAAGGCATCTTCAATGAAAGGCGATGCACCATGTGCTCACCTCTATGGTCAACCCGGCTGCACGGGATACCTGGGCCAGTGGCATGCAACTGACGGGATGGCACCTGATTTTAAGGGAAGAGTTGCTCAAGACGCTATATGCCTCGGCCGGGGATTGCAATCAGCCTGCAGCCTGATTATTGAAATTTTTTGTTTGTCGGATCGACTTAGATGACATAGGTTAAAAGGCGGAGCGTGATTGGTCGGCTATGTCTTAACGCTGCTTTATCGTGCCTTTGTCAGGTGGAATGATCGACAAGCTAACGGCACCTCTTAAGTTTCCGACAGTATGTCGATCATTCCACCTGACAAAGGCACGATAAAGCAGCGTTAAGACATAGCCGACCAATCACGCTCCGCCTTTTAACCTATGTCATCTATGTCGATCCGACAAACAAAAAATTTCAATAATCAGGCTGCAGCTGTGTAATTTTGTCCAAGCTATTAGCTCTCACCGAGGTGAATACACTGGATTGCAATCAGCCAGCTGTGTAATTTTGCCACCAAAGGCCTGACCAAACCAAGGTTAGCTTTCACCAAAGTGTAGCCACATTATTTTCCTATGGGGGGCCGGGCCTACTATAGAAAATTTAGACAAACTGACTGCATTTAAGAAGTATTCTAATATTCTAAGTATTTAAATATCATTAAAAATTGTGTGGATTTTGTGATTTCTCATTTTATATTCGATCGTCCTCTTTGTTTGGGTTACATCTCGTCGTTTCCCAGACAACGGAACGTAATTCTATTCCGAGGTTGCAAACTTGATTTGAACAATTCAAATTTTCATGAGAATATGACTTTGCGATTCCCAGCCAAAATTTTGCTGAATTTTGCGCTTACTCAGAAGAAAAATAAGTTAAATTTTAAGTAAGAAACGGCAAAAATTGTTCTGGCATAAATTCAATTTACTGGTGGGAATTTTGCCACGTTGAAATGTGGTTACGTCCTTGTCGTCTGGCGAGCGATCCATAAGATTCAACCATTGAAAAGCGATTCTGTGACCAAGAAGTTGACTCATTAACAACAAAAAACCACTGGACCAAAAGAGCAGTTAAAAGAGTGTTTGAAACTCACTAAAATTTTGCTGGTGAGTATCTGCAGTAGAAACCTTATTCAAACTCTCTGACTCACCTTATAAAACTGCGAACTTTCCACTGCGAACATTTCTGTGACAAGTCGTGTGTTCGCCTGAAACCCAATTGATAAAACGTAATTTTAGAACAGAAAGCAGTATGCATGATCTCTTTCTGCATGATAGTGCAACGACGCAGTAATCTATGCGTAATGCGTAAGGATCCTGTATGAAATTTCAAGGACTAAAATAATTTTTTGGTTGAGAAAGTTTCTTAAAGGTAATCCGTGTAATTTTTAGGAGCTAAGATTAAAACCAAGAACTGATAACCGATAATTATCGGTTATTAGTTTGTCGTTAAATTATGGTAAATTATGTAATTAAGTAAATTATGCTATGGTAATATATGTCGGTAAATTATAATTTACCGACAAACTTCGATGTTCTGCTCATGAAATTTTTAAATTGAGTTTTATTAGGCATAGTCGTTTTATGAACGCATGGGTCTTTTTAACCTCACTACGAAACACAACCTCATTACAATATAAAAAACCTCATACAATTTAATTTTCACTTTTTAAAATTTCATTGACATTTTGTAAAACTTCATCAGATTTGAGAATTTTATCCCGAAAAAATACCACTCAAACTACGTTATGGCGGTGACTTTAAACGAAGCGCGCAAGGAAGGCTCGAGCGCCTTCATTTTTGCGTGTATGCAACATGGGTATCCACGGAGCACCTATAGTTGCATGAAGAATTTGACATACATCGTTACATGCATGCAACGCAACGTAACGACACGGACCATGAAAACGACACCAACGCTGTTTGGAGACGTACCTTTGAGATTTTCTTGACTTGAAGCCTTCTTCAGAGTTCTTTAGGTGCATTGATTTCAATACGCATTCATTTAAAGCAATTCAAAGGATATTTTAAGTCAAGGAAGTTTCACGAACCTCTTAAAATTTCAGTCCCAGAGAGATGTCATATTCAGTTATTATCATGTGTCTTATTTGTCTGTCATTTGTTTAATCCTTGTATTCTCCTTTATTTCTCGCTGTTTCCACATTTTCAAATTTTTCCTTAGATTGGGATCCAAGCCAACATATTCTACAAAAAATTATCGTCAATGATTTTATACCGGGATTCCGCGTTGTCCAGGCGCGGGAAGATAGTTCTTCAGCTCAGATGTCAAAACTTGTTTCCTCGTTAAAAGCTCCTTTACAACATCGGGTTGCAAGCTGGTATCCTGTTTCAAACTCGACGAATCATAGCCTCGCACTGGAAGTAGATAAAAAAAGAACCCTTACATTCATTCACAGGATGGGCTCATGAAGGGTGTCTATGATGGGGGAAAACAAGCTGAACCTTGAAAACAGTAGACGCAGAGAAGATTTATTAAACGATGTTCCGATTAAAATTAGGTGCAATGGATCGCAAGACAGTATCTGAACTAGAAATTATCTTCAAAATACTTTACATGAATTCTCTTCGAAATCTTACGTAAAAAACGAATCACACAGCGGGAATTCCAGAAATCAATTCCTGAACGAGATATTAGCAAACATGTTTGACGCAAATCAAATAGAAGTTAGATCGATGACTTCATCTGTATTTTTAAAATTTAACCAATGATAATTGCAAACACTTATATCTCGTTTAGAAGTTGATTTTAAGGCCTTCCGTTGCTCGGTTCGTTTCTGTCGTGAAATTTTGCAGTGAAAACACCTCGCGTAGTGTTTTAATGCGTGTACCTTTGTCTACAGCCCCATTACCTGGCAATTTTGTCTGTGGGCCAAGTTAAGCAAAAGAGTCAAAGTCAAGTCAAGTTTGAACCGAGAAAAACGGATCTAAAGTTTTATTTCTCCATGTTCAATGTCGATGATAAAGTTTTGTTTTTATTTTCCACCAAAAATAGATATTTTTCCTCGACTTTTCATGAGAGGAAATGTGACATTAGCTGAGCTCACAACTATTCCTAAGTAACTCGGACTTTCATAAAATGTGGTTTGGTTCCTTTCGACTCCATTTGGTGCAGTTTATAAAATACACACGTATACACGCGCATGCACATAATTTCGTGTAGGATATTCTGATCAGCAGAATATCTTTGTATTGGATCGCAGTACTCACCCTCTCCCTTCTCAGAAATGACGATGAGTTGATTGGTGCCGGCCAAGCGGTAGTCGCCACAAACGATGCCTGCGATCCCGTGGGATAGCGCATCCCGGAAAATCACTTCACCTGACAAACTGTTCCGCCCGTCGATTTTTCCGTTTGACCAACCGACAATAAGCTCCTCTACGCCGTCCCCGTCTATGTCGAAACTTGCCAGGCATCGAGCCAGGTTTTTTGACTGGAAATCGTAAAAGTTTGCTCGATCAGAGTTCGAAAGTTGAACTGAGAAGTGTATAATCCCTAGTAGCAGAACCATAGCAGGAAAAGATAAAGATTGTGTACGAAAGTTAATTTTTTTATATAACGCATGCATACGAAAGTGTTAAAAGTGAACATTTTTATGTAACCATTATATAAAAAAGTCATAATTTTCGTGAGCTTTTCGCAAACATACTAAAAAATCTTCTAATTCGCGAAAAGCTCACGATAATGATGACCTTTTTATATATAACAGTCACATAAAAATGTTCACTTTTAACACTTTCGTATGCATGCGTTATATAAAAAAATAAAAAACTTGTCAATAAAAAAAATTACATTTTCTAACTTTCATCATTTTTCATATTTCATGAGCAAGTCTGAACTTTGATTTTTTTTTATATAAGCGTTACACGTTTTTCATATAAAACTACCATTTAGATAACAGATATGTTTTTTTATACTTTTTTTAGAAAAACAAAAATTTGTTCTGCTAGGGATAGGACGATTCCTTGTCAATAAATAGCGAGGGCCAAAGGCGGAACCAGGTATCTCCATTGTCATGTCCCAAATCTCCATTCTTATTTTTTTAGAAAAGAAACAAGTCAACGTTATAACTTGAAATTTAATAGAATAGAATTTTTATTGATGCATACAGCCTGCTGTAGTAAAAATCTCTGGCACCGGTCAAATTTACAATTATAGAACATTACAATTTTACAAATTTACAACAATTTCAACAAATTAAGCAAAATTAAATTATACAGGTTCTTCGAAAAATTCTCTTAGAATATAATAGGCTTTATTTTTGAGTTTTATTTTCAATTGGTTAAGGAATATTTTGACGGAACTTTCCCTGTACATTACTTTCAAATCGCTGGTCAAGGTGTTGATGATGATTGATTTATGCACATAATATTCCAGCGGCGTGGCATGCTTCTAGGTACACTGATTGATCTGCCATTTAAACCTATGAAAAAGGATAGATAAACTGCGAACACCTCAAAAATCGATTTTTTACCACAGCTTTAAATGGAAAGATAATATTGATAATCGACCATTCACGCCTCACCGCACTGGAATATTCTGCTGCTGACAGAGAAGCAAACTCCAGGAGACTATCAAGCAATTACGTTGACCAGTTTTCTAAAGAAAGAATAAAGTACGCCATGAAGTCTGCGAAGTCACAAACGGAGACGCGTGGTTTCGCACTTTGGCCGTCGATGTACTTAACCGAAGATAGAAAATCCATTCATTTTGATCACTTTGTGTCGAAATTGTATTTTCTAAAAGAATACCTCAAGTTCTTTATGGTTCTGCTTAAAAAAAGAAGACTCTCTTAAGAGCCATATGGATTTCGACGTAAATACTGCACATACTGTAAACAAATTACACAGGATGATCAAAAATGATCGATTCCTCATTGTAAACTCTAATGTTTTCTCACAGTAAACTTGACCGTATAGGTACATGTAAATTATTTCCAAAATTAATCATGAAATGAATAACTGCTTCAGTAATTTGATAGAATGATTCTGAGCTGAAAGTAGGTCAGGTACTGCTGTGACTTCATTAACCCTTTGTTGCACGAATTACTTTTAGATCACTTTTAGTTCTTTATGGTTCTGCTTAAAAAAAGAAGACTCTCTTAAGAGCCATATGGATTTCGACGTAAATACTGCACATACTGTAAACAAATTACACAGGATGATCAAAAATGATCGATTCCTCATTGTAAACTCTAATGTTTTCTCACAGTAAACTTGACCGTATAGGTACATGTAAATTATTTCCAAAATTAATCATGAAATGAATAACTGCTTCAGTAATTTGATAGAATGATTCTGAGCTGAAAGTAGGTCAGGCACTGCTGTGACTTCATCAAGTCAGGGAAAAACGGGATTAAATAATTTAATAATTGTCTCTCGTTTATTTAGCAGCTTCCTTACAGATATTTTAGTTACTCGGTCCAACAGTAAAAACAACATCTAAATTTGCTGTTTCAGCCAAAAATGTCATGCCAAACCACTCGCGCCCATATGGCTCGCTCCACCGTGCGACGTTGGAAAGATTTTTCCAGCGGACTGATCATTGGAATTGAGAAAAAGTGACGGAAAAAAATAAAATGAAGCGACCCTATTGGTTCCAATGGACAAAGGCCAGGTGATCAATAGACTAACGGCAACCTACGAGAGATACTTTGACTGCATTTTGCAATTTGGAACTATAAATTCTGGCTCTTCTGAAAAAACACTTATGTGCATAGGGAAACTAATGGCACATACTTTGTTTTTAAACCGGGCTACAATTTATAGTTCCAAATTGCAAAATGTAGTCCACTTTAGTTAGTGCATCGTTTCCCTCTTCGTCTATAAGAAAACAATCACCCGTTTCGACTAAAAGAATAGCTCCGTACTTTCAATTTTTCTTCTTTGTCAATTGCTATGTCTATCAATTCCAATAATCAGCCAATATTTTGGATTCCGAAACACAGCTGTATCTTACCTTCACTCGCCAAACTCGCTGCGTCTTATTATAAACACCGATGGTTCCGTTGGACAGTGCATAGGCGTATTGTGAGCCACGAATACTGACCAAGGCTGTGACCGCAGCCGTCTCCGTGATCTCGTGAGTGAGGACATCCTCCTTGAAAACCCTTAGTTCGTAGTCATCTGATCCAACGATTAACTGTCAGAATACAGAGCGTGCAGTTCAATTGGTAATCAGGGCAAATTTTGTAAAAATTCCACCTTTGAAGACGGCGGCATGACGATTTGATGATGCAGAAGTCATCAGGAGAAAAAAACCGGTGTATTTACAATCGTATATGCTTTGAGTTGAGGTCTCATTTCTGATTAAATAAGCTCACTTGGGCAAGATAGCCCACTAAACTAGGTAAGAGATGAAACAACCGCGCACAAAAAATTTTACCTCATCAAAATCTTACTCTGTAGTATAAAATAAAAAAGTAATGCGTAACGTATAATACCTGAGGCGCGAAGCCTTTCAAGGAGTTGGATCGCGAAGCGGTCAGGGGACGAAGCCTATTAGTTTCACGTTAAACTTGATAGAAATGTCCAAAATCTCTGAATTGAACTCATAAAAGCGGAATCATCTCTTCTTTCGTTGTCTTCAATTTTGAATTTCCGCGCTGGCCAATATGAGCCTAAGTTATTTGCACCAAACTGATCATTACATTAACTCCAGGATTATTTACGATAGAATATTTTCACAGTGAGCTGAGTTTCTCTTGACACTTTTAGGCACACAATGTTTTAGAATGGAGATGAAACGTCTGTATAAGTTCTACATTTCTGAATTTTCGCCCAACATATCAATTGGATTACATTTTGCAATAAGGAACCACTATCTCTGGCTCTCCCATAAAAGCACGTATCTTCATAGGGAAATCAATGGCACATATGTTGTTTCTCAAATGAGCCAGAAATAGTGGTTCCTTATTGCAAAATGTAATCCAATTGTCAAACTATAAATTTGCTTCCAGTGACGTATTTGAGCGGCGCTGATTTTTATGTTTTCGTGGGCGGGAAGTTCGGATTGAAGGAGGAGGGCCCAACTCGTCGCTTCTCTGACGTAAGGGCGTATCTCGATTTCCGCATGAGCCTCGGAAAGCATGGGTTATATGGATAAAGGAGCTCACATGGAAATTGAGATACACCCTTAAGTAAGAAGGTTAGGAATTAACCCCTGTATGCTGTTCAATTGCATGTGCTTTACTCTCCTTCTACGCTGTCTTGCCGAGGAAAAACACCGTATAAGCCTTCAGACGTTGCCAAATTTTCTTCGATTAATCACGAATTTTCAAAAAAATTTGTAAATAATTTTCTTCAGATTTTCAAAGAATTTTTATTGTAGTTTAATCTGAAACGTCTGGAAATTTCAAGGAAAAATATTCATAATTTACCTTAGAAATGAATATTCTCTGAGAGGAAATTTGGCATCATTCGAATGCTCGCAAGGTGCTTTTCCTTAACACGGCAAGATGGACCACTGCTACAATCAATGAAAATTAAAGCATTAAGATATACTTTCCCTCTTCAAAATTTCATGTATAGTCGGGTTTAATCAACGAAAACGACTGAAAGTGACTCCTTTTAAAAGTATTAACGTTTATCGATGTATGAATTCCATAAAATTATGCTAGATTCCCGTTCATAAAACAATAACCTACAGCTCACGGAGCCCTTTGAAACTTCGCCACAAATAAGACAAACGGAACCAACACAACATGGAATTAGAGTAAAGGAAAGAATGCGCGTCGATGACGGCGCAGAGATACAACTATTCGTACTTGATGGATGTCCATGCTGCATCTGCAAAATTGAAGGCGCGATGGCGCGAGCCGTGAACTCGAAATGCTCCGCTCCATGCTGCCAATGAAATTGGATAAATTGAAATGCTCACACGGCGAGTGGCTGCACCTCTGTCATAGTTCATGTTCACGAGCTATCTTTGTCATTTACCTCATTGTATCCGTCATCGTTCAAGTCTGCAAGGCACAAGGAGCGGACTTGATCCCCGGTCACCGTCCAAAATGCGTCTTCGCCGGTCGCGTTGAATCCTTGCAAAACGCAGTTACCGCCAACGATGACCATTTGCTCTCCACTCCCAACTTGCCCGATCTGTAGTACGTTTGCTCCATCTGAAACCTAAACAAACAACTTAACTAAGTGTTTGAATGGTGTTGAGATGCATTGAGTGGCATTTACCAGAATCGATCTAGACGTTACTCAAGACGTTTCCTACATTTATCTCATGTATAGTTTTTTTTTCAAAAAAGCTTAACATGGCATTTTGCAAAGAAAAATTGCGAGTATTTAGCAGATTCCTAAGGATATTCACGAAGGGTTTCAAGGCGTTATGCCGTTTGGTTTTCGTATACAAAAATGAAATGTGAGAGTTAATAAGTTCAGATGAAATGCGTTAGGCTGATTCTAATAAAATTTGACTGAGTGTCAAGTCGATACTATTTGACTCAAGTGTCTCATTTTCCTTCCAATTTTACGTTTAATGAGATCACAAGATTCTGTGCTGTGATGCTAGTAACACCTTCTATACCAACTTGAGTTATCCCGTTCGGAGTTGGGACAGGCGAAAAGCCAAGATTTTCCTTCATTTCCGCGTGATACCACATATTCACTCCGGAGTTCGAATAGTTGCACACTTGGTTTCCTCATTTCGCGATGCGCGCATAACACCTGCTCCTACATTCGTCATTCATGCAGTGGTGTGGTGAAAAAGGGAGAAGTAACGCGATCTTCATATCGATATTGCGAAAAATCAGCGATTATTCCAGTACATTCGTAAAATGATATGAAATTAGGCAAGTCTCGCATCTCAAATTCGCATAAATCACGCGATTCTCCATAAAAATTATAAATAATTACGCCATCGCAATTTTAGTATCGCGAGTAAGACGCGCTTTTCCAGCGTAGTGTAAAATTACAAAAAAATGCTCGTTTTTCACTTCAATAATGCGGTATATACGGGATTTTTTCAGCAATTTCGTAAGAATATAAAGATGACACAATTTTCTTCGTAATATCGCGGATAATGTGCGATGTACGACGTGGACAGAACATTCTAAAATGTCAGTAGTTTGAGACAGAGGAAAAGGTAAGATTTTCCTTCATTTTTTCGTGATACCACATACTCACTCCGGAGTTCAAACAGTTGCGGGCTTGGTTTCCTCATTTAACGATGCGAGCATAATAAGTACTTGCATTCATCAAACATGCAGCGATATTGTGAAAAAGTGGGAAATTACCCGATTTTCATTTCGATATCGCGAGAAATACGCGATTTTTCCATTAACAAATTTTCTGAACTTACTTTTTGATAGAAGACATCACTGTTATTGTCAACATGATAAACAAGGACGCTGTCCGGACTCCCAATAACCAGGACCTCTTTGTCCTCGTCTTGACTTAACTTTCCAGCGCATAGTGAGGTAATTTTCTGCTCCACATTCAGAAGTGAAATTTCGTTGTCACGCCTGTACGGACGATGGATAATCACCTGCAAAGAAATCACTTCCAGATTGATAAATACGGTAGTAGCAATCGTTGAAAAGAATTCTTCCTCTTACACAGAATTCTTAGAAAGTAGTCGGTGGCAACTAAATAATAAGAGCGGCAACTTAAAGTTTCTGAATCGCACTTTGGCGTAATTTAATCGGTCTTGGTAGAAAAGCGTAAGCCCAAGAGACTAAATTTTACAGGAAAGGCCAATAAACAATTTTCTCGTCAAGCTGGATGATAACATATTTTCTGGAGTGTTCTTAAGATGGTTCAACGTCTATTTGAGATATCTGAAAGAATATTTTTAGTTGGGAATTTTTAAGTACGATTTTGGGCTCTAATTTGAAATTCTGGACTTATTCCCTCTCTCAATTAAATGGAGGAAAACTGAGCCATTCCTTGGTAAATAAAAGCGGGGAAATTTTGAAACACCGCAATGATGACTCTCGGTTAGATACTGCGGCCCTAGATATGAGTCTAAAAAGAGCCTAAATGGAAGTTCCTCAACGCAAAATGGAAGTATTTCGAAACGGAATCATAGACAGGAGGGAAAGAGGGGATATGGAATTATAAAGCGCCAGTGGCGTCAGCGGCAACGAAGTCGTCGCCGTTGACATTAACTCATGAGCCCTGTCCACGACGCTCTTGTTCCATGCCCAGGCCAACGGCTCATGAGTCCCGTATACAGTAGACGCTTGGTTCCGTTCAGTAGAATGTAAAATCCCGCTTTTCCATTTACCCGAAGGGCACCATGCCCACTTTTACATTTTTCCTTATCTACTTTTCTAGAGCACACCCTATCTTCCCCACTCGTCCACAGTCCAGGAGAAATGCGTCCAAATATGGTTAAACTTACAAATCTTTTTTTGAATCTACGTAACTTGAACTACAAACTTCTAACCGTCTTATAACCTCAGTCTGAGTTGACACTTCTAGGCGTCTCTTATCTCTCTTGCGCTGGTCTCAGAATCGTGTTTTGGTGCTTTATTCTTGCAGATCAACTAAAAATAATAAGATCTATCCGAACAGTAACTTTCTACGTTGAATATTAACCGAGATATCGCGCCTTAAAAAACTCGATTCTGATATCATCTACCGCGGTAGTACATACCATGTTATGCACTACCGCGGTGGATGACGTAAAAGACCCGACTTTTCAAAGGACGATATCTCGGTAAATATCCAATGTAAAAAGTTGCTGTTTGGGCAGATCTTCTTATTTTTAGCTAATCTTTAAGAGTCAAGCATCAAAACACGACTTTATTACCATTGCAACTGACCCATTGTGTGAAAAAGTCACAAACTTTATACGAAAAATACGGGGGGGGGGGGGAAGTTAATTTTCCTCATTACGAAACTAACATCTAACAATTTATGCGGCATTGCTCCCTAAGCAATTTTTTTCAAACATACCTTGTCTCCAACAGTGGCAGCTGTAATGCAGTAATGAGACCCATCATATTTGCCGATTGTCACTAGTCCTGGTAAGATATCATAGTTTAATTGCAGAGTAAAAACTGCCACCGCCATTGTTTGTTGTAAAACACGTGACTTTGATCAAAGTTGTGGTATTCATGTAGGAAGCACTTTATTGCAAGTCCACACGTTGTTAATTAATATTTATTTTCATGGTCATTAAAAGAAAATTACTGAAATAAAAAATAGCAAAAAATAACACACACTGGGGTAAACTTAATGCTTTTAATGTTAATGGAAGACACCTTTCTGTTCATAGGTAATGTCTCCGACTCTGCCTTCACAGATCCGTATTAAGTATAACTTTATTTTCTTGACTCAAGAATCAGCTAGAAAAATTGAGGAAAGTTGTTAACCCCACGGAAAAGCTGGGAGACCCAAGTGAATCTAAGGAAAAGTAAATATTTGTGCGCTTATTATGAGCTAAAACACTTTCGGCATCGAATTTGGGGTTAAGTAGCAGCATACTCTCACTTGAGGAGTCTTGTTGTTTTGTTTCCAAAGGCCGGTGCGGTTGCTAGGCAACCGTTTAGGGCTCAGTTTGGTCGGCACGCGGAGGGGATTTTTACTTACACGCGGAATGTAATGGGGGTACGTACATCAATGGTTTTTTCGAGCTGTATGTCACGGCCACTTACCCTGAGTGGCTGTTAAAATAACAATATTCTGCCTTTCAAATGGACTGTAATGTTCCCTCTACGCATGGAGCTTTAATGCGAGTTGTTGAATAAAATTTTATTGATTAGTGGGATTCTTTGACTTTTATTTAACTTTCTGTGTCACGATTGGCGCTTTTTTATAGTCCTGACGTATGACTTTAATGTAAATTTGAATATTCTTTTTTTTTTGAATGGGAAAAAATTATCAGGATGACTTGAATTGAAGGACACCGTATAAACAGTAAGAGCCGTATGAAATTGCGGCTCAACATTTTTTGGAACTCGAGAGTAGGTCAGTTTTGTCCACGCTGACATTCAAGGAAGTTTTAGAAGGATTTCAGAACAAAGTAGAATATAGAAAAACTTTATTCGTGTTTTGAGTAAAAATCATCGCTGCCCAAAAGAGTATGCATAGATGATAATAATGATTTATTACCGATAGAAATTGAAAATAACGTTCCTCTTAAAAATCTTCATGAGTTTGCGGATGTAAAATATATCTTGTTACTTGTCAAACGAAAACGACTTGTTAATTTCTCATATTTTTATACACTTTTAAGTGACAAATGATTAAAATCCACTTTTTGGATTTGTCTATAGTGTGCCTATAATTTAATGGAATTCCTTCGGCAAAAGAAATTCTCATTCGTCGAGACAAGAGCTAAGATTTTCAAAAATTTTTATTGGTTACGATAAAAGTTTTTGAAAATAAACTACGTGAAGACGATTATTTAAGACATTATGACGACCATCAATATGAGTTGCTATAAATAATGGTATTTGGGGGATAAAAGTTTAGTGAACGATCTTGTAAATACGAAGTAATCGCCGCTCTCTAACGGTTGACCGAATAGGCAACTATTTGGGCTAGGGTGCAACCATTCTTGCCTACACGCGGAATTGTTCCACACAGATGTTACGTTGACTTTTCGGCAAAAAATCTGAGATGAGATTTAATACTTGAAATTAAACAAAAAGAGGCGATTAAGAGAGAAAGAGGAATTTAAGAGGCGATGCTGATCCTCTCCGTCATCTAGTAGAAATATAGTTATTTTCAAGGATGTCAATCAATTTATATGTTTTTATATGTTTTTGGATGCATTAAAGCAAGATTGTTTCATTTACATATTCAAAAAAAGAAAAACAAAAAAAATAAGAAAATAGTAAATGAATCAGTTTGCAACAGTTTGTAAGTAGTTAAAATTAATTTTTTCGTCGGTAGTCACCCATACTTATTAACTTTCGTTATTCTAGCCGGATGAGCCACTCCTTTCAACTTAAATTGATGAAATTTTCTATAAATCCCATATCGATAGTTCTGTTGTAACCGTTGCCATTTCGGTAAAACGGCAAATGGGCTTTCACTTGCAGAGTCATTTTTTCTCTACGAAAAGGTGCACTTCTGTCAATTTCAGTGCATGTTTCGAGATCTGTTGAGGTCAAACCCCCTTCAATCCCCCGTGCAAAATTTTAATCCCTCTAAACAATCTGCCCCCTCCTCTAAGAATTTATGGAAATGGGTTCCTGACCGCTAGGGTAAAAGCAACAATTAATACAGAATCTCCTTAAAGATTCTAAAGACAAAAGAAGACCTCTACTCTCAGAACTATACCATTCAAAGTAATGGACCACTAGACAAGGTACGAATTTCAGCATTCTGATACATGATTCTTAACCAAAATTTCACGTAAAATACGACGCGCAAAACGAAAATTACCGAAATCAACTCCTAACTAAGATATTTAATGATTATTGATGCGTGAATTCAAACCACCCGCTCATGAAAACTCAATGCTCTACGTGATTCACATCGCGCGCTAAACGTTATCATGACAGTCTCTGCGATATAAAAATCTGGCAACCTCAATCTTGACGCTTTGGTTCAGCTGTAGCAAATTGCTTATAGTTTGAACAACACATGATGGGAAATGAACATTACTCGATTGAGAAGCTTGTTGAAACCGTTGTAGTGCGCGATTTGACTCACGTAGAGCTTTGAGTTTCTTGTGAGCGGGCAGTTCAAATCCCTCGTAACCAATGTGACATAAAAACGTTAATATTTTCGTTTGGAGTTTGTTTCATTAGTTTTCGTTGCGCAAATCGTGCTCTACGTGAAATTATCGTTAAGAAACATGTATCAGAATGCTTGAATTCGTACCTTGTCTAGTGGTCCATTCTATGCGATCTTGTGACGAGATTCCAATGACGATATGTGCAAGTTCACTATACTATTTTTCCTATACTTTTAAATCCATTAAGGCCTGGATACACGCTTAAATTTCTGTCAATTTCCGATCAGAATGCTGACAAAAATGGCGGTCGAGAGTCAACTAAATTGTTATCTAAAATTAATTAAAACAGCGTGTTGGTTGAAATAAGCATGAAATAAGGTTGAGTGGAAATCAAATGACGGATGAGACCGGTAGCTCCATCATCTACCATCAAATTTTTGCAGGCGGCGAAAAATTGATTGTAGATGGTGCGCACTAGTCACCACTTGATCGGAAATTGATGGAAATTGGTTTCAGGACATTCTGTAAACGATTTTTTGTCCGCACACTTGTTTTGTCCAGTAGTTGACGTCCGCGCGTAAAATAAGCAAGGGTGACTCGGTCCAAGTGTTATATTTTTGTCCATGTAATATTATAATGGCAGTATCAAAATGAGAAAATGGAGACTCTCAATCTGACTCTCTCTCTCTCTCTCTCAATTTGAGAGAGAAAGAGGTGTTGTTATGGTAACTCATTTTTAAATGAAATGTTACTTCCTTCTTTTGATTTGTCTTTTCAAATTGTCATTGGTAAGTATTTGGTTTTATTTCTATCCTTAAAATTGTTGATATAAAATATATCTGTGTATAGCTTTTTTTAAATTTTTTAATGAAAATATTACTTCATTATAAAAACATTTACACTTTTAAAACGTGGCAAATATTTGTGAAACCTTTTCCAAGCGATGACATCGATATCAATCTCAAAGAGCCTCAGTTGGGTTGAAAGAAACTATACACAAAAATGAAAGGAAGAGAGGAAAAAATCAAGAAGCTCGCAATCTTTAGTTTTAAACCATTCGTACATAGAGCTTTTAGAGTCAAATACGTCCAATTTTGAGCGTTTGGTTGCACGTATACCACGCTGCAGCCCGGTAAAAGCGCAATATATGAAAGAAAAAATCAAAGTGCTTTGAAATTGACACGAAACCATCTTAATATTTACAAAACACACGTCATATTTTCCTTTTATACTTATTTTTTCCATCAATTTAAATGAGAATAATCCATGCAGAGTGTGCGAACATTTCAAAATCATGAGTTGAAAATCGCTGATTCCGCGAGTTTAAATATTAGAGCCTAACACAGAGCGGAGCGGCGTGCTGCGCTGCTGCCGGCGTAAAACGCGCATTGGCGCCTACAAACCTAAGGGGATACCTCACGCATTGCGCAATGCGTGCCACGGCGCCTACAAACCTAAGGGGATACTTCACGCATTGCGCAATGCTTCAAGTATCACCTTAGGTTTGTAGGCGCCAATGCGCGTTAGCCGGCCGCCCGTCGCAGCGTGTCACGGCGCCTTATTAAACAATTATTTCACAAAAGAGGTGTTGCACAGTACCATACGAAATTGAAGGCACTCTGACATATTAAGAATGGCAGGCATCGTTTAAGAATACCGAGCTTCCCTCGCAAAATAGATCGGGATACTACGGCACAAAAGAAGAGCGGTAGTCCAAAAACTTACTAAATCCTAGCATCTGTATTTAATGACATGTAGCATACAATTTGCCAAAAAAAGCGTGGACGTAAACTACTGGAAAAAACAGGTGCACGGACAAAAAATTGTTGACGAAATGTCCTATAATCGATGGAAATTTGAGCGTGTATCCAGGCCTTCAAGAATATAGATTGCAGGTGACGCAAGCTGCCTCACTTAGAATAGATTGTTTTACATACATTCAAATGGAAGAGAAACACTGTTGCCAACTTTCAAAAATTGCCACTGCGAAATTTGCCACTACGTTACGGTGCTACAAAGTCTGTGTCTTTATGAAGCAATAATCATCGCATTGTACGAAGCAATGTAAAGAACTATAATCCGTAACGTGTAGCAGCATAAATACTGAGTACTATGACATTAAATTTGTCAAAAGATGGCAAGCCTTAAAAAGACCATAAAGGACCAACAGCTGGGTGATCGGTGATTTGTTTTAGTCTTTTGTAGATGTGTAAGAAATTTCCTGACTTTTTCCTCGAATTCCCTAGCTTTCTCTTACTTTTCCCGGTCATCACAAATTCCCTGATTTTTCCGGTTTTCTAAACTGCCGGCAACCCTTTGCCGGTTCAAACCGCTATCACTTCCACTCTGACAAAAAAACTCCGGCCGTGAAAGCCGTATGTACGGGCCATATGAACATGCCATCCGCGTTCTGGGCTCAGGAGGCTGAAAGCTCCGGGTACATTTCCCGGAGCAATCGAAACTACGGCTCAGAGGCTGAAACTACGTTTCGGCCTCTGAGCCCGGAACGGACGTTACGTTTATGTAACCCTTAATTATTTTCCAGTTCATTTACTTCGGTGTAAAGGATTTGAAAGGAAAACGCAGGAGTTAAAAAATAATTACTCGCTATATATTATAACAATTTCGGTTTGGGCAAGAATGAAAAGTTACACTTGGTCATGTGGGTGGGTGGATCTGAAGCGGAGGAAGAGCCGAGGTAAATACTATTTCTTCTTCTTCAGCTTGGCGCCGCCGGGCGAGGGGGACGGGTGGCGGGGGGCGGGGCTCCGGGAGGCGTCGGCCATCGGGGGCGGGGCCTCGCCGACGGCCGTGATCTGGACCTTGGGGACGGTGAGCGGGCGGATGAGGGACTTGACCAGCGGCGGGACCTTGGTCGAGGAGGGGAGCACGGGCGTGGAGGCGCAGAGGGCGGCGCTGGTGAGCTGCGTGACGAGGGAGAAGTTGCCGGGGGTCTGGACGCTGCCCGGGTGGGAGGTGGTGCGGAAGGCCTTGCGGAGCTTGGACTTGATGCTCGTCGTCGCGGGGGGCGGCTGGGCCTGGAGCACGACTGCCGGCGGCTGGAGCTTCCCGTTGACGAGCCGGGGGCCGAGGTCCGAGTCGCTGCCCCACCGCCCGTAGGCCGTCGTCCGCTCCAGGAGCCGCGAGCGGGCGAACTTCTCGATCACCTCCGCGCAGACGTAGCGCCCGCAGAACCGGGCCCACTGCTCCGCTCGCAGACCCCGCCCGGAGTCGCGCATGATTGGGGAAGCACCTGCAACAAGGAGATATCATCATCACTCGGACGGCTATATGCATGCTGAAAGGAACTAGCGGGCTGATAGTTGAAATTGATAGACAAAACTATAGACAAAGAAGACATATATAGTATGGAGTATGGAGCACGGAGCAAAAAACTTCGTGTGTGGGACCCGAAGTTGATCATATGGATCTCTGCAGTTTTCGGATTGAGCATCTGAACACTTTAGGTCCAGCTGCTGAGGTTTGGATCACACAGCTGGAACTTCAGTTCTTACATCTGAAGCACTTCGGTTCTCACATCCGAAAAACTTCGGTTCTCACATATAAAGTACCTCAGGTGTAAGAACTGAAGTTTCAGATGTGTGATCCGAACCTCGACAGCTAGACCTCAAGTGTTCAGATGCTCAATCCGAAAACTTCAGAGATCCATATGACCTAAACTTCGGGTCCCACGCACGAGGTTTTTTTTCTCCCTGAGCAATCCTATGGGCTGAAATGGGTGGTTTCTGTAGACTAAGTGGGAAAGCAATGGACTATCTAAAGGATTTCTAGCCGTTAATTAGTCTATTACTTACCTCCTTTGTCAATTTGCAACCCGCCCGCTTCCACCAATTGGGTCTCTCCACATCCATTTTGTCTTCGTTGTCTATCGCTCTGTCTACCAATTTCAACAATTAGCCCGCGGAGACGGGTGGGAAAGAAGGAGTGTGCGCTGTTTAGTTGAGGGCCGTAAGAATAATTAGGAATTATGAAGCGCCAATGACGTCAGTGTTGACGCCGGGGACGAGGCTATCGCTTTCGGGAGTCTTTAACTCATGATCCCTGCCCACAATGCTCTTTTCACATTCCCACGGCTCACGAGGTAGCATATTTTGCCACAAATATCCTTTTGATTTAATGCAGACTCCCAACAGGAATCACGCCCATTTTTACATTGTTTCATTATGCGGCTCAAACAAGCACATCTCATCTTTTCCACACGTCTCTAGTTCCTTTTAGCAATAAATACGTTCACTTAACGAAACACTAACACTAAAAGCATAGAGAAAAGAACTATACATGGGCGAAACGAGGAACTTTGTTTGTGTGTGGGGGAAGGGGTAGTTTAAGAGTAAAATGTCTACTGTGCTGTGGAAAAATCTCCCCTTTAACTTTCGCGAGTTGCCAAATTTCCTCCAGTAAAGTGTTTATTTTTGAGGAGAGTTCTGAATATTTTTTCTTGAAATTCTCAGACGACATAGATATTATTGCGAAGAAAATTCCCTGAAAAACTGAATGATAAACATTCACAAGTTTTTTTGGATATTCGTATTTGATCCAAAAAAATTCGGCGACTAATGAAGGTTTATACGGCGTTTTTCCTTAGCACGGCAGTAATAGGGTGGATATGGAATGAAGCGCCGATGAAGTCACTCAGTAAGACTATTTTGTCCGGTGCTTCTGAGAGTTATCCGATATTTTCAAATTTTTATTTTTTATTCTTTTCTCTTTTTTTTGCCAAATAACAAGTTCTTAAATGAATTTCTAAGTATGACAGAAAAAAATGCATTTATGAATGATGGAAATGAGCGGACTCAGGGCTTAGGGGGCGTACGCCCCCCCCCCCCCCCCCGTTCACCAAAAAATAGGAGAAGGAAGAAAAAGAGAAGGAAGAGAGAAGGAAGGAGCCAAGGAAAGAAGAAGGAAAATCGCTTACATTTGATAATTATTCATGCCCAGATTGACTCAAACTGCATATTAGTTGCTTCAAAAATACAACAATTGTCTGGGAGAGTCCCCCGGACCCCCCTCACGCCCCCTCCCCCCTGTTCGAAGTGGCTGGATCCGCCTGTGATGATGAAATATCAAATATATGATAAACTTACCTGCACATAAAAGTAATTTGGCACATTTAGTTCGTCCTTGTAATGCAGCTTTCATCAAAGGAGTAAAACCTAAATTATTCCTAGGATCTATTTCAATATCGGAGCACCGACATAGTAAAAAATTAAGCACCTCAACTTGTCCTGCAAGAAAAAAAAATGATAATATTAGTAAGAAAGTCATGGCAACTTGGTACCCCGTAGGATTTTCTTCACCTCCCTCCTAAAAATCCCTCCGTTGGTCAGAAATCCCACATCGCTAGTGCCTGTCAGTGGTAAGTAGAAATAGTATAAAAAAGAATGAGAGATATAGAAGGATACAGTGATGAAGACCGAGAATTCTTGGTAATTTGTGCACGATTTCAATGGTTCTCAACTGCAATAAGAAAAATACTGCGATAAAAGAACCATTTTTTTCAAACTTTTTGCTGGTTATTGTTTTGCGCCAAACCGTATTTCCGCTGTTTCTCAGTCTTTTCAAAATTTTTCCTGCTTCCTCGAAAATTCGTCTAAATTTACTATGTACTCAATCTGTTTCCATGCAATTTTCACAGTTGAATGTACTAAAAGCGCTCTCTTCCGTCCGCGCAAAACCACTTTTACACATTGACGAGTTGCTACGGTGAACGCTCTCCAACGTCTTAACGTTGGAACCGTCGTCTTGTTTTTCAATTAGACTTGTTTTATTTACGAGCTACAAAGTTCATATTGATAAACATATGTAGTAACATTGATTGATAAAAAATTAGCGATTTTCAGTTCCTGTGTCACCTACCTGCCTGAGCGGCGAAATGCAACGGGGTATTTCCTTCATTATCTGGCTTATTTACATCTATTCCAGGCACATTGAGTAAATCTTCCAAGGCACGCACGGACCCGTTTGCTGCAACGTAGCTCAGAGCCGTCTGCAAAAGAAAATGAAGTCGTTTTAGAATTCAAATAGTCAATGCAAAATTATTAAATCAATTGGACCGAGTTTACCAGAGAGGAACCAACCTGCATACAGTTGAAACTGAGATTAAGAGGTTTGAGGTTTTATTCCTCCATAAGACTCAATAAAGAAAACAAACCTCAACCTCTCTTTTCACAGACTAATTTTCTTTTTCGACTTTGAGTTTTCGGCAGGAGAAAATGTTCGACTAGTGCAACTCAAATACATTCTTACCTTAATTTTTTCAAAAATGTGGGTTGGTATCTTTCTGATAAACTCGGTTCAATTAGGCAAAATTGTCGAATTTTGAAATTATAATCGGATCATGGCACTCAATTTGATACCATCAGAAAAAACAACTTAATCGGCCCGAAACATCAAAAGAGAAACAACTTAAAACGGGACTAAGGCCGCAAATAATAAAAAGAAACACATACACATACAAACACTCAAAGCACATCAAGCATACAACACATACAAAGCACAAAATACAAATTAAAAATGAAAGTGCTTTGGAAATTATATTTGACACGAAGCAACATTATTATTTACAAAACACACGTTATATTTTCATTTATTACATATTTTTCCCCCATCAATTTAAATGAGAATAATCCATGAAGAGTGTTCGAAAATTTCAAAATCCTGAGTTGAAAAACTCTGACTTCGCGATTTTAAGTATCAAAGCCTAACACAAAGCGGCGCGGCGCAGCGGCGTGCTTTCGGCTTGAGACTTGCACCGCGGTGCCTACAAACCTAGAGGGATACTTCACGCATTGCGCAATGTTTGAAGTATCCCCTTAGGTTTGTAGGCGCCAATGCGCGTGCCGCGCCGGAGCTTGCCACGGCGCCTCAAGCAACTATTTCACCATAGAGGTGTTTCACAGTATCATACATAATCGAAGGCGCTCCAACATATTACATGTAAAGAATGACAGGCACCCTTTTAGAGTCTCCTTATTTTGAGAGTCTCACAATAACAACGGTGAGGCTCATAGTGTCCTTTCTTTTAATTTTTCTTGTTTTGCCGGTTGAGAATGCGGGTGTGATCCCTGCGAAACCTCCCGGGTTTTTTACTTTATTTCATGTGTTTCTTTTTATCATTTGCGGCCTTAGTCTCGTTTTAAGTTGTTTTTCTGTTTGATACCATTATGAGGCAAATTCAGTATATCATCAACACGGTACACTTACTATCAGTAGAACGTCTATGTAGGTCGTAATTTAACACGTACATGATGGCAATGCCGTATCAGTTTGATAGCATCATGTTATCATACTAATACAGGCTGATACCTATTATACATTGACTTCTAATGTGCAAGAAAAGGCGAAATTACGAGTTCATTATGATACCGCAATGATCGACATTTTCATAATTCTCTGCACTTTGTTTGCTATCCTTGTTCGTATCTGCTTTGATCAAATGCAGGACTTCGAGGACAAGGCGCATAAGTGCAGTTTTTGAAAAAATTGAGATATTGATGATTTCATCTAAAACTAGTCTTCAAATATATTATGTGAAAAATCCACTGTACTACTGTCTAATTTTTATGGATCCAAAAGTGAGTTTGAACTTTATTTCCGCTGTATAAGGCTGTATGTAATTATACAACTTTAAACAAGTACTTCTTGAAATATAAAAAACTGTACTTGTGCGTCTTGTCCTCCAAGTCCCTCAATCGAGTCAAATCACGCAGATATTTACCAAAACACACCAATAAGTTCCGATTCCAGTTTTATTTTTGAGAGAAAATAGTTTCGAAGTTTCTATCGGAGGGCGTTGTTTTAGTAGAATTGTAGGGGAAAAAGTGCAGACATTTTTGCAAAAACAGGCTACATTTGCTTCAGGAGATGAAACATGTAAACATCTCAAAAAATAAACTTGCTCTCAAAATTAACCAAAATTCATTTTCCGGAGTTGTCCACAAAATATGTCCTGCTGCTTCATGAAAATTTTAACCCTGCTTGCCTCAATTTTGGAACGAAGTAATCACGATAGCCTGTTCTGACTTCATCTTTTGATACCAGAAAAATTTAACGTTATTTTATTCAAAAAGGCTTTTAGCTTGATTCTTTAGAAAAAGTAGGTTGTGGCTCCCCGCCCCTTTCTACTGAAGCACTGAAATCGGTACGACCCACAGTGGATTGAGTCAATAGGGAAGGTCGGACAAAATTCAGAACTCTAAAACGCTTGTGACTCCGTTCATGCAAAACTTTGAGGTTCTAAAAGTGGTTCCATTGGCTCTCCCGTAAAATTGTCTATTTAAAGAGCCCCTTGAAATGTAAAATGTGACGAAATAATCACCAGAATTCGCAGTTTTAGTAAAAAAATTTAATGTCCGACCTCTCTAATCGACTCGAACCATTGTGCGACCGTAAGTTCGGTTGGCTCGTTACGAGGACAGATATATGTCTCCACTTCATGTGCGGCCCGATTCATCTCGGATGGTTCGTTTTCTCTACAGGATGTTCCAGAAAGAAGGAGCCACTTCGAATATCATGGGATTATTTTTGAATGTCATAGTGTTAAGGCCTTATTATTAAGGAGACAGTTTTGAAGCCTATTTTCACCCAAAGGGAGTCACTCAGAAAGGGTAGCCAGTGGTGGTGTCGAGTGCGCTATGCGTAGCTCTATATAATACTTAAATGATGACCAAGGAATATAAAAATAAAAAATGTGAATAAATAGCAGTTTCAGTGCAAAAAAGTTTAGGAGCGCACCGATATCGAAGTCGAAATTAACCGTGAGTACATCGATTTTGGAACTGAGCAGAGAAAAAAGAATACCTCGATTGTAAAATTGGATAATTTTGAAGGCGCTGAAATAGCATTTTAGGGCAATTTCGAGGTCTTGGATTTTTGAATTTTGAAAAATTGACCGAAAATTCGATTTTCAAGTCAAAAAGGAGGGTGTACTTAGTCACAAAAATCGATCCGATAGGAGCCGAGATAGCGTTTCAGGCTACATCCTCCATCTTCAGGATTCAGGATCCATCTTGGATTTTCGGATTTGATTTGAGTTGAAACTCAAATTCCCCGCCAAACAACGCCACCTGAATCAAGTTTCACAAAAATTGACGGAATAGACGCCGAGTATCGTAGGATTAGTAAGACACTACGCAGTGGTAAACGACATGAGTCAATTTTCAGTGCGCCTTCAATCTCGTCAGATACTGCGCAATACTTCAGCGGCGGAATAGTTGCTCAGAGCGCCTTCGACAATAGCGCCTCGACTTCATGGCAGAGGATCACGATTACCGCTAAATTCTCATTTTTTAAATTTTGCACTACCGCAAAATTTGGTCGGAGAAACTTCAAGTTAACCCCAAAAACTGCGTTCTGAGTCCCGTTTGGAGAAAAAATGAGGAAAATAACTAATTTCCAATAATATTTCCTTTTTCGAGGGACCTTCTTGATCAAATTATTCAATCATTTGCACTCCTCAAAGAGAAACTTTCAGCGGCAAGTTCCCGGAATTCCTGCATTCCTAGTAAGGTTCCTCGCCATTATTTCACAGTTTAGCGCTATGAACTAGCTCCTTCTTTCTGGAGCACCCTGTAGAACTAAGCATCAAGTGACGATTTCTCGAGTGGACTTGCACTTTGAAAAATTGAGGATCACATTTGAATGCGCGTATGATGACGGCTCGGGGCCAGATCGGATGAACTCAGCGGCAGAGCGATAATTATTGGCTATCGATTTTACCTCGTTTGAAGCCATGGTAAAGAATCGACTATCCAAGTTTACCGTAGCAATCGATCCTTTTCCATATTTTCAAATGGCAGATCAATCGATCCATCGCAAAATAGGGCACCCGGTGAATCATGACAGAGCGGCTATCGATATTATCTCATTTGAAGCTATATGGTAAAGAATCGATTATCCAGGTATGCCGAGATAATCAATTATTTTGCATAGGTTTAAGGGCAGATCAATCGATTCATCGCAAAGCGAGCCACGCCACCGGATGAACCACTAAGTGAAACTGTGCGGGAACTGTCCCCACTTACAGAGGAAGACATTCGCGTCGCATAACGCGAGTTAGAATGGACTCGACATGCGACGGTTCAAAGAGGGTCACGACAGGGTTGTCACGTTTTCACCCTCCAGGAGTTTGGATTCGGGGGGCACTTGGGGATTTTCAGGGCGGTTGGCAGTACTGAAGAGGGTGATTAACGAGCGGGCGTTCCTTCATATCACTTCAGTTCAACAACTTCTCGATATCATTCCCAGCTATGATCTATATGGACTCTCTCATAGAGTAACTTATACTCTTACGATGCATTTTCTGCTGGATTTATGTTGAGATAGTACTCCGTAAAGTACCATGAAAGGGAGAGTACGGCTTTTTGTATCTTTTCAGTATCGGGAGGTTTTGTCGCTTTTTGATTTGTCTACGAGTTTTAGGCTCATGAAGCTCTTATGGCACACGGAGAAGAAAAACCTCGTGCGTGGGACCCGAAGTTTAGGTCATGTGGATCTCTGAAGTTTTCAGATTGAGCATCTGAAAACTTTGGATCTAGCTGTCGAGGTTCGGATGACACATCTGAAACTTCAGTTCTTACATTTGAAGTACTTCAGATGTGAGAACCGAAGTTTTTCGGATGTGAAAACCGAAGTACTTCAGATGTAAGAACTGAAGTTTCAGATGTGTCATCCGAACCTCGACAGCTAGATCTAAAGTGTTCAGATGCTTAATCCGAAAACTTCAGAGATCCATGTGAACTAAACTTCGGGTCCCACGCACGAAGTTTTTTTCACCGTGCAGCAAGTGAATAAACGCTCTTATTGGTGGATGGGGCTCAGAAAGCTTATGTTAGATAAGAAACAACCAAGATGTGATAACACATTTCGAAAAAAATTTCGCTACGAAGAACCAAACTTTGGCTCTTACGAAACAACAAAGTTCAAGTCTTATCAGAGTACTTTAATAATTCAATTTTCATTCCATACTTTTCTGTGACAACACTGTTAAAATTTGCTGTCATCCTTTCGCTCCTCTGACGTAAGGGCGTATCTCTACTTCTATTTGAGCCCTGAGAAGCAGGGGAAGAACAGGGTTCTTGTGGGCATTGAGATATACATCCTTACGCCAGAGCAGCGACGAATTAAAAATATGTTTTCAATTTTTATCAGCGTTTTATATACGGTTAGAGCGTTTCGAAAAACAGGGATGGTCATTTTAATTTTAAAGGGACCACAAAATAGTGACAAGGCGTGAATGATCGATTATCGATATCTCTCCATTTGAAGCTGTGGTAAAGAATAGATTATGAAGGTATTTGTTGTGAACACCCTGTTAATCGATCCTTTTCTATAAGTTTAAATGGCAGATCAATCGATATATCGCAAAGCTCGCCACGCCACTATGTTTGAATCACTAAATACAAAAAGGGCACATGTCCAGAAAACCAAATTGTTCAGGAGACACAAAAAACTGTTTATTTCGTGGTAGATATTTTTTGGAAAGTCGTTATGTTTAAAAAATATCTACCACGAAATAAACAGTTTTTTGTGTCTCCTGAACAATTTGGTTTTCTGGACATGTGCCCTTTTTGTATTTAGTGATTCGTATGAAAGTAAAGCCTCAAATGAAACTTATAGATGAAAGAAAGGAAAATTAAGCGAAAGGTTAGTGACCTGTGTGTTAGTGAAGGAAGCTGTGGTAAAGAATAGATTATGAAGTTATTCGTTGCAAACACCTTGTTTATCGATCCTTTTCCATTCGTTTGAACGGCAGATCAATCGATAAATTGCAGATTCCGCCACGCTATACGGCCAAAAAAGGTCCTCTCACCAACTTCAGACCAGTTACCCATTTTTTCGACGAGGTTTAACGGTCAAAAAGGAACCATTATCCATATTTTCGGCTTAAATTGGCTATGCGTGTAAGAAGTCATGCTCGGGGCATTCCGTTTGAAAAGGGGGACCTTTGAGAAAAGGAATTGGCAGTCAATCGCCTCCTTTTGATCGGAGATAAAGCAGAATTTGACGTATTTCTGCCAAACGGAACCGCAAGCATTAATACATAAGCCCTGAGAACCATTAGAATACGCGCATAGTAGGGCTCACGTCAAAATGCACGTAGCTCCGTTTGGCAGACATACGTCCATATGGAAGAACGAGGCCTCTCAACGGATGCGTGAATCCATCTCATTATAATCCCATCCTGAGCCCGAGTTCGGTCCTGTTAAATTCGTCTCTCTTCCAGGAATACAATCCGACAAACAAACAACGAAGCCTCTGGCGATTTCTGCTCCCTCCCGAAAGAGGGTAGTGATGTTTGGATTTTCTCCAAATTTGAACACATCGACAAGCCACGTCAGTTGAGGTTTGATAGAAAAAAATCCAACGGTCCCTCAACGTGGGCCTTTAAAAAGGGTACGCATTAAAACACCGTTTCCCTTCGTGTTCACTTCGAAATGTCACGTGGAGCATTGGAGAGGACGTCGGTATTTTAAGATTTAATCAGAATCAGCCTAATCACATTTTATGTTCCCTGCTTTCCCTCTTTGTTTTATTTTTTTGACAGAAACCTCAAGAACGCACTGGATTTTTTTGTGGATTTCTGTTGGCTCTTATACAGCATGCACTCGCAAAAGTTCGCCCTTGTAAAAATTGGCAGTAGAATGTGTGTTCCAAAATACTATAGACCTGAAGCCGGGTGTAAGATTCCCAATAGCCTCTGTAGCCGGCTGTACAATTTCTTATAGCCTTTTCTAGCCTATGGCGATTAAGCAACAGCCAGACGATAAAGTTTATGCTAAACTTTACTAAATACGGATACTAGGACTTAGTTAGTTTTTGGACTACCGCTCTCTTTTTGTGCCGTAGTATCTTGATTTATTTTGCGTGGAAAGCTCTGTACTTTTGAAGGATGCCTGACATTCTTAATATGTTGGAGCGCCTTCAATTTCGTATGATACTGTGCAATACCTCTGGTGTGAAATAGTTGTTTCAAGCGCCGCGGGCGGGCAGCCAGCGCTGAACGCGCATTGGCGCCTACAAACCTAACAGGGATACTGCACGCATTGCGCAATGCGTGCAGTATCCCTGTTAGGTTTGTAGGCGCCAGTGCGCCGCCGCTCCGCTTTGTGTTAGGATCTAATATTTAAGCTCGCGGAGTCAGCGTTTTTCAACTCATGATTTTGAAATGTTTGCATACTCTGTATGGACCATTCTCATTTTAATTGATGAAAAAAAAATGTTTTAAAGGAAAATATAATGCGTGTTTTGTAAATATTAAGGTTGATTTCCAAAGCACACGAATTTCTACAGAATTTCTTATAGCCTTTTGTAGCCAATGGCGATAAAGTGTAAAGCCCGGCGATAGGAACTATAGCCCGACTGTATACTTTTTTATAGCTTCGTATAGCCCGGCTATATGATTTGCTCCGCTTTCTACAGCCAGCTACATGATTTTCAATAGTCTTCTTAAAGTCGGCCATAAGAACTCCTATGGTATTTTGAAATGCAGCTCCTATTGCCAATTTTTACCAAGGCGAGGAAGAATTTCGCGTAACTCTTTGTTAATGAATAACGCAAGAGAGGAGATAAGGTAAAATTTAACGTATAGTTGGATTAATTTAATTTAAATCCGTTCAGCTGTAGTGGTTCAAAATTTCTACTGCTTCTTTCAGGACAAAAAAGTTGATTTTTTCCTTAATTTATTGCCGAGAATTGTTTTCACGGAGGAAAAAAAATTACAGTAAATCAAGAAATGCCTTCGAATAGTTATTCATTTAAAATATGGAGAATGAAAGGAAATATGTTACGTAGAAATTCGTGATACATGTTTAGTTCTAATTTAACTGAATTTTGTATTCAGGAACGACAATTACAAGCTCATGGCAGAAATAGCATGTGTGCCTTAAGTTTCCTCACTCAGGCGGGTGTTTATACGGTTGAGCTAGAAATTGAGGGTTGCTGATTGTAGAATGGTATCCATCTAATCATTTATCTATTCAGAGCCTTTAATATGCAGATCGAGAATGTGAAGAACTCCATTTTTCTGGGAAAAAAAATGGCAGCACGTAACGTTCGAGTGTCCCTCGAGAGTAAACTGATTGCTGCAGAAGCGGCCACCGATAGCAAATTTTGAGTTTTTTCCGACTTTTATATTGAGCCGACAACGATGCAAAATAAAGGGAAGAAGCGAAGCAACTTACCCTCCCACTGGAATCCACCGAATTAATGTCCTCCGTCTGGAATTGACCGAGGGCAACTAGTTCCTGCAAAATGTCGTAGCGGCCTTCCTTCGCACATTTCAGGATCGTTTGATCACCGATCAGGGTCTTCAAAAGGGCCGCCGGGTCAAAGGGAGTTGCGTTGGATGGAAGATCACTGTTTTGTAGCTTGTCACAGGCGGTTAAAGGACTGTCATCGACAGGCAAAGCCCTGAAACCAGTAAATAAAACATAAACACTTTGAAGAGAAATGAATCATAATTATTTCTATTACGATGTGTCCTTGGGATAATGGAAATTTTGAACGAAAAATTATATTACTTCATCTGAGAGTACTTGGTGCGATAAGTTTGCAGTATTTTTCATATTTTCTTTCTGAAATGGGAAATTGTATAATAATATATTTTAAAGTGATAAAATATGCCGCCTTGTGGCGTCATCTGGCGGCATTTTTCGTTTAAACACTTGTATTTTAGCAGATTAGGTTATTTTGTCATGTTTCCACCAATAATTGTTCAATTTAGAAACCGAGGATGTTCTCGTGGCCAGTTCCCTTCGATATTAGATAGATAGATAGATAGATTTTAGATATGAAATCTAAAAAAATTCAGACACCTCCATATTCTTTACTATGGCCTACTGGCTGACAGAGGGAGGGGGTGAGTAACAATGAGAGAAAAAAACTTTAAAATGAATGCTTCAAAATTACAATCTGATAGTTCGGCGAGAGGAAAAAAAAATGATGTTAGCTATTTCCAAATTTCATTGGATTTTTTTTCTTTAATTGTTCAGTTTGTGTAATTCCTTTTTACAATGAGATCACTTAGAGCAGAAAAAACGTAAAACGAGGCAAGGATAATATGCAGGGCCATTCAAAAATTCCCGAATACTGCGAACTATTGACCAGGAGATAACTGAAGAATTCATGGTTCGTCATGTCTCAAAAGGGCCGGCAAAACTTCTGCGGTAAAATGTGAGCTACGCATTTAAAGTGATCATTTTAGCGACCAAAAGTTACACTGAGTGTCCATATGTTAGTTCGATTTGCGAGCCCAGACAAGTATAGGCGTTTAAAGTGTGTGCAATGAATTTGTGATATTCAAGCGATTTTAATCAACATCGTAAGCATTTTATGACTTCAAAAAGTTAGACAAACCACCCCTGGCCCCTGATTTTCAAATTATTATATGCACTTTAGTATGATCATGAAGACTAAGATTTTTTGTCCTCATTTCAAATGAAAGGCCAACGCGGGTACACAGAAGTCAAAGAAGTAGTACTCGTGCCAATGATCAATAAATTATAACGAAAATCAGCACTTTGTCGGGCATAAAACTCGGTGCAATTATACAGAATCGACGGTGAAACTACCAGCCAACGTATCTCGGTTTGCGACACTGTAGACTTTCTTTCATACTTTGTTTTTTACATGGAAAACCATTCAACGAAAATTTTTGAGTGATCTGTCTACTCTATGCGGAAAAAACTCTGTGAAAACTTCAAGGAGCTACATTGATTTGTTCTCCGTCAAATGAATAAAATGGGAGCGGAGAATTTTAAACACCGCAAACGAGATACGTGGTCTGGTAATTTCACCGTCGAACACTGGAAAAAAAAAACACATTGGATCTAGAGTCCAGACTCTTGAAAACATTGACAAGAAAAAGGACTCAGAAAGGACATCAGATTTAAGCTTAAATCAAAAGGAAATCCGCTCAAATTAAGAGGCTTGTATTTTTTCTTGTCGATATTTTTAAGAGTCTGGACTCTAGATCCGATGTGTTTTTTTTTTTTTCAGTGAATGTTCTGGCAACATTGAGAGCTGGACAGAGCGCCGAAGTGGCCGATTCGAGTCTCGTGGCAACTCTCTTAGGAGGAGACTGAAAATATCGACGGAATTCCCGCGGGACGACTTGATTTTCAGGGCCGAATCGTCGATAAAATTGTACTGTTGCCTGGGGCTGTCATAGAATCACCTGATCTGAATCCCATTTGGAGCCAACCATCGACGAGCACGTGGATCACAATCGTGGACAACTAATTTTTAATATTAAAAAATCATCTTTCATCCGTTTTTCCCCCTCTTGAGTAATTTAAACTTATTTTTATAAATGTAATGTTCTCAGTGGAACGTGTACTTGCTTATTTTCCACTGAACTCGGTATATTTTTACAGAGTCGGAATGCCTTACCTGAAATTAACGAGATCACAATCTTTCCAGTGGATCGTAGGGCATGGAACTGATTCGTCAGGAATGTCGAACCTCACTCTCCGATTTGGTGATGAAGTCACTGCTGCCCGGTCCTCTAAATCTATCAGTTCATGTGTCGAGTGACTTCGCCCGTATTTACGCAAAATTGGCACGTCTTCTGTGTACCTGAAAGCAATTTCAAAATATTCGATTTAAATTTGCATAAATAACAAGTACAGTAGTTAAGCACACGCTAAGTCATTGCAAGAGATCAATAAAACAACCGAGCAGGGACACAGAACAGAACACAGACAGAGAAAGAGGGATAGAAATTGGGCACTTAAAAAATTCTGAGAAGGGGGTGAAATTTTGCGCAAGTACGGTGACTCGATGACCGCCATATTTTGTGTCTGAACGCCACACAGTGGCTCGAGTAAATTAGAGAGTTCGGACATGAAATTTTCGACTAAAGCCGCAAATTTCGATGTTTAATTCGTCTTATTTTAAATCGTGAGGGGTGCTAGAGGGTTTCACGAGGAAACCAATGGAACCACTTTTAAAATCTCTAAGTTTTGACTGAACGAAGTTACAAGCATTTCAAGTTTCTAAATTTTGTCCGACCTCTCCCGTTGACTGGATTTACTGTGCAACATACAGATATATCGCATCTATTTGTTCCATGTTTTCAGCTACTTGTCATTTTCATCGAATTTCAAGATCGCATTTCTGTTTTCACGAGACTAAAGAATTCACTCACCAAATTCAACACACAAATTTACGTACGTAATTTTACTTTGGGTAGTCTGCAGTGGGTTGATATATTTTTGTTTTTTTGCTAAATAAATACCTTTTTCGACCTCAAGAAGGAAAAATTAATTCCTTTTCAAGTATCTTTCAAACAATCAGTAAAACTTACAAAGAATCAATCACTGAACTTGATCCTCTCAGAAAAAAGTTGGTAAGCGTAATTTACCTATTCAGGATAGCGGAATCGTCCCTCGTGTCATATCTGCTAACTTGGTGAGAATTTAATTTGACTTTCATCATGGGTGGTACGTCTTCGTAGATGGTCACTCGTAGGGGCCCAGTGCCCCTTTGAGCGTATCCAGTATAAGACGGGACCCCTGGGTGAGTGCGCATCGTCGGCGACATCGCCTGAAACATCACAATTTCATCAGCTGTAGATAATTATCTTCAATACGAGGAGAATGAGATACAAGAGAATAGTAAAGGATCCAAATATGACGAAAGAATTCGTGAAATGAAGTACATTTATGGTACGAGTTTGGCAAAACAGGAAACAGTGAGGAAAATAAACGCATTTGTATGTTGACGGTAGTTTAGGTTAGTTTGTTGACAAGTCATCGATGTCTTACCTTCTGATGATAAATGAAGTGAAAAGATGGAATAATGTTCGTGGGTATAAAGAACTTTCCAAACCTATCTCGAAAAAATATTTAATCGGGAGAATCGAGGCAACGTTAGAATGCTTGTTCGAAACATAGCATGGTCCTTTCAAGCTCTATTATTCGATGCCCCGGCGTTAAACGTATATTAGCGCCTGCAAGACTTCAGGAATACTTCACGCATTGCGCCCGACAGTTCGGTCAGCATCAAGCCCATGTTAGCGCCTGCAAGACTGCATGAATACTTCTCGCATTGCGCCAAATGCAGTTGTGGTCAGCTGGTGTGAAACGCATATTAACGCTTACAAGACTGTAAGATTGCTGTGGGACTGCGTGTCATCATTCTTGACTTACTGCTCCAGTTTTTACCACAAGTAAAGGCAAACTTTGTATCCTCATAGTAACATTCAGGAACTCGGATGATATTCAAATGTTTTTGTTGAATTAAAAGAAAATAGAACGAATGAAAATATCGCATCGAAATTTTCGAGACTTTTATTGAGATCAATTAGGTAAATTTTCGGAAAATCTGTGTGTAGCTATTCAAATAATTTTTAAAAATAAAACATAAAAGTGGTGCATAACGTTGCAATCAGAGATAAATATACGTTTTCTTTCGATTGCACTCGTCGGGGTTTGAATCTATTCATCACTCAAAAAACGTGATCATGGTTGTTCTAATATTTTTTACGCGAAGTTATTTTCAGTGGTTGGCGGCCGCATAGCGGTCACAGACCCCTAGTTCACTTTTTAAATGTCTCTAAAGCACTCTGGGCTATTCGTGCTACGAGGACTGTTCGCATCAAAGAGAGACATGCTCGCAAGTGAGTATAGAATGAACTGTCTTCCGCGATGTAGTTATCTACCACGAACTACCAAGGTTGCAGACTAACGCTTCCGCATCGTATATTGAATATTCGCGCAAACATGTGCGTTTTTAGTACCAAAAAAATTCGCACAATCCTGTGCATTTTCAAAAAAGTAAAAAGGGGGTATTCGCGCAATCCTATCGCAGCCATTTTTAAGTAAAGTCATTGGATTAAAGGGTTTTTTTTTTATGCAGTTGCTCAAATATTTCCTAGTGTTGCATCGATAGTAATTAGATCCATTGCTTTGCGATATATCGATTTATCTACCGTTTAACCTATGGAAAAGGATCGATACGATTATTAAGGGGTTCGTTAGGAATGCCTTAATAATCGATTATTGCGATTGTTTATCACAGTTTCAAATGGGGTAATATCGATCGTCGATCATAGACACCCCGCCAGTGGTTGGATCAAGTGCATGCTAAATTTTTCTTTTAAGTAAACTGATTAATTTATTAATTACTTTCGTCCTAGGATTAAAACTGAGGGCAGGAAGGAACCTATAAAACTCCTCATTTTATTCAGCCTTGGTACTATCCATACGTTCTCGGCCTTTTAATTATTGGACCATTAATTTCAATTGAATTGACGTGGCTGTCGCTTATTCAGCGACTCATTCCAACTCTCTGTCGATGGAGATGGAATATATCCCATCTCTACCTCCTTGCGTGAACATCCATCTGCGCTCAACGTCAACCGAGGGAAATTGTATAGGGAAACAGGACGAATTTTTAAACGACAAGCAGTTATATCTCGAGATTGAGATTTAAATTGAGCTCATAAAATGATTATGGTCGAATTTTATTGCTCCGCATTCAGTCAGTGGCGGTGTATTTATTGTTACTGAAATTCTCATCGATAATATACTTGTATCATCCACCATTCTTTTCCTTTCTTCGACGAGGAAATGGACGACCGACCCCGTGTTAATTCTGAAGTGCGAAAAATTATCGCTCCATCCAGAGACGACGTCGTTCCTGTAAAGTTTTGTGCCCCAGAAGAATAATGTAAGTTTGCGATATGATAAATTCTTCTGAGTCGCGATACTTTATTGGGATCGTTGAAAATTTAGAGCAAACAGGAAAACCGCAGTCCGATATTAATCATCAATGTAACGGGTGCAAATTGCGATGACTGCATGAGCCTTGGAATGCAGAGTGCAGCCTCTCGAAACACATCGTGAAAAAACAGTGTGTTATACGGCCAGTAAACTTTATTGAATGGTTTTACATTCTTTCACTGAGCTTGTCAAATTGATGAGGATGGGGAGAAAGACTCCCCTTAAATTAATTAACTGACTCTTTGCAAATAAAGTTTATAGCGATCTCATTGGTTATGGTAATCATGAAAAACCATGAAAATCATGTCATTTAGGGACGGCCCCAGATTATGGCAATGTTAACCATAATTGGACGCATTTATGCTAAAAGGAACTATGTTACACGCAAACCCTATGCACATAGTTCCTTTTAGCATAAATACGTCCAATTATTCCTCAGTGTGGAGAGGTTCAGTGTAAGTAGGCTGATCCTGATCAATCGTACGAATCTTGTCGGTCCTCTGGCGTAACTCCTCGTGAACTCTGCTCCACATATAAATCTATGATTTCTTGGGCTCACGCGGGAATCTAGATGAGTCCTTGCTTCTAAAGAGCAAGGAGGTGTTTTAGCCACATTCTTTTGTGCGAAGGAAGAACGTCATATGAGCTTTTAGACGTTGCAAAATTTCCTCTGACAAATCACGAATTTTTGGGATAATTTGCTGGTATTTTCCTTTCAATTTTTAGGAGATTCTGTTCGTAATTTGATCTTATGTGTTTAAAAGTTTCAAGGAAAAATATTCATAACTTTCTTAAAAAATGAACATATTTCAAGAGGAAATTTGGCAACATTCGAATGCTCTTACGTCGTTTTCCCTCAGCACGGCAGCATTAATAGACGAGACGAAAATCCGAGGGATGCAACCACTAATCTGAGCGCCGATTGATCCCGTTTTGTTGTTCGGTCCAACTTCGCGAGAAGAATGTCGACCTACATTTTCGCGCGAGCCTCCGGACCCATGCGAGTGTGCCGTTACCGGGGCTCACCTGAAGTTTAATCGGACCTATTTTGCTTAGCACCGGCCGAGGGATCGCGGTGAAATTCGAAATGGCGCTCCTGTTTTATCCTGCGTGACGGATTACGCTCCAAATGATTCCGATAATGGGCGGATGTTTTCATTCCGGCGCCGGTGAATAATGAATGATGTTTATGGGACGCCGCTGGTCGAGACTCGCAGGCATGCCTCTCCGGGTTTCCCTGCAGGGCTACCGTTTGGATCCCTCGCACGTATAACAACGCGCCTCCTTCACCAAGTTTTAGGTGTGCAAGTTGAGAGATAACGCTGTAAAATCACCGGGTTTCCCTGTGGTTCCAAACGGTAAATCTTGATGGATAATGTTCTCGATGGATAATGTTCTTGATGGATAATGTTCTTGATGGATACTGTTCTTGGTGAATATTTTTCAAGACGGATACTGCATTGAAAAAAAAAATCTCGGTGTATTTACTAAGAAAAGGGTAAAATTACCAATAATTCAGGGTTCTTTTTGATCCCAGTTTTTTCTTCAAGTCTCGGTAAAATTATTGAACTTTCTCAGTAATTTTACTGGACCTTGGTAAAAACGCCAATATTTTTTATCGACTGTGGTAGAGTTACCGAGATAAAATGGCAAATTTACCGGGAATTGATTACCAATAAAAGTGATAGTCTTACCTGAAAAAAAAAACAGTAAAAATACCGATTTTTAGGTAAGCTTACCAGTCTGTCTTGGTAAATATTATCAATAATTGGTAAAAGAAAGTGAGATGGTAAAGGTACCAACGGAACTTGGTAAAAACGCCGATAATTTTTTTTTTTCAGTGTAATTCTAGTGATTTTCGGAGGAAAACTGAATGATATCAAAAATGAAGATGTTACAAAAAGTTTTGATGATTTAGACATAAACGCGTTGAAATTTAAAAAATAACAGGAAGCTCATGCGACAAGGGAGCTGCAAACTCAACTATTCGCACAAATAAATGCACGTTAGTACTGATATTTTTCGCGAATTATATTCGGTAACGATTGTCATTCAAAATGAGCCGTGTCTCATTTCTTCAAAATTGCCGCATGACTCCTTCATCTCTGGTATCCCTCAACCGGAATCAGGTCGCCAACCATCTTATGAGTTATGACCAGCTACGCTTCGTTTGATCCATTCATATTCTTGTACACAATGAGTGACCTCAAAGTATCTTGATTTGAATTGTGAATAGAGAAAGTCGATACTTCGACAACTGACGAGCCAAGTTCACTTTTACTAGCCAAAGTTGCTCAAGTTTGATTGAAAAAGTTCCCTTGCTTATACATTCGTACGGTCGGTTTCACGAGAGAGTCTTTTCTTTATTTTTATGCTCGTCGTTCCGAGCGTGAACGATCGAGTATCGATGTTCCCCCTTTTGGTGCTATGGTAAAGAATCGATTATTAACGTGCACTTTGCGAACACCCTGTTTATCGATCCTTTTCCATAGGTTTAAATGGCACATTAATCGATGGGTTGCAAAGCACGCCACACCACTATTACATACGGTGGGGATTCGTTATGGCTCGCCGTCGAAAATGAAAAGATAATCATTCGAATCCAGCGCCATTCGAACGCGCTTCGAAGTTGAAGTCATCGAAAAAACGGCGTCCGATAACGGTCTCCATTTGTGATAAAGTTCAACAGAATATGATCAAAAGTGGAATTACTCGTATATACTTATATTGTTCAATACAACAGTAAAAAAAACTAAACCAAAGAAAACAAATCAATCGAGCCACAGGAATAAGTCTGACCTCTGTCACCCCCATCCCCCCCAAAAAATGTCACATGTTTCTTCTTCTGTGCAAAATAATTGAGGGGCCTGGAGGACAATGCGCATAAGTGCAGTTTTTCAAAAAATATAGATATTAATGATTTAAGTAGAACTATAGTAATGCATGTTCTGCGAAAAATTCACTCCCAGATTCCAATTTGTAAGCATCAACAAGTTAGATTGGACTCTCTTTCCACCGTAAAGATCCATGTAGTTTTGAAACTTCAAACACGTATATCTCGAAATAGCAAAAACTGGACTTATGCGCCTTGTCCTCCAATAAGCCCCTCAATACTTGTACATGTACATGCAACGGACAGTTTAGAAATCTAACTTTCACGTGAGATATTAACAGTTTTCCAAAGAAAAAATGAAGTATGACAGTAAGTCAACTTTGTCTCAAAAGATCCGTGGTTTCGCAATTTACCCATCGATATTTTGTTTAGGAGTTGGTCTCTACGTTCATACCAGACTTCCATGTTAACATCATTACTGGAGGCCTATTTTGGGCCAAAAACATAGATTTTCAATTTTTAGTGCTAAACGCCTCAAGAGCATCAGTATAAAATTTAAAGTCATATTTTAATGCTAGCCATCAATGTAATCTACCGTGCTAAAGAAGAACGCAATATGAGCCTTCTGATGTTACCATATATCCTTCAATAAAAAAAACAAATTTACCGGGAAAATGTTGAATATCTTTCCTCCATTTTTGTTCACAATTCAATCTAAAACATCTGAAAACTTCAAGGAAAAATACGCTTAAGTTCCCTTAAAAATATATATATTTATCGGAATAAATTCGGAAACAGTAAAATGCTCACGCGGCATTATTCCTCAGCACGGCAGTAATGATAACCACTAGAAATCCTGCCGAAAAAAACCAATAATCGATCACCGATTGTAGAAAATCTGAACTTTCACCCTTTCAAAGAGATTGGATTGGACTAAAAACAATACACTTTCAGACCCCTGAAACTGCCCCATTTGACAAAATATAATAAAAGTCAAGCTCAGACAAATTCCTGAATGCGTTACAACTTTGAATCGAAGTGCAGCAAAGTTAGCAAGAGAATCAAGGGAATTTTTAACGATCGATTGCTCCTTAGCTGCTCCTCGCCAACTTCTGATAATTAAAATTAAGCATGATGAATCGGTAGATTGTTAGTTGCAGGGGAGGTTGCTTCAGTGCTTCTCTACCCTCTACCTCTTACCCTTCTCGTAAACTGCCGTGCTGAGGAAAAACGCCGTATAAGCCAGCACGCATTGCCAAATTTCCTTGAAAAAAATCAAGAATTTACAAGAAAATTCGTGAATATTTCTCTTCCGTTTTGAAAGATGATTTCATTCGAAATTTAATCCAATAAGTCTGAAAATTGCAAGGGAAAATATCCACAGCTTTCTCCAAAAATAAATATTTTCTGAGAGGACATTTGGCAACATTTGAATACTCATACGGCGTTCTTCCTTAGCACGGCAGTTTACCTACCCCCTTTCGTCATCGGACTAACGAGGAGTAATGAAGAATCGAAACAATGAGAATTCCGAGGCGCAGCGAAAATTGCCTCGCGATTCTGGAATCAGTCGGTTCCGGTGGGAGGTGGGAGATCCGCTATTGCAAGAACCGCGTAACGCCTGACGGGCAGGCCGGGGACTTGCGCGGTTTTGGCGGCCGCACGGAAGCGTTCGACCCCGTCAAACGGCGAGGTGTGAAACGCGACGGGCGGATTAAACGCTAAACGCTAAACACGAAACGCGACAGGCGTGTGAAGTTAGGACTCACGAGAGCGGAATAAAATGCCATCTGGTGGTGAAGTCCCGAAGTTGCCGGGTCTCAAGGGACTCCGCCGCTTTTTAAGTGGGGAAATTCTACTGCCGTGCTGAGGAAAAACACCATACGAGCATTTGAATGTTGTCAAATAGAACGAGTTTATCAGAAAGGAACCAACCCACATTTTCGAAAAAAATGGGTTAAGAGTGTTTTTGAGTTCCACTATAGTCGTTTATTTTCTCATGCCAAAATTTGAAAGTAAAAAAAAAAAGGAGATCAGTCAAATGAAATTTGGCGACGTCTTAAGGCTCATACGGCGTTCTTCCTTACCACGAATCTCTACTTTACCGCGTTCTTCCGTTCAATTTCGTTCAGAATCGCACTTGCAGAGGAGCAAGAGCTCATCACTCTGAGCCTTGTTTTCTCATCAATATTCACACAGCGTACATTCAAAATATTGAAAATTTTCCTAATTAACCGTTAAGGTGATTCGTTGGACGGCATATTTTGTGTCAGAACGACATGCGATACATCGCATCAATCGGTTCCATTTTCTTAAGCTACTCGTCATTTTTCTTCAATTTTGAGATCGCAATTCTGTTGTCAGGAGACTAAAACACTCACTTACCAATTTTAACAAGGAAATTCAACGTAATAAAGGCGTGGTTTTTTTAGACAGAAAATATCGCACTCGAGTGCAGTTTCGATATCAGTATCGAATGCGATGTTTTCTTTCTAAAAAAACCACGCCTTTGTTACGTTGAATTTCTTTGTTAAAATTGGTAAGTGAGTGCTTCAGTCTCCTGACAACAGAATTGCGATCTCAAAATTGAAGAAAAATAACGAGTCGCTTAAAAAAATGGAACCAATTGATGCGATATATCGCATGCCGTTCTGACACAAAATATGGCGTCCATCGAATCACCTTAAGTTTTTCTGGACGAAGGAACGTAATTCCATTCCAAAGTTGCGACACTGATTCAAACAATTCAGTTTGTTACAAGAATGTACCTGTGTAATTTTCGATGAAAATTTATCTGACTTCTGCATGAGGTAAAAAGAGAAATCAATGAAATTTTCAGTTAGAAGTGCCAAGATTCTTCTGGTTTAAATGAATAATATGCAAGGGAGAATTTACCAACATCGAAATGTAGGCACGCTCACCCAGTGGCGTGGCGTGGATTGCGATGTATCGATTGTTCTGGCATTTAAACCTATGATAAGGAATCGATTTTTAAGGTGTTCGCTGCGAACACCCTGTTTATCGATCTTTTTCCATAGGTTTAAATGGCATAACAATCGATATATCGCAAAGCACGCCACGCCACTGACGTTCTCTCGTGAGGGAAACGACGAAGTAGAAGCTAAGCGTTTGGCGGTTACTTGGAGGCCAGCGAATTCAAGCTTCTTGATCGCGGGAAAACCAAAAATAATGTACTTCCATGAAGATCCATTGGAAGAAATTCATAGTTTGGAAAATCACTCGATTTACGTTTTCCAGATATTTCCACCTCACATTGAGGTATATAGTACTCGAAAACTCGTTTCAAAACTATAAGAAAGTTATGTAATCGAAAAACAGACTGAAATTAGTTTAGTGTCCAATTTGACTAGACTTTTTTGGCGAGCGGGAAGCTTGATTTTCGACTTGCCAAAAATAAATAGCTACTTTCTCACAAATGAGTTAACTTTTTTCAAAGTGTCCACCAAATTTCCTACCATACTTCTTTTTTCTTTTCGGCAATAAGCATACGAATTGATTTGAATGAAACTTTATTACTGCCTTTTTTTCAATTTATCTTGAAAAAATAATCACGGAATGGTTCACGTAAAATTGGCATTACAAAACATGCAATGTCGGAAATGAGATAGACATGTTTTCTACGTCACAGTCAGTGATCCAAAAATGTGTAACTGCGCACGCACCAGAGTTAAATAGCAGCGGCAATCCAAACCTTCTGCCATTAAGTCAAAACGTTACTTCGGAAGGCGCTCTGAGCAACTATTCCAACAGTGGTGGCACTGAAGTATTGCACAGTATCTGACGAGATTGAAGGCGCACTAACGTTTGTAAATTGACTTGTAGTTGTATCAATCTACGATTACCCCTGAGTAGAGTCCTAGCTGATCCTCCGATGTACGACTCCTGTTCGATCGATTTTTTGTGAAACTTAGTTGCATGAGGCAATTTTTGGCGGTGATCTTGAATTTCAACTCGAATTTTCAAAATTCTAAAATCCAAGATAGTGGATGTGGTCTAAAATGTTATCTCGGCTTCTAAGCGGTTGATTTTTGTGGAAGTTGTTCTTTGATGGTACTTTCTGACGTAGAAGTTGAATTTTAGTCGCGCATTTTAGAAATTCAAAAATTCAAGATGGCAGGAGTGTCCTGAAATGTTGGTCATCGATATTTGTGAAACTTGGTCTCACGGGGTGTTTTTTGACGAAAAACTCGAATTCTCTGAGAAATTTTCAAAAGTTGAAAATCCAAGATGGCGGACGGAGCCTAAAATGTTATCTGCTAAAAAATTAACGATAAAACATTTTTGAAAGAAACACGTTTTGCGTTGTGCTATTAGACCTGAGAAACACCAAGCAATCAATTACTAGATACGGCGAGACCTAGAGCAGCTAGGTATACATAAATTGATGACCAGCGTAAAATAAATTGTGCACCTCTATTCCGACGTGCTAAGGAAAAACGCCGTATGAACTTTCAGGTATTGCCAAATTCCCTTTGAAAAATCGCTAATTTTCAAGAAACGTTATGAATATATTTCTTCCACTTTCTCAGATAATGGGCCTGTTGCAAACTTTTGCTAGAGCAAAACTAAGAGTTGTTTCTTACAGATAATGCCTCAAAAATCACGATGAGCGCATCGGCAAAGTCTGAAATGCACTCATAATTTCACAATCTGCGTAAGAAATTTGCGGTTTTTTGAGCTTCCCGCTTCAAAAACGATACTACGGTACAGGTGAACATTTTGTTGCAGGAGTCGTTCCATTGGTGGCAATACTCATCATGGCCGACGCCAGTCCGCCAAAACACGTGTGATGGGACGAGATAAGACCTGAACAGGATTAAACCAGATAACAATCGGCGTGTTTACGTTCATATTTTCCTCGCCCGCCTTAATTGACCTTGAACTCTCCTCGAATTACGCGAGGAACTGCGCAAGCGTCGGCCATGATGAATATTGCCGACGATGGAGCGACTCCTCTAACAAAATGTTCACCTGTGCAGTAGTATCGTTTTTGAAGCGGGAAGCTCAAAATAACGCAAATTTCTTACGCAGATTGTGAATTTATAAGTGCATTTCAGACTTTGCCGATGCGCTCATCGTGATTTTTGAGGCATTATCTATAGGAAACAACTCCTCATTCTGCTCTAGCAAAAGTTTGCAACAGGCCCATTTTGTTTGCAATTTGATATAAAAAGTCTGAGAATTTCAAGGAAAAATATTGATAATTTTCCTCGACAGTAAACATTTTATCGGAGGAAATTTGGCAACTCTCAAATGCTCCAACGGCGTTATTCCTCATCGCGGCAGTATTGGAATGTTTTCAAAATGTGTTACAATCGTTACGAACAGTTCCAGGTGGTAAACATTCAGAGCTTTCAAAAGAGACGGCAACTGCGCGGAGTTGTGACGTAAAACTTCCGAGAAGAGACGTAAACGCGGTGCTCCAAGCGTGCCATGACGCCGCAACTGAATCAGTGACGTCATCTTTACCATTTAGATCCGTGGATCAACGTCGCAGCGTCTACCTGCAATTAAGTTTATCTTTTTTCCCTCTTCGTTGGAGGGTCGCTCAATACTTAATAGAGCCCTGAGGGTGATTGGCTGACGAGGGACACGGTTGCATTGGTTGCATTGATATCATTTCCAATCCTGCCTCAGGTTTCGACTTATTCTTCTTTCTCGCTCTTCCGCTTTTTCCCTCCATCTCGCTCGAAGAATGGGAAACTCAATCATCGTTGCTCTCACGGAGAAAAAAAACTCTAATACGGAGGAAGAAAGAGAAGAGCCCTTCCTCGCAAAAAACTGAAAAACTGTTTTTCAATATGCAATAAGTAATAAATTTAAAGAGAGATTAGTTATTTTCACATGGAATTTTACATGTGCAGTTATTGATTTTACACGCGTTCCACGAAAATATGAGTTTACGGGATATCCGCAAATCAGCAGAATCTACGGAGTCGATGTAGAGTTGCGGTTTGAATGTTCCGTTTTGGATTAGTTAGGCACGGGATCCACGCAAAATACAAATTATGAACGAGCATTTTGAAACATCCGAATTAAATCGGAATAAGTATTTGCAGAGTTTCATCATGGATATGTCACTGGACTTTTTAAACTCAAGATCTCCCTCGATCGATATACTTAAATGGTACGTGTTACGCAGTAAAAAAATCGAATTCTGATGAAGTCCTGACTTTTCTTTCAATTTTCTTAAAGATTTTTTTTCGCAATTAATTTAATGTTTTTGCAAACTTTTAGAAGAAGCATTCATCTCTTCTCTTAAAAATCATATCGATTTTATCGAAAGAATTGGGCAATAGTCTGCGCGCTCATACGGCGTTTTTTCTCATCGTGGAGGAATTCGTTTCTCAATCCAGTGCGAAAATTTCGAATATTCTCGCTCGAAATCACATCGCTGCTGGAAGATATGAAGAGCGGCTCGTTCTCATTTCGTCCGCGGCCACACCGGATCAACCGTTGCAAAATTTAACGAAAATGCAACCTTTTTGGCACCCATTTGGACGGGTCAAATGGAGATGTTGCATGTGTGAGGAATTTGCGATTTGACTATTGATTCTATTACAGATGTTCGCGAGAAACACGATGGTGCCACTGGTTTTCTCTGACCTCAACTTCCAAGCTCAAAAAAGCTCTCAAGTTGAGGCCAAAATGGAGGGGATATCCCACGCTATCCTGAGAGTCCACCTCTACATCAAGACGAACTCTCCATGCAAAGATAGGGAGCAAATACATTGACAGGGCTGCCATTTTATTTGGGGACTCTAAAACTGAAAACACGGCATCACTGCTAATGTATTTGCTCCCTATCTTTGCATGGAGAGTTTGTCTTGATGTAGACGTGGACTCTCAGGGTAGCGCGGGATATCCCCTCCATTTTGGCATCAACTTGAGAGCTTTTTTTGAGCTTGGGAGTTGATTTCAGAGAAAATCAGTGGCACCGTCGTATCTCTCGCGAACTTTTACATAAGAATTAACAGTGAAATCAACACATACAACATCTTTATTGGTAATTTCCTTACGAATCGGCAACGCTAATGGATCTGCCCGTCCGCGAATTCGAAAGTGGAGCAATAAAGCCGCGCCGACAGATGTTCCGGGGGGCAATAATCTTTTACGTTTGTTGTTAACTGGTTTTTATTCTCGGGTTTGATGAGCCTTGTAAAGTCTGTCACCGCGATCTCTGCGCGACGTCGCTTTTTTATACGATGCTCGCGAACAAATGAGCTGAAATTTTGGCACGAGCGCAAAGATTTTGCCGTCGCTCCAGTCCGCGGTGGCCTCTCGAGGCTGAGTTTCCACTCCGATTCATCTATCGAAACTTTTTTGCATCGAAACGTTGCGTCGTTCTCCACACGTAACTCCATTCCGCGGTTGCAAAATTGACAAAACAGTTGGGTTTTTAAAAAAGTATTAGTTTTTTAACTATTCTGCCGAATCCGAGTGATACCTCATTAGCAGCACGGAGCGGAACATTGCGAGTTACCGCCTCGCTTCATCGTTCCTTCAACTTTGCAGACGCAACATGGACGTCCATCAAGCACGAATAGTTGTATCTCTGCGCCGTCATCAACGCTCGTCCTTCCTCTCGCTCTATTCCCACGTTATGTTGGTTTCGTCAGTCTTTTCATCATAAAAGTGCTTCAATGGCTAGAAAAGGAACCCAGCCGAGGCTAGGAGATGCATAATAAATTGGGCCTCTTCTTTCAACTCTTATTCTTCCGGATTTGAGAGACACCTCATAGGCAGCATAAATGATCGCAAAGTTTCTGTCCAAAATTTTGCTGGTTCTTGTGAGTAATCATGAGACAAATCAGTGAATTTCCGCATAGAAGTGTTAGTTATTTTTCTAGCGAAAATGCAATTTCTGAATGAAAATTTTGCAACGTTGAAATGTAATTGTCTGGGAAACGACGGTATGAGATATGGACCGCGTTAAACAGAAAGGAACCAAGCCACATCAGCTATTGCCAAATTTAATTGGGCAATTTAATTTTCTACATGAAAACGGTTGTGCGGATTTTCGAGCGAATTTCAGTGAAAATTCTCCATGGTACGAAGCAAATTCCTTGAAAGTTTCAAAGAAATCCGAACAAACGTTCTCTCGTAAAAAAATTAATTGCCCAGTTGAACTTGACAATAGCTAATGTGGCTTGGTTCCTTTCTGTTAAACTCGGTCCATATAGAGGTATAATTCGTCGCCCCCCCCCCCCCCCACGAAAGAACGTAACTCCACTTCGATGTTGCCAAATTTTTCCTCGCAAATTGCATATTAACAAGGCGGGTTTTGGGCATTACGAACTGAAAATTTACTGAATATTTTCGGATTTCATGCAAAAATCGGACAAATTTTGACTGAAAATTGCACAGACGCATTTATGTAAAATTATTTCATTGTTTTAGTCAATTTGGCAACCTTGGAATGGAGTTACGTTCTTTCGTCTGAGAGACGACGAATTGACGCACGTAGGTATAGTTTTGTTATCTCGCAATCGATAGGTATACATACAGTTAGCACTAGACCCTATCAATGACCAAAGTCTGGGATGACGTGACTTTATAATTCCCGATTTGAAAAATCTTCTCACACATTTTATTTCTTTAAAGAAATATTATGGCTTAAAAATGTTCCGGAATAATCGCGAAGGGGTGAAGACAGGGCAAAGACATCTTTAAAAAATAATGAAGAGTTGTTTTTCTTTTAAGAATAAAACACGAGAGGAAATTGCAACGTTGCATCTGGAGAGATACGCGTTGTCACTGTTGCGCAACAGGAAAACGAGACACCAAGTTTCCGTACATTGTACTGGGACATAATAAAACTCACTCGTTAGGCTCACCTTTTCGAATCTGAAATTTATGACTGGGATTTATGATGAGTTGCACTCATCAGTTTTCGGTGCTCCACAAAGATGAACACAAAGATCTTAAAATATGTCTTCGTAAAAGCTCATTTCTCATCATGAACGAGGTATTTTAAGCTTCCCTCGCGACACAGCTGGGTACAACTCGAAAGTCGATTGCACTATTTGCATGGTTCGGTGAGTGAGGAAGTAAAGTAGATCTGTCAAGTTACGAAGTATGAGATGTGATTAACTACGCCACTGCGCAGCCTCGAATTTGAACGCAAGTCACAGCGCGGGTTCGAGCTCATTCACGGAGCAACGAAAACTTTTTCCATCTCAAAGTTCGCTGCAAGCATCGATGTCTCTACTCAATTAGGTTATGACAGTATATTAATGAGATTTTAATCCTGTTTGTCTCTCCGCTTGCGAAAACTATATACTTCGCTCCCTATTTTGAAAAAATAGAGTACCTACATCTCGAGGGAACTATTATGTTTGTGCCGATTTCTGATTGGTTCATCGCTTTTAGGTTACCTATACACTCTTGAATTTTGTCGGTATTTGACCATTATTATTCATAGCCCCATATTCAGTATACATTTTAATTTTATAATTCTGAGACAAATAAGATGTAAAGAGAGAGATATAAGATATGAGAGATACATTTATATCTGAAAATAAGAAGTGAACAAAGAATATAGGGCAAATATCGACACAAACAGTAAAAATTCTAGCAATCCAAGCAGCGGCGATTATTCAAAGTTGGCCATACTTTTGTCCTTCCATTTAAATGTGTGCAAAATAATCGATTCTTCGTAAAGCAGCTTGCCTCGCCTAATATCGATATTTTTAATGACTTTAAATGAAGGAAAAAACGGTGTTGCCATCGCTGAAATCGCTACTGAATCGAACATGAGTTCCTGTCGACATGGGAAGAGTCCAGTTTTGTGTGATACCACGCAGACACTTGTGCGAAAAATCGGCCTTAATAAGGTAATTTTTCGTAGTTTTAGTGATAAAATTAACATGAAATGTCGATTTTTTACACTTCGGGACGCGCGTCATAAAACAGCGTGACATAATTTCTTATGAGGGTTTTTAAAACCTACGTGAGGACAGGGATTTTTTTTAACGACTCAAATTTTTCTCAGTGCACGCAAGAACGCACTCATTAACTGTCTCAACGCGTGACATAATTTTTTAACAGCTTTACGACGTGCCATGTAGATGACCCCTACTTTCTCATGTATCGAGGTGTCCCGGGATTTCTAGCTCGAAAAATACTTAAAATTGAGATATTTTTCCATCTACTGAATTGTCAATGTTCAATCAATTCTCTTTTTAGCCCTAATCGTCGTTATCTCACAAAAAACGTGACCTCATTTCAATATTGCCAAATTTCCTCTCGTAAATTGCATTTTTACCGGGAGATTCTGGAGCATTTCTGACAGAAAATTTCACCAAGTTTTCCTCAGCCATCATATGCAAAATCAGGGAAATTTTGGAAAAAAATCGTGCAGGTACATTTTTGTAAAAAATTGAATTATTCGAGTCAATTTTGCAAGCTTGGAGTGCAATCACGTTCCTTCGTCTGGGAAAAAGACGTAATGATCCTATTCATGAGAGGGGTTTCATTTTTTTGTTCCTGTATCACTCTAAAAATGCCCGTAATTAAGACATTCATCACAAATTTGGCAACACGGCCGCGATATTATCGCCTTGTTCGAGATTCGGCCGGCAACACGGTCGCAGGGAGGCGAATGGTGAGGAGCTGTCCGGAGGTCGGGGAGGGGCTGGAGGGGGTTGGAGGGGGCGAAGGGGGGTTACTGAAGGGAGGGGGTGGGGTGCTAATAAATGAGCGCGGCTCTGCTGAACTTGTAACCTTTAAATCCGTAAATAATCGGAGTTTTCCTCCGGTTCTTGTATACATTTTCTCAGACGCGGCGCGGCGCGGGTGGCCGCGAATCCCACCGCCCCGACAACCGCGCTCAGGAAAAACGCCGTATGGAACAACCCAACGTTGCAAAATTGCCCGAGATAACACGCAAATTTTCGGAGGGAATTCGCACGGATATCACAAATATCCTCAAAAATTGTATTCTTAATTCAATTTGATTCGCTGAGAAATTTCAATGAAGAATATTCACAATTATTTCCGAAATTACTCATTTTAACAGGAAAAACGTCGTATGGAACAACCCAACGTTGCAAAATTGCCTAAGATAACACGCAAATTTCCGGAGGAATTCGCACGGATATCGCAAATATCCTCAAAAATTGTATTCTTAATTCACTTTGATTCGCTTAAAAATTTCAATGAAGGATATTCATAATTATTTCCGAAATTACTCATTTTAATAGGAGGAAATTTGGCAACATTTAAATGTTCATGCGACACGGCCAAGCCCGGTCCCACCCACAATGCACACACAACGCTCGCACGAGGTTGCCTTTCTCGGGCCGGTATGGATGTCAGTAAAGAATCGCGCAATGTGGCAACGCTGTTTCTCTCTCTTTAAATCCATTAGAAATAATCGATTCTGGGCGACTTGTCTCGATATCGATTTTCTCGTATACAGGTACAAAAAAGAGAAAATATTGTCAACTTGCCAGAGTTGCTGCTACAACCGCACTGACATTTTTTATTCAACTCGATGTATTGATAGTGAAAATGGAGAAATTGAGGCCAAAATAGAAGCATAAACGTAAGAAGAGATGATCTGAATTAAAGAATTAAATGAAGAACCTATCGAACTGACGGACGGTTTCACTTTTTATATTGGATTCGGAATCTGGATTAGATGACATTCAATAATCAAGCGCTGCTTCACATGAGAAATTATGGGAGGATAAAAAAAATAATAAAAAAAAAAAAATAAAAAAAAATATAGGATTGAAGATAATGATGTAAAATGATCTAATGAGGTATCATCAGAACAAATTCAGACTACGAACGGTCGATTGTGGGCATCATCTTTCCTCAGGGGAGGTCTCGACTTTTGTCGAGATTGATGTTTCAGAGGTCCTCCGTCACAACATGAGTAATTTTAAGAACACAGAAAAAAATGAATCAAGATAACCTTGTAAATGGATTTTGACTATGGTTTGTTTGGATGATTTTTCTCCATTTCTGTAGAAGGGTACCTATGAGCCGACTTGTCTTTACTCTCACTACACTGGAAAAAAACACATTGTAGACTCTTGAAAACATTGGCAAGAAAAAGGACTCTTGATTCAATCAGATTTAAGCTTAAATCAAAAGGAAATCCGCTCAAATTAAGAGCCTTAGTTCTTGATTTAAGCTTAAATCTGATTGAATCAAGAGTATTTTTTCTTGTCGATGTTTTTAAGAGTCTGGACTCTAGATCCAATGTGTTTGTTTTTCCAGTGTATGAAGGGGCTCTAGAATGACCCTCATTCGATTTAACGTATGATGTGGCAATCTGTAGGATTTTACTAACGGCTCTGGCACACGCCCGTCACCCACCCGAATTACTGCCGTGCTAAGGAAAAACACCGTATGAGCCCTCAGACGTTGTCAAACTTCCCTTGACAAATCGTGAATTTTCGGGAAAATTTGTAAGAACTTTTCTTCGAACTTTCCAGCAAATATTGTTCTAAATTTGATATAGAATGTCTGAAAATTTCAACGAAAAATCTTCACAGCTTTTTCCAGAAATGCATATTTTTTGAGAGAAAATTTGGCAACATTTGGATGCTCCCACGGCGTTTTTTCTTTGTACGGTAGCATATTGGGCCGAGTTCACACGATTCAAGCTTGTATTTCCGCCTCTTTCCTGTCAAATCTGCTGCGAAAAAAGAACGACCGGAGGAGGAGCGATGGAGACGCTTTGAAGAGTAGGAGAAAAGTTACCGGAGAGTACCTTCGTCATGGATGCCTTGGCAAGTGAGTGAATTCAGTTAATGTTAACTTTACTCTGCCGGGCTAAGGAAAAACGCCGTATAAACATTCGAGAGTCGCCGCATTTCCTTCGATAAAATGTTTCTTTTTGAGGGAATTCGTGAGTATTTTTATTTAACATTTTCAGAAACTGCAGCTAAAATTGCGAACAAAAGTATCTGAAACATCAGAGGAAAAATATTAATAAATTTTCCCGGAAATTGGTGATTTACAAATGGAAATTTGGCAACCTCTGAAGGTTCATACAATATTTTCCCTCAGCACGGTAGTACTGAAAGGTCCTGCCTTGTTACGATGTGCCCCACCTCAGTGGCTTGGCGTACTTTGCGATATCGATATATGCCATTTAAACTTATTGAAAAGTATCGATGAACTGATTCATCGAACACCTTAATAATCGATTCTTCGTCATTGTTTCAAATGAGGAAATATCGATAATCGATTATTCACGCCGCGATACTAGTCCATCTTCCAACGAGAGCTTTTTGATGGACAAAAAGTTTTATCAATCGCTCATAGGCCTAAACATCAACCATTCTCTCCTCAAGTTTTCCTTCAATCTCAAAGCTATGCAACTTGGTCTACTTAGAGGTTGAAATAATTGTATCATAATTTGAAGCGGATTGGAGTAAGGGATATGCTGACGAATTTATGAGGCTTCATGTAGTGTTTTGTTAATGACATAAATGCCATTATATTAATCTCTGGTTGCTATGCGGTCTTGCCCTCGAATGAGACAGCGCTTCGTGCCCTTAAGTAGCTGCTTCATGACAGTAAAAAATTTGGGTCCCAATTCGAAACTTAAAAGACTTCAGGATTTATTCGAAGGGTAATGTTTGCTGACAGCCAGAAAATAAACCGCTAATGTTGCAAGGATGCAACTTTCTTTCCCGGAATCAATTTCAGAATCTGATTTTTATCTTTTGATAGCCAGTCCGTTCAATCCGCAGACTAATTATTCTAAGAAACGCTATTTACCAGAATCCATCATTACTTTTTTAATGACATAAATCTTTATAAAAAAATGTGTAGGAAGAAGCCATGGAGCGAATTCGTTTTATTCCTGAGGCAAAGTTGACAATACTTTGTGCCGTTTGCGAAAATTCAAGTTACTTTAGGAAGACGTCAATTTTCTCACCCACATGCTATTCCGCTGCGTTGAGCTTTCAGCGAAACATAGCTCTTCATTTGAAGCGAGAGAGGAAATTGCATTACTTTAAATGGAGGATTTATTCGCAACACGAGTCCCTTAGCTCGTAAATCATGTCGTAAACTCGCAAATTCTTCTCAGCTTGATTTGATCAGAGCATTCAAGATCCTACGCTGTGTTCATTGTCCATCTTTTTTCCGCTCAGAGATTTTCCTCTCATTTTCTCTCTAAACCATAACCAGGTGAAATACGTTTTAGTAGCAGTTTTATGGTTATAATTTCATGATGCTTAGAACTGATTACATCACAAGTTCCTCGTGTTAATGGAATGCTGATAATTTTTTTTGGTTTCTCTGTTCCACGGTGCTTATATTGGAAGAAGTTCGCTGAGTTACTTGGGATTATGTTTAATCCTTAGATGGCCGAGACTTTCTTTTATACAGAAATTTCCAAGTTTGGTCACACTGATGTATTGAAATACATTGTTTTTGTAAGTTTATCGAGTATTATCAATGATATTTCTATGTTTCTGAAGGTAAAAAATACTTTCTTTGAAATATTTATCTTTTTGATGACATATTTCCTCATCATCCCTTCCTTATCTGCCATAAATAACTCTCCCTATTGAGACCTTGGCTTGGGATTTCTTATTGTAGTCGTCAAAAAAAAAAAATAAATAAATAAATAAATAAAAATAAGAGACACCTCATTGTGCGTTGATGACATCACAGAGATACAATTATTCGTGCTTGATAAATTTCCATGTTGCATCTGCAAATTGGAAAGCGAAATGCTGCGTGATGTGAACTCGCAATACTCCGCTCTATGCTGCCATTGAGGTGTCGCTCAGATTCGGGAGAAAATTTAAAAAAAACGAGGCGTATACTACGTCTCTCCTCGTCTTCGACTGTGTGTGACGTAGCCCTTAAAGCACCTCCACAATAAGACAATCGGAAGTAAACACAATGTAGAAAAAGAGCAAGAGGAAGGACGCGCTTTGATGACGGCGCAGAGATACAACTATTCGTGCTTGATGGATGTCCGTGTTGTGTCTGCAAAGTTGAAGGCGCGATAGCGCGAGCCGTGAAGAACTCGCATTCTTAATTTTCGCTGCTAAGGTCAAAGATTACCTAGTTTTTATCCATCGCAAGTCAGTTTCCAAATGAATCAAACCCTCCAAAAATGCCTCCTATAGAAAAAAAATATTTTTGTTTTCGACAATAGGATTTCCTGGAGAATTTGTAGGTATGTGAAGAAAAAACTATCATAACGGCACCTCTTAAGTTTCCGACAGTATGTCGTCCATTCCACCTGACAAAGGCACGATAAAGCAGCGATAAGACATAGCCGATCAATCACGCTCCACCTTTTAACCTATGTCATCTATGTCATCCCGACAAACATAAAATTTCAACAATTAGGGTGCAGGCTACTGGATCAAATTATAAATGCATATCGATTTTCATGGTATTTGGTGCATCGCCGTTGCCATGAGACAACAGGAAGAAGGATTTGTTTCTCAGAAGTTCGGGAAACTGTGGCTCCCTTTTGGAGATCATTTGGACCGCGTTGGACAGAAAGGAACCAAGCCACATCAGATGTTGCCAAATTTAATTGGCTAATTTTATTTTTTATATGAAAACAGTTGTGCGGATTTTCGTGGAAGTTTCAGTGAATTTTCTCTACAGTACGAAGCAAATTCCTTAACAATTTCAAAGGGATCCGCACAAACGTTTTCTAGTAAAAAATTAAATTACCCAGTTGAAATTGGCAATAGCTGATGAGGCTTGGTTCCTTTTTGTTAAACGCGGTCCATTTCATAGACGAAGGAAGTCTCATATTGACCTATAGAACACGCTCCTTGAGCGCGGGAGTTTAACCCTGGATCACCCCGTATACATCGTGATCCTCCCTTTGAAAGGACTCCAGCGCCGACCAATAGACCTAATGCCCGGCTCAATTTACTTCAACTACCTTGTTTACTTTGAGGCTCGCCCGGTGGGCGCCAATTGGACGACCCAACACAAAGCCTTCCACCACCCGTCAACGGGCGCCGCCGCCGGGCTAATCGTTTCGCCAGTTTTAATCTGCGACTCCCGATCTCAAAACTCCGTCTCAACAATCCATCAGTCAACGCGAGGAATCGCTTACATCCGAAGAACTGCTTCACTCGCCGATAGATGCAGAGACAAGAGACACTCCACTGGCCTCCTAGCGACAGGTGGAAGCTTTTACTTTCGGGGTTTCAACAATTCCTTATGGACAATTATGAGCGAGCAACAGTCATCACCCTATTTTCGGCTGTTGACTTACCTACATGGTCGATGATGAGCTTCGGATGACGTCATAAGACAAACAACTATCCGAAACGTCGGCCATTTTCGGCTTGTTTGCAAAACGAAACTGCCAACACGTTGTTGAACATCAACCATGAAGGTAAGTCAACAGTAGAATGCTGAAGTCCCGAAAGTAAAAGCTTCCACCATGGCCAAGTTACTAGTGGAGGGTCTCTTGTCTCTGGATAGATGCTTCCGTTAACCGTGCTAAGGATGAGCACAGCAAGTAGATAATTGAATTTTTGCGAAAAATTAACAAACAATTTCTCACGGAAAAAAATTGATAGAGAGTCACATCGGAAAACAAATAATGATGATATTGCACTTTAAATTGTTAGAATTAAATTGTTTAGTGAACTGACCTTAAACTTAATAAGTTAAAAGTGGGTTTTTGTCCCTCTCATTAAATGTAGAATTCGAATAGAGAGAATTGCTAAAAATACAAAAATTATTAACGGCAAAATAGTTCAGATGGATTCTAAAACCCAATTGTCAAAAATATTTCGATTAGTCAAAGATTAAAATTAAACATTCCAATGAACAGATGAAATACTCCCAGGAAAATAAGAAATAAAATCAGGATATATAAGACTTGAACTTAAAGGATTAAATAGTCTCGTAATTACGAGAAAACTTAAATACCTTAATCAGTGAACAATTAAAGTATTGAAAATGCTAATTTTGAAAATCATTTTACAGATATCTTTAACAGAAAAAGAGATCTTATGATTTTAAAAATGTTCTGGAGGGTGCCCTCAGGACCCCCCTTACGCCCCCCGTTCGAAGTCTCTGGATCCGCCCATGGTTCTATCCCCTGAAAACTGGGATCAAGGCTTGCGTTACGTACACATTTTCGAGTGGACGATCGACTGGTGCGATACGATGGAGACAGTGGCGTGGCGTGCTTTGCGATATATCGATTGATACGCCACTCAAACCTATGAAAAGAGATCGATTATCAGGGTGTTCGCAGCGAACACCTTAGTGATCGATTCTTTACCATAGCTTCAAATGTCGAGATATCGATAATCGATCATTTACGCCACGCCACTGGATGGAGCGCGCGAGCCACGACACAAAATTAGGGAAACAGCGTTACGTATTTTCCGAGCAACCCGTATTTCATCTCCGATCCGAGCGAGAAGACTGAGACGACTTTCCTTGTCACACCGCGGATCTAGTCAATGCGTTGATTGCAAGACAAAAGAACCTCTTGACCTCTCGATTTTGTTCTTAAATCTCTCCAACAGAATTGAACGAAAGTTTACCAACCCGATTGGATTATCCCTCGCTCCTCCACTTAAAGACTCCACTCCTCCTTGAGTTCCAGATCGTTTGCAGTTAGATACACAGTGGAGGTCACTCCAGAAAGCAGTCACGTTCTTTCACCGGCAGAGCGCGCTGTATTGTGCCAGGAGGTCACGATCCCAGTACGTCCAGATTAAAGGCCCTCGAGCGTTTCGAAAACTCGTTCAGAGCTTTTAATCGAATACTGAACAACGACTCTTTGAGGTCGCCAATCCGTCGAGAGACCTGAGTTAGGAACGTCAGCACCCCGGTCAAATTGAGAGCGAAATTCGTGTTTCTCTCCGGTGTTTCAATTGGCATTTTCGGCGAAACATGACAACGGTGAACGATGAGCACCGTTCGGGCTTTAATCGCGTTTGTTGGTGGTGCGCAGTGTTTAGTTTCCTAATCAATTGGCGGCGTTGTCAATCGCGGGCTCCAATTGACGCGCGGCAGGGTGCATGACGCACTCTTCGAATCAAAATTAGGACGGGAGTAAAAACAAGATGCTCCGGGGGCCCTGTGTGCAGCGCCCCCGACTGAAAGTGGATCAACGTGCGATGGGGACGATACAATTTGTCCCCGGACAAAAGGACGTAACTTCATCCCGACGGTGCGAAATTGATTGAACAATTTAGAGGTTTACCAGAGCATACAGATATGCAATTTTTTTTTTTCAAAATTATCCTGATTTTTGCATGAGATTACAAGAAAATTCAGTGAAATTTTCAGTTAGGAATACCCAGGATCCTCTCAATAAAAATTCAATTTGCAAGGGAGAATTTGGCAACATTGAAATGTAGTTACAGTCATGGGAAAAGTGTTAAAGGCTATCCCCTAGAATTTTTTTTTTTTTTTTTTTTACCCCTTTAAGTAGCCCACAAGGGCTAATCCCGCGCTTTTTAGTCCCGACCCCCCTCCGTCCCTACTGAACAACCAGTCCCAGGCAACCAATGTTTGAGACCATCAAACTCGGGTCGCCTGGCAGGGAAATCGAACCCGGGACCTCCCATAGAGCTAGCGCTACAACCACTACACCACAGGAGGCCGACCTTGCGGAATTGCAGAACCAATCCAAATTGTCGGATGGTATGTGCATTTCTACTCAATTGTGGTAGTGCCGCAACTCAAGTTGGAGTATAGTACCGCAACATTTGGATTTGTAACCTAATTCATTGGGGCACTATCACAATTGATCAGGGTACGACCACGATATTGATTGGAAATGCTCATTTCACCCAACAACTCCTAGCTATGTTTTTTCCGTGTTCTTTTGTGGGAAAAATGACGGATTGTCGATCGGACAATGGGTCTGTTACACGCACGAAATGTGCACTGTTGGAAATCTTGGAGTGCATTTCACACCGTGTCATCACACACTATTTTGCCCCCAAAAATTCGAGTGGTAAGAGTGAGGATTGGAATAGAGAGATCTCTGTTCCATTATATCGGACTTTACTTTGCTAAAAAGGTGAATTCCGCTTTGCACTCATACCCTTCCAGTTTTTTGAGGATAATATGAGCTTGGTAGTGAAATGTACCACGGATTATTCTCCGAATTATTCAACAGAGCACAGCCAAATGATTGGACTTTCAAGAAGTAAGGTTGTACAGAAGTTATGTTAAGCAAGCATCATACATGTAAATGGACGCCTGTAGGCTGCTTGTTGAAATTTTTGGACAAAACTATAGACAAAGGGCAAATGGAGCTATCAGGACGATTGACAGATGAGGTTTAAGTAATAGACTGACCAACGGCGATCCACTAGAGATCCTGTAGTTAGTTCATCATTTTCCTTCTTAATCTATGAGAAGCACCCGTTTCAACCCATTGGATGGCTCTATTTTCCTTTTGTCTAACGCTTTGTTTATCGTTTTGTCTATTAATTTCAAACATCAGCCTGCTGAACACACAAACTGGGTAGCTCACTAAAAAAAAATTCTCGGCGTTTTTACCAAGGTCCGTTGGTACCTTTACCATCTCACTTTTTTACCAATTATTGGTAATTTCATCAAGAGAGACCGGTAAGCTTAACTAAAAACCGATATTTTTACTGTTTTTTCAGGTAAGAATACCTCTTTCATTGGTAATCAATTCCCGGTAACTTTGCCATTTTATCTCGATAATTCTACCACAGTCGATAAAAAATATTGGCGTTTTTACCAAGGTCCAGTAAAATTACGGAGAAAGTTCAATAATTTTACCGAGATTTCTTGGTAAAATTACCAATTCCATAAATGGTAATTTTACCAAGAAAAAACTGGGATCAAATAGAACTCTGAATTCTTGGTAATTTTACCCTTTTCTTAGTAAATACACCGAAATTTTTTTTCAGTGCTTGTGTCGCCTCGTAGAGTAAATTGGCAACGTGAAATGTAGATACGCCCATTCCGGCCAAATCCGTGCGAAATGCATTCTCGGAAAAAAAACGTGAATTTTTCTCGGGAGTCCCCGCGAGAGTTCTATTATTAAAATGCAGTCTGAAGTAGGGACTCCGAATTTTTGGAGAGCGGTGTATTCTGACAGTTTAACAAGGTGTTCCGTTTCCAAGTAAAGAGCGTAGCCCGTCCGAGCATGGGCACAAGCATGGCGTGTTGCCGCTCACGGCCCGACAGGCGCGACAGGCTCCAGTGGCCATGATGGATAACCCTTACCCCGCGAGAACCGGAAATAATACTTCGGCGCTCCGCCTCGGGCTCAGATAACATTGAAAAAGGGAGTTTTGCATGCATTTCGCATAATTGTTTTCATTAATTCCCGCCGGCACGATACCCCGCCGTGATGAGGCAGGGATTGTGAGTCTAATTGTGCATATCCACGCTCGGGCTTATGACATTGTTGGTGCACTGAAATTACAGGTGCCTTACAATTTGCAAAATCCGCAGTGTATTTTCTGGTGCGCTTCGTGCACTGGCAAAAAGTATGGTAACATCTACTGGATTGCATTTTGCAAAAAGGAACCAGAAGAATATTGCGATGATGCAAAGATTGTGCATTTTCAGCCTTTGCGATAAAATTACTGAAACCATGACAGAATATGAAATTTACGTTGTAATTTTGTCTTAAATTTACAGTTTTAATCGAGTAAAATAGAAACTGTAAATGGATAATTAGGTTTTTCTTCCAAGACAAAAGAAGTTGCTCAATCTTAGCAATATTGCAATGCTCCTGGTTCTTTTTTGCAAAATGCAATCCTGATATGAGTCTACTCGATTTATTACACAGTGATACTATTCAGTGGGAATCACCATAATTATAGCAGTATCCGCCAGAACTCAGTTGATACTTACCATAGTATGGTGTATGTTACCATAGAGTCTGGTGTTAATTAGCATACTCGTATCACTGTGTCAGAGTAAGGTAAAATATGCCAGATATTTTTTCCAGTGTATTTTTTCGGTGGCAAATCACTGCGTGGGTTTGTTTCCTGAGTTATTCCGTTCAATATTATTTTCATTGAAGTTTTAAAAATTTACTCTTGTTACGATGGTCTGTTGACGACTTCTTAAGCTGCTCTTCATAACAATATATCGGCGGTGAAACTGCAAAAATGCGTAACTCGGTTGTCCGGTGTTTCAAAATCCCCGCTTTATTTTTTAAAAGGGGACCAATTTAACATCATGGTTTGAAGTTTTCGCAGAATATTTTTTAAATAGAGAGGAGAGATCAATGAAATTTTGAAAAAATGACGTTTAGTAGTTTTCCACGTAGAAAATAAAGCGTGGCCGGAAGTCAGCAACACCATACACCGAGATATGCATTTCTGCGGTTTTGCCATCGATATAGTCCGTGCGGGGCCTTGCTCAGAACAGAAAATAAGTAATTTTAAGAACAACCATGTATCCTTGAACAGATTCTTTCCAAAGAAAGTCCCATTTGGTTTCCATTTTAATTTAGAAAGGTTCAAGAGAGTCCTCAAATTAGCATAGTAAAAAGGACGATTTCTGCCAACCTCGGATGAAAAACAGTAAAACTTTGGGTATGAATCCTCATAAGGAATGACAATAATTTACCACTTAAAATAATTCCAAAATACTGATGAAAAAATTCTGCGATTTTGACGAACTTTAGGGAGGGCGCGAACCTACCTTGTTTACAAAACTCACGGTATGTTTTATTTCGCATTTTGTATTTTTTTTATAATAGTAAATAATTGTAATCCCTTTAAAGGCCTCATCTCCAAATTTATGCCGTTGAATTTTACTCAAGGTTAACAAAACTTATTGTCCTTTTATTATGGTATATTGAGGGCTTCCTTAAATCTCCCTCGATCACAATGTGAACCAAATGGGGCTTTCTTTGGAGAGGAGCTGTTTCAGAAACAACTGCTTACATGACCCTGTACATCGATGGTGTGACTGCCAGACTGCGTATCTTGGTTTGCGACTTTGCAAACTTCCTGCCATACTTTATTTTTTAAACGGAAACATTACTCAACTTCAATTTTTAAAAACTTTCATGATTTTTTCACCCTGTTCGAAAAAACTCAATGAAAACTTCGATGGATGGTATTAATCTGTTTCTTTAAAAGAAAAAAAAAATGAAATTGGATCGGATATTTTTAAACACCGCAATCGAGGCACGTGGTTTCTTAGTTTTACCGTCGAAACACGTCATTCAGCATCCTGGTAAAAATTGGCAGTAGAATCCGTGTTCCAAAATACCATAGACCTACAGCCGGCTGTAAGATTTCCAATAGCTTCTATAGCCGGCATCACAATTTCTTATAGCCTTTTACAGCCGATGGCGATGAAGCAACAGCCTGGAGATAAAGTGTATGCTAAATATACGTACGGATGCTAGGACTTAGTGAGTTTTTGGACTACCGCTCTCTTTTTGAGCCGTAGTATCTTGATTTATTTTGCAAGGAAAGCTCCGTACTTTTGAAGGATGCCTGCCATTCCTAATATGTTGGAGCGCCTTCAATATGATACTGATTTATGATACTGTGCTATACCTCTGATGTGGAATTGTTGCTTAACGCGCCACGATACGCTGCGGCGCGGCGCGGCGGGCGGGCAGCTAGCGCTGAACGCGCATTGGCGCCTTCAAACCTAACAGGGATACATCACGCATTGCGCAATGCGTGAAGGTGATTCCGTACAAACTTAAGGATTTACAAAGCACAAGAATTTCTACATAATTTCTTATAGCCTTTTATAGCCGATGGCGAAAAAGCAACAGCCAGGCGATAAAGTGTAAAGCCCGGCGATAGGAACTATAGCCCGCCTGTATAATTTTTTATCGCTTCGCGTAGCCCGGCCGTATGATTTTTTCCACTTTTTACAGCCAGCTACATGATTTTCTATCCCCCTCTTCAGTCAGTCATAAGAACGCCTATGGTATTTTGAAACGCAGCTCCAATCGCCAAATTTTATCAGGGCAGAGGCGGATCCAGCAATTTGGCAACACCGGAATTCCTCCATTTAAACCTATGCGAAATAATCGACTCTCGTCGGAGCACCTGACCCCTCCAAGATCGATACATTTCCATAGGAAAAATGGAGAAAAAACGATGTTGCAAATTTGCTGGATCCGCCAATGCCCCTCAGTCAGCGATTATATGTATAAATCTAGGGGCCCTTCCTGTCTCCCTAAGTGACCCTATCCTCGACGGGTGGTCATTTCACCAGTTCCTTCATCTTTTTATCGCACTGAAAAACTATTCTCGGCGTTATTACCAAGGTCCGTTGGTACCTTTACCATCTCACTTTTTTACCAATCATTGGTAATTTTACCAAGACAGACTGGTAAGCTTACCTAAAGACCGGTATTTTTACTGGTTTTTTTTCAGGTAAGAATAGCTTTTTTATTGGTTATCAATTCGCGGTAACTTTGCCATTTTATCTCGGTAATTCTACCACAGTCGATAAAAAATATTGGTGTTTTTACCGGAGTTCAGTAAAATTACTGAGAAAGTCAATTATTTTACAGATTTCTCGGTAAAGTTACCAATTCCATAAATTATAATTTTACCAAGAAAAAACTGAGATCAAATAGAACCCTGAATTCTTGATAATTTTACCCTTTTCTTAGTAAATACACCGAGATTTTTTGTTCAGTGCCTATCCTCGACGGGTGGTCATTTCACCGGTTCTTTCATCTTTTTATCGTGTTAGGCGAGGTCCTTTTCTCTTAAGGCAACGTTGGAGAGAATCTCGGTTCCTACTGCCGTGCGGTGTCGTCACTGACAGAATTGGGTCACCGATCTCAGAGGCACCGCGCCGATTCGCGCCTCCTTCCTCAGTCCGATACTCCGCGGCTCAGACGCCTCGATGGGATTTATCACACTGTCGCAGTGTGGAAGAACGCCCTATGTACCCGCGAATATTGCCAAATTTCTTTCATTAAAACATAAATTTATTCTAGGAAACTTTTCTTTCAATTGAGATGTTGCATGTGTGAGGAATTTGCGATTTGACTGTTGAATCGTATGTAAAAGTTCGCGAGAAACACGATGGTGCCACTGGTTTTCTCTGAAATCATCTCCCAAGCTCAAAAAAAGCTCTCAAGTTGAGGCCAAAATGGAGGGGATATCCCACGCTATCCTGAAAGTCCACCTCTACATCAAGACAACCTCTCCATGCAAAGATAGGGAGCAAGTACATTAGCAGGGTTGCAGTGTTTTCAGTTGTGGAGTCCCCAAATAAAGTGGCAGCCCTGTCGATGTATTTGCTTCCTATCTTTGCATGGAGAGTTTGTCTTGATGTAGAGGTGGACTCTCAGGATAGCGTGGGATATCCCCTCCATTTTAGCCTCAACTTGAGAGCTTTCTTTGAGCTTGGGAGTTGATTTCAGAGAAAACCAGTGGCACCATCGTGTTTTTCGCGAACTTTTACATAAGAATCAATGGTCAAATCGCAAATTCTTCACACATGCAACATCTCCATTTCTCCGAGAATTAATTCGCAATTTTATCTAAAATGTTTAAAAATTTCAAGGAAGAATATCCATGCCCTAGCAGCATCGACTGTTAAATTTTAATTGAGAAAAAAAATGTAATAAAGTTGTGAATATCTACAAGCGCGGAAAGTCTTTTAGATTTATATATTTTTTTTACTGAAAATATATGTTACATTTATGATAGAGGTAAAAATCGGCTTCAAAATGTTATCAAATTCTAGAAATCACTCATAATGATGGGAAATATAAAATTAACTGCAAAATGGACCGCATTTTGAAACTTGGAGGTACAGGATCTGGCTTAGTTTCAAAACGACGCATGTATCATTAGTTTCACTATATGCAAATGAGTGTTTTAACGGATGAGTTAGAAATTTTATTTCTAAATTGTAAAATGCAGCCCAAATATGCAACGAAAACAATTAAAATTGTATGTAATATTTTTGATAAAATTTACGTCAATAAAGAGATAAAAAACTTTTAAAAGTACACAGCAGCATTTTTACGTAAGATAGAACATGAAGTGGTTCCCAACCCGAATATTTCGATAGTTTTTTTTAAAATTTTCTCATTGATATCAACGAGTATTCTAACACAGTTTTAACAGTCAATGTTAATACGATAACTTATCTTTAAAATATATATTTCCTCGGGAGGAATTTGGCAACGTGCGAATGGCCATACGTCGTTTTTGCATATCACGAGTTGTGATTGCTGGAGGAGACAGGTAACAGGTAACCGGGAAGCACCCACCTCCCCTCCCCCTCACTCCCGTCGCCGCACGGCACCGACCGAATGGGGTGGCAGGGGGTGTTATGGGGGTGGTGGAGTGGAGGGGGGGGGGCACGAATTAAATCAGACACTCTTTCGCAGGCGAGGATGGCGGCTCGAGCTATTACCGACGACGAGTTGCCTGAGTGGCTTGGGTATTGATAGTTCGGAAATCGATGGTGAAACGATGGGAAACACGAATTTTCACCGCGCGCTGTTTCGGAATTCAACGGAAACTACCAGTTACACCACTCGCTCATTTGGGAGGTCCGCGGGCAAATTTTATTTTGAGGATTTGAACCGTACTCTCAGAAATTTTTGGTTGTCGTGCTCACGGGTGAAGGTGACCAATGGCGAGACGTGTTTTGCTATGAATCGATTAATCTCCCATCCCACCCAGATAAGACAGAAATATTTAGCCAATATTTAAACAATATTGTTTTGATATTTATTCAAACATTGGGCCAATGTTAAAAATGTACACCATATTTCCTTTTGGCGTAAATACTGTGCTAATACTTTAAAATACTGTGAAATACTGTGCCAATACTGTGAAAATATTTTTATAATATCTTGGGTAAACATATTATTTTTAAAAATACTAAATAAAGATTCTTTAAATATTTTTTAAAAAAATAATTTTGATTAAAATATTATCAAAATATTGTCAGTATTGTGTAAATATTGCGACAAAACTGACAATATTTGCCCAATATTGTAAAAATTGTATGTCTTATCTGGGCAACCTGTGGAGAAGGATATATTATCAGGGCGTTCCAACAAACATCGTGATAATTTATTCTGTAATATGACTTTAAATGGGGAAAATTTCGATAGGTGGTTATCACGTCTCACTACTGAACGTGACTCTCACCATTACGAATAAGACGACCGGAACCAACACAGCATGATATTAGAGCAGAGGAAAGGGCAGGCGTTGATTACGGCGCAGAGATACAACTATTCGTACTTGATGAATGTCCGTGTTGCGTCTGAAAAATTGAAGGCGCGATGGCGTGAGGAGTGAACTCACAATGCTCCGTTCTAAGTCGCCAATGAGGTATGGTTTGGGTTCGCGAGAATAGTTAAAACACGAGGAACGAACTCATATTTTCGGCTGTGTTGACACTCAACATTTTTCTCTTTTTTTTCAAATTGATACAGAGTAATTTCGGATTGCTGAAAACTTGACTTTTGAAGGATCTTATTTAGGAATTTTAATTATATACCTATTTTTATAACTCATATTAATAAAATAAACATCATATGCCTTTATTAAGCTATTCATTTCTTTTCTTACGTATCATGTCAGGGATCATACCAGGTCATTTGCCCCCCCCCCTCCCCCCAGGTTTTGGTAAAATGACGTTACTGGAGCTCTCAGGATGTGCTGTAGTGATGGTTAAAATTTTGATGATACCTCAATTGTCTGCTATGTTTTTGTAGCTCTAACAAAACGTTACAAGCTATCGACCTCAAGTATGAGCGAGTATGTCAAGTAAGGGGTTTGAATGAGTTAATGGAACGAGTAAATTATGATGAAATAACTGTTGCCAAGAAAACCGAATGCTAATTACTACACGAGTTAAACATTAAAAGAACGAAGTATCCAGTACATTAAGTTAGGTACATTATTGAGTGAAGAATTCGTTTCGAGTAAAAGATGCATCTTCCGAGAGATGTTGCAACACATAAAACGAGCGTGGGGCACATCGCAAGTTTGATTTAATGCAGTCACGACTACTATTGACTCCTCGTAGGCATGCACGAAAATTAAGCGCCGCCTTACGCGCTGCGAAATTTCGTCGCTCCTATAGCGTAAGGACGTATCTTGATTTCCAAATGAGTCCTTGAAAGCATGGATGTCTATGTCGGACAGGGCTCAAGTAGAAATTTAGATCCGCCCTTACGCCAGAGGGGCGGCGATTTCAATGCTCCCTAGTAACGCGCAGTTAATGAATGTTCACGTGAACCTCCGACGACAAGTCTGCTCATGAAGTGACTAAATCGCACATCGTAGAATGTTACGGTTCACGCGACCTCATATTTCTCGTAAATGGCTCAAAGGAGGAAATAAAATCGTCCGAATCTATACTAAAAAAGTCAAAAAGTCTAGAATGTCTCCTTTATACCTATTCAGAGACAATTTGTGTTTTCGGGACCTCGCATTAAGAATTTAAGCAACGTAATTGGGTGAGGCAAAAGTTAACCAAACCTAACTTAACCTAACGCTATGGTTCGCACGTAATGCTGACTATTGATCAAATCTGTTGAGCAAAAAATCAAAAGAAAGTTTGCTTAATGATGACCCTTAACTCGATTTGACTTTGACATTCACCGGTATTTTTTTCCCCTTTTTTTTTTAAATGACCGGTGAATGTCAAAGTAGCACTTTGCATTTTGACCCCCGGGGGAAGGAGTGGGGGACTCAGTAAAATTCCGTCCCGTCATTGTAGCAGTGTGGGGTCTGAAAATATAATGTCTTTGAAAGCAATAGTGGATATTCGAACTTTATTTTGCAATAAGGAGTCGGTAGTTCTGTCTGACCATAAAAGGCAAAAAATAATGGCACACATGTTGCCTCCAAAATGAACCAGGAACAGTAGCTCCTTATTTCAAAACAGTCCATTGCACGTACCTGTCAGTCAACTCGGTTGCAGTTTCGTTGCTTCCCTGACGTCAAGGCGTACCCGATTTCTGCATGAGCCCCAAAAAGCGTGAATTCACATGTAAAACAGGGTTCACGTCGAAATTGAGATACACCTTACGTCAGAGGGACGAGGTGTTTTAGATCTGGAAGTTTCCTGGGATAAGCTCGTCCATTATGCGCTTGTGTCACAGAGGAAGGCGCGTCGCGGGGCGCACAAAGGGATCGAGGCAATGGGAGAGGTCGGACAAAATTTGGAGACTTTAATTGCTTGTAACTCCGTTTATACAAAACTGTGAGGTTCTAAAAGTGATTCCATAGGTTGCTACGTAAAATTTTCTGCTTGAGGCACCCATTTATATTTAAAATTTGACGAATTAAACGTCAAAATTTGATGTTTTAGTTAAAAAATTCAATGTGCGACCTCTCTGACTGGCTCGATCCACTGTGCGGCGAGCGCGGGTTTATTAAGCTGGAGACGAATCCGCGGGCCCGCGCGAGGGCGGAGATAAATCAAAGGAAATTCGAGTTAAAGTTAAACCCTCGAAAAAGGACTCGTGCACGAAAGTTTGGAAGTGCAGATGACAGACAGGGACACGACGGCGGCATAACCACGTAACCAGCCCGAGAGACGATCCCGTCGCACGGCGGGAGAATACGTCGGGCGCAGAGACAAAGGACCCTCTACACTGGGGAAAAAAAAACACATTGGATCCAGAGTCCAGACTCTTAAAAACATCGACCAAAAAAAGTACTCTTGATTCAATCAAGAACCAAGCCTCTTGATTTAAGCGGATTTCGTTTTGATTCAAGCGACAATCCGATTGAATCAAGAGTATTTTTTCTTGTCAAAGTTTTCAAGAGTCTGGACTCTATAGATCCAATGTGTTTTTTTTCCAGTGTATTGGCCTCTTGGCGACAGGTGGAGAGTTTTACTTACGAGCATTCATCACCTCACTGAAATTTTTTTTTTTATTATATTATTTTGATTTAAAGCGTCGTTTCTTGTTGAAACAGTTAGGTTAGTTAAATCTGTGCGGGTTTTACTTGAAGTCAGTTTTTTTGAGTTACAGAAACGTAATATGTTATCATTTTTTAAACTTAAACTTGACCATAGAAAAAAGGACTTTTTTTATAACTTAAGAAAAAACTGACGTCAAGTTAAATCCGCACAAATTTAACTGAAAACACCAAATTTCGTCGACAAGAAACGACGCTTTAAGTCAAAATACTATCTCAAGAAATTTTTTTTTTTCGGTGAATTCCCTATGGACATTATTCATAAGGGAGAAACAGTCATCGGTAGCCTGTACGTGCGTTTAATATTTTTTGGTTAGTTTTTCTGTAAGTTGCGTTGACCAAATTTCCGGGTTGAATTTTTGCAACCTCGTTAAAAATCTGTCGCGAGGACAACCCCTGTGAGACATTATGGTCAGTTCATTATTTTTTCACTTGGTCTGTACTGTAAGAATCATCCGTTTCAACCAGTAGGATCGCTTCATTTTCCTTTCATCTTCTTTGTCTATAACTTTGTCCATCCATTTCAAGAAGCAGCCCGCTGAGCGTCTCTTCGGGTCTAACGTGGGTATGAATTTACGCCGTTATAACTACACGGAGAAAAAAAAGGAGGTGTTTGCATTTCGGGCATCTTGGAATTTTTTTGATGCCGTAGGTCGGTACCACGACTTTTATCATCGATTTTCTTGGAAATGGTGTACTTTATGTAAAAAATGCATTCCACATAAAGTGTTTGAAATTATATCATGAGTTGATTGAAGCAAAAAAATCAGACGTTATGGTCCGTTTTTCATACTTCGAATTCCGGGTTTCGCTGACCAGGTTGTACTGACCTACGTCACAGGGTAAACAAACCCCAAGATGCAAACACCTCCTTTTTTCTCTATGTTATAACTGAGCCACCCGTTGCAATCAAGGATAGCTTCATTTTCCATTTTGACGTATTTCTACCAAACAGACCTATAAGGAGGTGAGAAATATAGGGTGTACTTGCTAGTGCTCTGGCCGTAAGAGTGAATGAGAATAATAAAGCGCCAAGGACGTCAGCGGCAATGAAAAAGCGGGGGCGCAACGGGGGATCGTCGTCGGGGCGCTTTAACTCATGAGCCCTGTCCACAACGCTCTCTTGCCATGCCTGCGGCTCATGAATCCCGCATTCAGTTGGCACATACGTCTCTTTGATAGAATGTAATATCCCGCACTGAAAAAAAATCCTGTGTATTTCCTAAGAAAAGGGTAAAATTACCAAGAATTCAGGGTTCTATTTGATCCCTGTTTTTTCTTGGTAAACTTACCATTTATGGAATTGGTAATTTTACCGAGAAATCTTGGTGAAATTATTGAACTTTCTCGGTAATTTTACTGAACCTTGGTAAAAACGCCAATATTTTTTATCGACTGCGGTAGAGTTACCGAGATAAAATGGCAAAGCCACCGGGACTTGATTACCAATAAAAGTGGTTTTCTTACCTGAAAAAAACAGTAAAAATACCGGTTTTTTAGGTAAGCTTAGGTGTTTTTGTAAAATTACCAATAATTGGTAAAAAAAGTGAGATGGTAAAGGTACCAACGGACCTTGGTAAAAACGCCGAGAATTTTTTTTCAGTGCGCTTTTCCAATTCTTCAAGAGGAATCACGCCCTCTTTTACAATCCTTCGATGCAGCTTCGACGAGCACATCCCATCTTTCTCACCTGCGCATAGTTCTGTTTGATACAAATACGTCCATTAGTCTCCTTCGTCTGCACCTTTGTCCATAAATTTCAATAATGAGCCCACTGTGCGTCCCTCCGGGTCTGACGTGGGCATGGATTTACGCCGTTATGACCGTCGGGGACCCAGGCGGGCGAGGAAAATGTTGGCGTCTGTTATGTTTCAAAACTTCGCGAGACATCCATCATGTTGATCATACATCCAGCTCGGGCCACGCCACTGCCGCCCCCTCCCCTTTTTGCCCCCTCCCTTTGTAACCCCCCCCCCCCCCCCCCCCGAGCGGAGGTCCCCATCCTGCAACGAACGTATCATTATTGTCAATTTTTCAATCGATGGAAAGTGTTACTGCCCTGGGCGGGGTGGTGCTCCGGAGCTCGAGGGAAAGAAGAGGGCTTCATTAAAATTTACTCGAGCCGCCTGCATGGCGCATCGCATGGCATCGTCGCTCCTCTGGCGTGAGGGCGTATCTCGATTTCAACTTGAGCCCCGGAAAGCGTGGTTTTACATGTGAAACAGGGCCTACGTTGGGATTGAGATACGCCTTTACGTCACAGAAGCGACGATACGAGTCTTGATTGCCAGTTGGGGTCACTCTCTCTAGGAGGAGAGATGTATTCTAAACAAAAACAAACGAAGAGCTTCACTTTTACTTTAGTTAGTTAGTTAGTATAATTTCAAGACATTCAGCGTCTCAGGCTATTAACGTCCCTACAGATAATTTTGAAAATATAAGTTTAGTCCCAAGATTCTCCTGGTAAAAATGCAGTTTGCGAGGAGATTTGGCAAAATTGAAACTAAGTTACGTTCTTTCGTGAGGAAACAACGCGCTATTCGTTCGACTTTGCTTCGTTCAGAATGACACTCACATAGGAGTAAGGTGTCATTACTACGAGCCTTGAGCTCTCATCAATATTTTACATAAAATACGTAAAAATATTAAAAAGAGGGTTATTCATATAGGCGAAAAATGTACCCAGCCCGGAATGTACGAAACTTTGTGGGCTGATAGTACTAGTTGAGAGAGGCTTATCCCTAGCTCCGTTTTTGCAGGAACCCCAGGGAAACAGCGTTGCCATTTTTTAAAGTCGTAACCTTCAAACATCCATAACTTTCGGAGAAATGCAGTTACAGAGCTCGTATTTATACCAAAAGATGCAAAAAATTACGTTCTATCGACCTATGCCAAAGAAATTTTAATTCGACTCCGTTGTTGCCTTGTTTTGGCCATTTTATTAATTTTCGTAATTATTTAAAATCACGTTACCGCCTAAAAAAGTGTTTGCGGTTGGTGAGGATTGAATAAAAACATGTCAGAATTATTGTTCGTTTGATTCCGCATCCATCGATATATTATACTTTTCTGAGAGACTTAGGGAACACGAGTTATAGCGATTTGAAAATTCGGCAACACCCCCGATACCCCGATATTGACGCTCGTTTAGGTACGTTTCGCGACTCCGTGTTAAAGCAAAACGCCTTGACCAAACAAAATTCGAAAAGTCAGTTCATGTTTTGCGCTTTTTTGAAACTTTCACATGATTTTTAGGAATTTAAGTAGCGGCGGTGTTGCCGGTTTTCAATGAAAACCACCGCTGCGATCACAATTTAAAGCAGTACTCATTTAATCTTATCCAGCTACATTTGTTAACCTAAACTGACCATTTGCGACATGGTGTTGACAACATTGCCTAATTTCCGTCGGAATTCGCGTAGAGGCGGGGTTGCCAGTTTTCATAGAAACCGCCACCGCAATCAAAAAAAAAAAAAAGGTATTACTTCTTTGATCACGTTCAGCCTTATTCTGTAGTTGGAATCGTTTATTTATCGAATCGATGGTTTCCTCTATCTCTCAGCAACGGCAGTGGTGCCTGACAGTGCCGAGATATCGATATTGTATAGAGATCAAGAGCAATGGATCTAGGTCCCCTGCCAAAACTACTCATCGGACCGATTGAGTGATTTGTGGGCTTAAATTTCGATATCTCGTTACTGTCGGGCACCACCGCCGTTGCAGAGAGATAGCAGAAACCATCGATTCGATAAATAAACAATTCCAACTACAGAATAACGCTGAACGTGATTAAATAAGTAATACATTTTTTTTTGTGATTGCGGTTGCGGTTTCCATGAAAACTGGCAACCCCGCCTCTACGCGAATTCCGACGGAAATTAGGCAATGTTGTGAACACCATGTCGCAAATGGTCAGTTTAGGTTAACAAATGTAGCTGAACGTGATTAAATGAGTACTACTTTAAATTGTGATCGCAGCGGTGGTTTTCATTGAAAACCGGCAACACCGCCGCTACTTGAATTCTTAAAAATCGTGTAAAAGTTTCAAAAAAGTGCAAATCATGGGCTGACTTTTCGAATTTTGCTTGGTCTAGGCGTTTTGCTTTAACACGGAGTCGCGAAACGTACCGAAACGAGCGTCAATATCGGGCGTCGGGCGTGTTGCCGAATTTTCAAATCGCTATAACTCGTGTTCCCTAAGTCTCTCAGAAAATTATAATATATCAATGGATGCGGAATCGAACGAACAATAATTCCGACAGGTTTTTATTCAATCCCCACCAACCGCAAACACTTTTTTAGGCGGTAACGTGATTTTAAATAATTACGAAAATTAAAAAAATGACCGAAACGTGGCAACAGTGGAGTCAAATTAAAATTTCTTTTGCATAAGTCGATAGAACGTAATTTTTTGCGTTTTTTGGTATAAATACAAGCTCTGTAACTGCATTTTTGCGAAAGTTATGGATGTTTGAAGGTTACGACTTTAAAAAATGGCAACGCTGTTTCCCTGGGGTTCCTGCAAAAACGGAGCTAGGGATAAGCCTCTCTCAACTAGTACTATCAGCCTACAAAGTTTCGTACATTCCGGGCTGGGTACATTTTTCGCCTATATGAATAACCCTCTTTCCAATATCAACCCACGAGTCACCGTTTCCTGGATAAGGGAACGTACTTCCATTCCAAAGATGTAAAACTGACCCAAACAAATCAATTTGTTACACGAATGAACCTGCGGAATTTCCGTCGAAAGTTTTTTTGACTTTTGGAAGAGGTCTGAGGAAAAATTAGGTAAATTCTCGGTCGGAGATGCCGAAGATTCTCCTGGTAAAAATGCAATTTTCCTGGAAATATCTGGGAAAATTAAAATGTAGTTATATTCTTTCTTGAGCGAAACGGTGCCGTGTCTAGGAAACAACGAAATATGACACAGGGACGGAGTACGGTGAGCTTCCGAACTCCATTTAAAGGTTGCAAAATTGACCCAAACATTTGTTTGTTTTTTTTACAAAATTTTACCTGTGCAATTTTCGGCAAAAAATGTCTGATTTTTGCAAGAGGTCAGAGGAAAAATCTATCAATTTTTTAATCAGAGATGGCCAAGATTCTTCTGGTAAATATACAATTTGCTAAGCGAAATTTGACAGCATTGAAACGTATTTATGTTCTTTCGCGAGGGGAATGTATGTCTAGGAAACTACGAAATATGACACAGGAACGAGCTTCCTGGACGGGCCGGCGACGTTCATCCCCTGATGAGACGGAATTGCGGGGCAATTTTCCGGGCGTGTTCCGCAATTCACTTTGAGAGGCCACTCTGAAAATTGAGTAAGTGCGGTTTACGTGGCACTCGGGACATGCCCTGCAAATTCAATAATCATTCCCGGCAAGATGACCCGTCATTACCTCTTCCGCCATGCATGCCGCTACGTCCCAAGGACGAGAGAGTCGTTTTACCTCTCATCCGACACAGAGTTCGCCCGAGCACCCTAGACCGTAGTACAATGATAGCATTGGTTTTATTAGGACGCATTTCTGCCAAACGGGGTCTCAGGGCTGATGTCGTAATGCTCTTAGTTCCCTTTGGCAGAAATACGTCCATACTTCGGTTCATATCACCATTCTTTTGATTTTAGATGCCGTATTTTCCGTTCAAGATACCAATATTTTTAACCAAAGTATACGATAAAGAGTTTGATTGCACGAACTTAGGGTGCTGTCACGTGAACTTTTACGGTCCATCTGAAACCTTTTTTTACCTATCTGTTTTACTTTTTTCTGATTGGTTAATTCATCGACCACTTGGAACCAAGATAGCGAAGATGACGTCATTAGGAAAGATAGGATGACGTCATACAAAAACCACGATATAATGAGGATGAAGAAATCAGAGGCTGCGAATGCTGCGATAGGATTGCGCAAATGGCTTCTTTTTTACCTTTTTGGAGATGTATAGGATATTTCTGCTACTGAAAATTCACATATTTGCGCGAATATTCAATAATCAAGAAGGAAGCGTTAATCTGGCAACCTTGGTAGTTTGTTGTAGATAACCACATCACGGAAGACTGTTCATTCCCTCCTCACTTACGAGCATGTGTCTTTTCGACGGATAGCCCTCGCAGAATGAATGGCCTAGAGAGCTTTTATAGACGTTTTAAAAGTGAACTAATAAGCAACCGCTAACCACTGAAAAAAACTACCCGTAAAAAGTCGTAGAACAATCATGTTCAAATTATACCCGAAAGAAAGCGTTTATTTATTACCTCTGCAACGTTATGTACCACTTTTATGTTTTAATTTTATCAAATGTTTTTAAAACGCTACTCACAGTTTTTCTGAAAAGTTTCCGCGAATTCACATAAACGATCTCCAGTAAAAGTATAGAAAATTTCGACGCGATATTTCCGTTTATTCTATTTTCTTTTAATAGAACCAAAACAAATTTAAATGTCATCCGAGTTTCTGAATCGTCTGAATATATATTTTCTCCTTAATTGTGGTAAAAACTAGAGTCGTAAGTCAAGACTAATGACACGCAGTCCTACAGAATTCCTACAGTCTTATAGGCGCTATTATGCGTTTCACGCCAACTGACCGACTGCAGCGCATTTGGCGCAATGCGAGAAGTATTCATACAGTCTTGCAGGCGCTAATATGGACCTCACGCCAACCGCACTGTTTGGCGCAATGGTTGAAGTATTCCTGCAGTCTTGCAAGTGGTTTCTCATTTTGCGTGCCTTTTAAAATTATCTCTACCTCAGTAGAAGCAATACGCGACGTCGACATTCAACGCCTGAGGTAGGATTAAAGTGAAAGCGGCCCGAGCAGTTTTCTCTAGGGCAGGTTTGGTCTTAGAGAAAGTATCCATAAAAAAGGCTTCAAAGACTAGGTAGCTCTTTGTGTGAAAAGCTCGAATGATTTTAGAGACTGTCATTTCCCGAAGTATATCATCTGTGCAGGCTGGAGCCTAAAATATATCGATTGTGCCCAGAATGCATCACTTTGGAGCTGAGGAGGATCCTTCCCAAATCCTGATATAGTCCTGTCCAGGTACTCAAAGGTATTTTCCGCTCGTTCGGTCATTATACATTCATGATTACCGCGAGAAGCGAAACGGTGGCTCCGATCTGCGGTGAGCCTCGGTTCCATAGGCAGTTCGCGACGCGGAGCTCGCCATAAGTGGGACTAGAGTCCCTTTATACTAAGAGTCAAGACAATGTGAATCCATTTCTGATTGGTTCCCGTATTTTAGGCCTTCTCAGTGTCACAAACGGGAATAAAGATTACATTTTCACCGATTGCAAAGATTTCTAATCTGGAATGGACCAGGGAATTACGGGTTCGGCAAGGAACAAACGGAATGAAAGAAGGAACGGAGAAAGGAATTCAAGAATGGGCCGATCAAAGCTTTATTTCCGTTTGTGACTCCAATAGAGGTGTTGTCTTGACTCTCAGTATAAAGGGACTCTAAGTGGGACAGCCTCGCGACCGGCTACAATAATTTTAAACTTTTCCGTTGCCACAGACGTTGGCGACGCGAATTGTTTTTTCAGGAGCATCGACATGTTCAGAATCATCGCGCCGGGTGATTGATTTCGCGTGGCTGATTTCGTGTCGCGCACTGCCTGTGGAAACGCGGCTTTAGTCCGGGAGGCTTTGAGCGAGTCCTCTCTCGATGTGGCTTAACGCAGTGTCCAGTTGAGAGCCTTGCGTGACAGCCGAACGGGTGACACCCGGCGAGCCCGAATCTCAAATCGTGTCACTGGGTCAATTTCGCATGACCAACTGCAACAATCGCCGGGTCCAGATTTTTTCGTTTTCACTAGAGGTCAATCCCAGTTGAAAATATCCAAGAGGGGGTTTTGTCTTCATGGGTATTTACAGTTTTTCTCATTTAAAAAATATGAGCGTTTTAACATTGACGCCCATTTGATCAAAACTTTCAGGTTAATGCCGTCTCTGGTAAATTGGTCCTGTGGGAACCCGCAGAAGAATTTCCATGAGAACTCGTGCGGGCCAACGGGTATTCACTGGCAATTCGCAACCTATGGGGACCCCAATTGAGACCCATTCAAATTTCACGAATCCCATCGGGTCCCCATTGGAATTTCATGGATCCCATTGGGTCCCCATAGGTTCTTATCGGATGCCATAAACCACCTATTGGTCCTCATTGGGATTTTGTGAATCCTATTGGGCGCCCATAGGAACCTGATGGGTCCCCATTGTAATCTAATGGGTTCCTATAGGATCGTTTTACCAGGGATATTTAAAGTCAAAATGCGCGCGTGATGTAGTCACGATTTTGCATAGCCGATTGGAGCTTTCGAATGCAGGATGCCTTGGAGGGAGATGTCTCTTGCTAGTTTTAATCAAAATGCCAGCCGCAGCCCTCACGTAAACGTAGTATTAGCTCCTAAGTAGATAAATTCATGAGTATTTGAATCCGAGTAGTTCCCAGTTAATGAGTATTCTCCCATATTTTGATCGCTTATAATTCTAATTGCATGACTTTCGAAAGGCTGACCCATTTGGCAAAAGCAAACGGAGATCGGAGGATTGTTTTGTCGTTCATCCACCAAAATTTTGAGTTCTCCAAACTTTACAGGAAGAAAACTATACTCCATACGGGACTTTAAAGTATTTTTTCCACAAACCTTATACTTCCAGCATAATTTGGGAACATTCTAAGCGTATCTCAACACATTCATAAGTCTGCACTTACCCTTAGATATAAAATATATGTTTCTTAGATTCATTTTATTTGTTTCAGGTGTTCATTCTGACGCTGTAAAAATGCGTCCGTCGAAATCGGGGAACTTTGGATTTATGCTAAACCACTGAAGTAAAAGTCAATTATATGTTTGGAATAGCCGTCAAACTTTAGGGAATTTATGAAAATACATTTTTAAAACCTTTCAAAAAATGCATTGATAAGCACGGTTTCTTTATTATTCAAAGTTTTAGAGGTAAATAATGCATATCCTTAAACTAAAAAGTCTCATATTCAATTCAATTTTTTTCAAAACATTTTGAGTGTTTCAAATCTGAAGTATACCATTAATGAGTTGCTTTTTTTTCTTTTCTGTTTTTCGATTTTCACTCTAAATTACTGACTGTGAGGAAAATATTTGCGTTATTTTGTTCCTTCCGCTTAATTTAGGAGGCCTTAGAAACATAAACCAACCCAAGTGAGCTTTGTTTAGTAATTTTTCATTCATGAATTTTTGAAATGTCGGAACTACACACTCAGTGTACAGGAATTTGAACAACATTACGCCACAGAAAACAAAATAAAAATTGCATTTATGAGCTTCCACTTAAACGCGCATCGCCGCTAAATCCGAGATGGCGTCCGGAAACATCCTAAATTAATTGCAACTAAGTGCACTCTACACTATTTAAAAATGCATTAATTGAAAATTGCCGAACAAGCTCATTTTTTATATTGATTTGCATTGAATCAGCACTAGAAAGAGTGAAAAATTAGGCTATCTCAGGATCAATCGAGTGCTTCAGGAACTTCGTGTTCCATTCCCCATATTAACTGAACTTTCGCAGTATTTTCCCCCTCAGTTTTTTCGTAAATTATACTCTCTGCAACGTCCTCCACAGGAAATTCCAACAGTTCTCCCTTTTAATTCAGAATGTGAGTGGCCGTGCAAAGTCGTGAATGTATTCTGCTGAACACAGCGAGAACGACGTAACTCCACTCTGGCTTTTACAATATCGACAGTGGAACTGCAATGCGTGTCTCGGTTGCGGTGTTACGAAATCTCTGCCACTGCTCTATTTTTTCAAAAGAGACTGAACCAACATCATGACTTGAATTTTTTACAGAATTTCATTTATTCAGAGGAAAAAACACATCGAAATTTTAAAAAACATCCTGTAGTTTTCCAAGTAGAAAATGTGACAGTGTGACAGAAAGACTGCAGCGCGGCAAACCGATACACGCATTTCTGCAGTTTCACCATTGATGTCACCTTCCTGCCAGAGTATCACAATGCAAATGCTATGGGACGTTTAAAAATGTCCACCGTCATTTTATTTTTTTGCAGAGAAATTTTTCAACGAAGCTGTCTGAAAATTTCACTGATTTTTTTTGTGCTGCCGATAAAATTCAGTGAAATTTTCAAACAGATTCAACTAAAAATTTCTCCGTAAAAAATGAAGTGGCGGCGGAAATTTTTAAACGTCGCATGGCGCTCGTGATACTTTGACCGGAGGGTGACGAAGATATGTGCGACCTAATTATTCTGAAAATATAGATGATGAAAGACCCCTGGTTATCATTGGAGAATTTGCAAGGGTCTGAAATTTGACGAATTTCCTGTTTAAGTGGAATCCTCTGAGTGAACTGAACACGAAGATACCCATGATTCATAAATTGAGCAATTATTAGAGGAGATATGACAAAATAACCGATTCTGCGAAAATACATGTGTTTAAATGGGAAATGCCGCCAGATGACGTCACTAGGCGGTGCATTTTCTCACTTTCAAATCAATTTTTCTCCAATTTCCCATGTCAGAAAAAAATTATGAAAAATATTGCGAACTCAGCTCATTAGGCACTTTCAGATGAAGCAATAAAAAAAATTGCGTGCAAATTCTCCATTGAACGTTCAGACAGAAAAAAATTGAAACATTCAGAATGATGGTACGGCGTTTTTACTATATGGACGGTAGTATCACGTGCGCCTTTTGCCTTCAAGCACGGCATTCGTTCTTGAAGTTTTGATCGAAGATCGTCTATGTTAATAACAAAGCTCGTTCAATTTGCGCCCCCCACTCGGCTTAACCGGAGGGTTTTCCCTTAAGACAACGATAGGTAAGGTCATCGGTTTTCCTCCCGAGCCCTCGGGACGAGATAGATATACGAAGGTGATACAAAATGGATGAAAGGTCTCCGGCGTAAACGTCGAAAAGTTCAGTTTTTTATGCCGGGTTGTTAACTAAAGTGCTTTCGCGTAACATTCCGGGGGGATTCAGTTAAAATTTATGAGTTGTTCGATAGGCTGGCCGCCCGTTTGTGTTGTACGCTTTTAGTGCGCGCTCATGTTTGATTTTACGAGACACACGCCGCGCGCATCCAAAATTCAAGACAGCTCATCAACAGCATCGATTCGTGAGCCGTTCTGGCACTATCCGGCCTCGCATCGGAATTTAAAAAAAAAGAAAAAAGAAAATACTTGCTGTGTAAAAGGGAACGAGATAACCTTCCAGGTGAAAGATTCATGATCACTAATTTTTTATATTTTCGATTGGATTCCTATACTATAGCGCAAATGGCGCGCGTATATCCTATCCAGAGTTTCTGCGACTTTTTTAAGGTTTGTGACTGTTGTTGGGACGAGAGATCTTACGTCATGGAGGCAATATTTTTAAAATAATGTTAGGGAATTGTGAAATTCTGTTCTCGTATACTTATATTCAAGATAAGATAGTAGGTAGAGTTAATTGACTCGTAGATTGAGTCAAAATGGCCTCCAAACACGAGGCAGTTTAAGAAATTTAGAGTCAATTAAAGTTTTTTAGAGCCATTTAAGTTAATTAGGGTCAATTAAATTGATATATAATCAAATTTTGGTTGACGAAGTTTGTTCAATAAATCAATAATATAATTGATATGGAAACAGAAAATACCCCTTTCTAATAGTGCAGAGCGAGTTTTTTTCGAGCTGGGACAAACAAATTCAGTCTTAATAATTGAACGAAATAACTTTTTTAAGTACCCTGAAAAGTGAGTTATGAACGGTCACGTTGATTTTTGTGCCAGTCAAGAGCATTGAGTTGCACTAGGATCCAATAATTTTGTGACCTGCCTGACCATATGAGATCAGAGTTTTATATAACTTTTAAAAAAAAACTATCACAAGAATTGAACTTGGCAAACTGGTGCCAGTTGTGGGAAGACATTAAAAATTTATCTCGTCCTAAATTGTGTTTGTGTGAAGATTGCAGCCGAAAACCCATGAAAAAGCGGCAACATTCTCCGTTCTATATCAGCACTGACTTTTTGTCTACGAACGAACTTTAAATTGAACAAAATTGGGATCGAAAAAGCTTTTAGGGTCTTGTCACTACTTACAAAGAGAGAAAAAGGTCGTGCCCTTAGAGCACTCTCTACGACAGGAAGTGATCGCGAAAGAAAAGTTTCATTTGCCAATTTTGCGATTAATTATTTGAGTTTCTTTTTAGCTGCTCTCATTTAGAAAGAAAAGAAAAGAAAAACGGAGGAAGCTGAGTAGTTTTTTTTTACGCTTCAGCCTACAAAAACATCAATCGATAGGTAAGGCTAAGAGAAGTCAGAACGTTTTGATATTGGTTGGGAAATGCAGCATTAAAATTGAGGATGTATTACTGTACCGAAGCATTAGTATCAAGAAAACCAAGTGCCTTCATTTCTTCGATGCATCACGCACATACATTGAGCACGAACAATTGCATTCAGATGTTTGTATTAAAGAATTAAGAGCGCCTGCATTTTTTAGATATGCAATACGCACATCCATCAAGTTCGAATAGTTGTATCCGAGCGTTAGCATTGATGTCGCGGTCATTGGTCAAGAGTTTACTAGATTTTTATTGCAAGAATTTCTGACTGATAATCACGCAATTGCCGATCAAAAAGTGTTCAATGAAATTTTATGGTTTCATCCTACGGTGTTCCATTTCAAACAACATCTCTTAAAAATCATCATTCGTATGTTCGCTGCAAAAGCTTACGACAACATTAAATCTGAGGGGTTTGAATTATTTAAATTCGCGCAGGTCTATATTTTTATCTGAGCTGGATACTTTTTGGTATTTTTACAGGGAGAAGCTATCACCTCATGAACAATATTCCATCCAATTTGCAAAGGGTGTGAGATAGACTGCTGAAATGTATTTCATGTCGCGCAAAATAATTTCATGGTTTTTTTCATTCAAGGAAATTAGGTAACACAGCGCTTCAAAATTTCCTGTGGATCTGTTCTTAAAAAAAAATAAATAAATAAATAAATAAAACGGACATCGTCTAATCTACCATGCCATGTAGAAACTCATAATCAACATTGTTGATGATGTTGTTGCAAAATTTCATACTTTAATATATATACTCTGTCTTTGAAGACATTTATAAATATTTTGTTCCTATCCTTAGAATTCTCAAATATTCTTCATTATATTGCGCACTAAATTATTTTTTAAAAATTGGGAAGAAAACATCCACAGGTTCTTCAGAAAATTCGACTGTTATCAAAGGTAATTTGGCAACGTCCAAAAGCTTTCACGGCGTTCTACCTTGGCACGGCAGTAATGTACTCAGAATGATTCAAGTTAAAGACGTCCAATTAGTTGATGTAACCGGAAATCCTAAACGTTCGCGGAAGTTCCGCTGAAAATTTTATCAAGCCTCAGGGAATCCCCGATCTCTCCCAGCAAAATACGCGTATCTCGAAAGGCAACGGGAATCAAAAACATTCAAAATTATGCTCATCTTTTTAGCCACCCTTAGCGTGCACGTGCTGTATTATTCGTGGGGTAGATGACTCTTCAGACGTGCGCCTCCTCCCCTATTTTTCTCTCCCCCTGCACCCCAGAGCGACGTTGTTCCAACACGCTTTGGCTTCTCTGAGGGAGTGTTACCTCGGCACTTGTGGGGGATTTTCAGTTGCACTTCAATTCGCGCCGGCATTGTATATTGTATAAGTCCACGTCGTTATCCGTTTTCCTTGTGGTTATTTTTAACCCTTTCAGGTGAAGTGTGTACCCTCTTGTTTATTCTACTCGCCGATGTGTGCAGTCTGATATCCGCACAAGATTCACCTGTTTTCACGATGAAAATTTCATACGGCAGCAGGGTATACTTTCTGTCTTCAAAATTTTCCCCAGGAAACGGTAATTACAAGGGCAAAACTGAGGGGGTAGGGGCCTGCCCCCTTAAAATCTACTTGGTCCCGTTAGAGGAATTTTTCGATTAAGGTGATTCGATGGACGCCATATTTTGTGTCAAAACGGCATACAATACATCGCATCGATTGGTTCCATTTTTACAGCTACTCGTCATTTTTCCCCAATTTTGAGATCGCAATTCTGTTGTCAGGAGACTAAGCACTCACTCACCAATTTTAACAAAGAAATTCAACGTAATAAAGGCGTGGGTTTTTTCAGAGAGAAAACATCGCATTCGATACTGATATCGAAACTGCACTCGAATGCGATATTCTCTCTCTGAAAAAACCACGCCTGTATTACGTTGAATTTCTTTCTTAAAATTGGTAAGTGAGTGCTTTAGTCTCCTGACAACAGAATAGCGATCTCAATATTGGAGAAAAATGACGAGTGGCTGAAAAAATGGAACCAATCGATACGATATATCGCATGCCGTTCTGACACAAAATATGGCGTCCATTGAATCACCTTAAGTGCATGACAATTTTGAAATATTTTCAATGGTTTTTCAATGGAGTTTTTATAAAGAGCAGTTCAAAATTGACTGCTCATTACGACATCTCAATTTTTAAAATTTCCGTTGAGGGGGCCCCTTCACTTGGATTCTTTTTGTAGCCTTCCGACTCCCATCTCCCCCTATGAAGTGCTCCCTTAGCCGCTCGCAAAGTATCTTTAGTTCTGCTTAAGGATGAACACACTAAAAAATTGGTTGAATAAACACTTACATGTCTGAATGCAGGTTGAGGAGAAGATCTAGACACCACCATGTTTCTCATTGAGTTAGAGTTGGAGTTTTCATTCTTCAATTTATCTGAAACTAGAAAAGGAGGTTCCTTGTACATTTTTATCTGCTTTATTATTTTGAATATAGCCACATATCGACGGTAAAACACCAAAACCACCTGCGACTATGCATACCCGTCATATTTTATTTTTAAAATTGAACACTGCACAACGACAATTGTTGAAAACTGCTATGATATTTATTCTCTGTGCGAAGAAAATTCTATGAAAACCTCAAGGAATCGTGTTGATTTTTTCATTTGTAAAAGAAAAGAAAAAAAATGGGAGCGGATATTTTTAAACACCGCAAACAAAGTACGTGGTTTGAGAGTTTCATCGTCTATATCCAGCGCAGAACCTTATGCTGCCGTGCTAAGTAAAAACGCCGCATGAGCACTCGAATGTTGCCGAATTTCCTCTCTGAAAATATCTAATTTTGAAAATTGTCATACATTTTTTTCCTTGAAATTTTCAGACTTTTTAGATCAAATTACGAACAAAATCCTCTGAAAAATCGGAGTAGAAATGTTCCCAAATTTTCCTGAAAATTTGTGATTTGTCGAGGGGAATTTGGCAACGCCTGATGGTTCATACGGCGTTCTTGCTTAGCACGGTAGTACACGGAGAAAAAAACTTCGTGCGCGGGACCCGAAGTGTAGGTCGTATGGACCTCTGAAGTTTTCGGATTGAGCATCTGAACACTTTAGGTCTAGCTGTTGCGGTTCGGATCACTTATCTGAAACTTCAGTTCTTACATCTGAAGTACTTCAGATGTGAGAACCGAAGTTTTTTGGATATGAAAACCGAAGTACTTCAGATGTAAGAACTGAAGTTTCAGATGTGTGATCCAAACCTCAGCAGCTGAACCTGAAGTGTTCAGATGCTCAATCTGAAAACTTCAGAGATCCATATGACCTAAACTTCGGATCCCACGCACGAAGTTTTTTTCTCCGTGTGCTATCCCTAGTGGAACTCAGCCTTGTGCAGGTCCGTGCGGCGGAGGGCTAGGTCCGTGCAAGTCCCCGTCACCTCCCGTGAGCCCGTGCAGAGGGAAGCGAAACAAAGGCATAATTTCGGGAATCCCATCCTTCGCAGATGGCTGCACGAGGTGACGGGGACTTGCACGGACCTAGCCTTCCGCCGCACGGACCTGCACAAGGCTGACTTCCACTAGGGATGCATTATATATATATGGTATTCATCGATTACAGTCATTTGATAACAATTCAACAATCACGCGCAGGGAGGATTTTACATCGATGGATCGGACACCCCGGGCCGGACACGAGTGCCCTGACCCGCGCAACATTAATTACTGCGCGCGGGTCCAATTATGAGGTGGGATGCAAATGACAGCTTGTAATGGACCGCAACCGAAATGCACTCCCCGGACGTGGCTGGAAAAATTGATTGGAGCGTGGTGTGCCCACCACTCGAGCGGTTATTAAATGGTGGCTCGGATTAACCGCGCGGCTAATCCTTGCCACTCAACCACAAGTGAAAACCCTCCTCAAAAATTCAACCTTTTCCGTCCGTATCGGCACTTCCAGGATCAGTGGCGCACTGTGGATCGAATCAATCATAGAGGTCGGACATGAAATTTTTTTTCTTAAACTGCATATTTTGATGTTAATTTCGTCACATTTCAAATATTTAGGGGTGCCTCTAGGAGGAAATTTCACAAAAAACCCAATGAAACCACTTTTAGAACTTCAAAACTTTGTATAATCGGAGTTATAAAAGTTTCCAAATATTGTCCGACCTCTCTAATTGATTCGATCTACTGTGTGGCGTAGCGTGCTTTGTAATGTATCGATTGATCCGCCATTTCACTGGAAAAAAAAACACATTGGATCTAGAGTCCAGACTCTTGGAAACATTAACAAGAAAGAATACTCTTGATTCAATCGGATATTTGCTTGAATCAAAACGAAATCCGCTTAAATTAAGAGCCTTGGTTCTTGATTTGAGCTAGATTCTGATTGAATCAGGAGTACTTTTTCTTGTCGATGTTTTTAAGAGTCCGCACTCTAGATCCAATGTGTTTTTTTTCCAGTGTTAAACCCATGAAAAAGGATCTATATAAAGGCTGCTCGCAACGAACACCTTAATAATCGATTCTTCACCACAACCTCAAATGGAGAAATATCGACAGGCGATCATTCACGCTGCGCCACTGGCCAGGATGGATGCACATAGAGGCTAGGATAGGGTGTTTCAAAAACAGCTTTACCCGAAAATCAAAGCTTGATAGTGTGAAAATGGTGCGTGGATTTAATGATCAGTTTGAAGCGCACCAAGAATGGTTCTCATTGTTAGAATGGACGCAAATTAAGATTAGAATTGGACAAGGGGCTACGCGCCCCGTGGCCGCTACGCGGTCCAACCCCCCGAGGGCGCCTCACGGGCCCTCGTAAGTTAATGAAAATAGGGGGGCTCGTCTAAGGGCTACATTTCACTGACGGCCGCAAAAAATATGAATAATCAGCCTGGTAGATCATTAGAACAAAATGTGACAACGATGAATATCTAAACTTCTTGGTAAAATCACAACTTTGTCACGTTGTACAACCTGGGTCTGTTTCTTAAATCTGAATTGTCTCTGTGACGTTGAATGAAAAATTTTTGGTGAGAGCGATTTTCATTAAACGGCTCGGTCCTCGAGAACAAACTGTGCGTGAATTACTTAGTGAGCCAAATCTAGTAAAATTGAATGTAGTTAGTTAGTTAGTTAGTTAGTTAGTTAGTTAGTTATATTATTTATAGACATTCAGCATCCTAGGCTACATGCCAAAATAGGAAAACAAGCCTACATATTTTAAACGAACTTGAACATGAATTCATGAGGGAGCCAGTTAAAGTTGCACCAACAAGGGGAGTAATTCTCGAATTTAAGAGGTGCCACCGATTGAGGCGGTAGAATAGAAAGATGAAATGAGGTCACCGCTGAAAAGGTTCTTCATTGTGCGTTGAATACAGTATCGAGCCTTGGAATGAATTAAAAAGAGAATGAAAAGGCATGGACGGAGGTTTGATAGTAATTACGGCTTTGACTTCTTTGTATCTCCGTCTAGTCATTCAGTCGATGTCACTCGTGCGCAATGTTGAAAAATTCACAGAAAAGCAATGGGATCGCGCTGAATAAATTGAGTTAAAACTCATTATGCTGCTCTCGATGACGAGAAGTCTTAAAAATAATTTGTTTCTCGCGGAAGAGGACATTTGCTGGGAACTCAGCATAATTGGATTTCATTTTGAATCGAGAACTACAATTTCTGTCTCTGTTTAGAAACAATGTATACGTCGCAGGCAAATAGTGAAATCAGGCATTTTGTCAAATGCCCAGGCAGATAGTTATATTTTGACGGTCTACAAAATTTTGTGAATTTATGGCGAAGAGCTCACGAGTTTTCGATATTTTTTGGAAAAATAACTCATCAAACCTACGAACTCTTTTTGTCTCTTTCTCTCCAATTCCTTCTCATATTTTTAAATGTTGGAATTCTAAAAATTCTGTATTTTATGACATGCTGAAAATTTCGAGATGAGTGTCGTTCAGGAACCGAAAATTGATTAAAATACTTTTGTGTGATGCTCATTTTTACCAACATGTTTTTCTGACAGGAGGAACTAATTATTTTGTCTAAAATGAGGAAAAGAATCAGAATTTCAATCTCAGTTAGAATATTCGACTATTTGCCTAGGCATTTGACGAAATGCCTGATTTTACTGTTTGCATGCGACATATAGTTCTGTTTTCCGATGCAGATAAGTGTTCTTAATTGGACGGATTTGACCAAAATCAGCTTAACTTCTACCACGTTGCGTAATTTGTCCTTGCGGTATATTTTCTCGACGGAAAGCTAAACAACAAAACGATTTGAATATTTCAGTGCATTTTCCTCTCGATTTTAAAAGATAATTTCAAAAAATGTAAATGTCAGGATATTTCTTTGTTCTCTGTTACAGGAATTATACACGAGCACAGATTAGGCAACGTTGTATGTAATTAGGCTTCTGGTCAGTGGCGTGGCGTGCTTTGCGATTTATCGATGGATCTGTCATTCAAACCCATGGAAAAGGATCGATTAACAGGGTGTTCGCAGCGAACACCTTAATAATCGATTCTTTATCTTAGCTTCAAATGGAGAAATATCGACAATCGATCATTTACGCCACGCTACTGCTTCTGGTTCCAAATATAAGAGGTAATCGGTGGGTATCGACCACGAGGAAAGCCGGTAATTTAATCGACTTTTTCCCAATAAAAAAAATAAATGATTCTGGCGAATTCGCCGACGGAATTTTTCATTAATATCCATCGCACGACTTTTGGAATGAGTATATATTGATTTTTGATGTTTGGAACCTTTTGCCATACTACATTTTTCAATAAAAACGCTAATTAACTTAATTTTTTGGAAAACGTGAGTTTTCTTCGTTGTTTTAAAATACTCCGCTAAAATACAAATGAATATGAAGTTCCCTCGTTTCCTTCATCAAAAGCAAGGTTTTCCTCTTTTTCTAAAATTTTACAAAAATAAAACCCTGTAATATTATTTTACAAAACAGAAGTATGATTCAACAAACTTACTTTTGGGAGTTTTGAAAACTTTAAAATTCAGGTAAAATTTTTGAAACACCCCAAGCTATACATGCGGTATCCAAATTCAGCCAGGGGCATTCTACTATTCCGAGCTGAGGAAAAACCACAGAGATTAATGTTGGGATGTTACTAGATTATTCTCGAGAATATTTAATTTCACGAAAAGTTAAGTATAGTTTTAATTGAAATGATAAGACCTTCAAAATTAAACGTCGTATGAAATTATTTGGAAAATTGGATGAAAAATATTCACGAATTGCCCTGAAAGTTCTCATTTCATCACAGAAAATTTTGTGACTACCGTTTCATACGGCGTTCTGCCGTAACACGACCTTATGCTAGCGTGATAAATCCGTATCAATCTTCGAACTGTGCCAAATTTCCCAAACTAAAAATCAATTTTGAAGGACATTCATGTACATTTTCCTTAAAATTTTCAGATATTTTCGGTTAAATTGCAAAAAAAGTCGTCTGAAAAATTGAAAAAAAAAAAAAATATTCCGAACTTTCCCAACGAATTCGTATTTTATCCAGAAAATTTGGTAACACCGACGGTTCATACGGTGTTCTTCCATATCGCGGCCCCTATTCTGCCGTGCTGAGCAAGAACGCCGTAAATCCATCAACATTTTCCTGCGTTTTTGGGGAGCTTAAAACTTTATAATATAAAATTACGTATTATATAATTTTACGTATGTACCTCAAATTTTCAGGTTAAGTTCTTGAAAGTATTTGAGAGAGAATTCTGTGAAAACAGTGTCCCCAAGTACACAAGTTTATCTGCTATGAAATATTGTTTCCAAAAAATTTAATATGACGTTTACGCCGTTTTTGCGTTGCAAGGCAGTATTGAGCCCTTTCCTAAACTGTTCCGCGAATGTATGAACTTGTCGACTGTGCGTGAGCGGTTTCGGTCGAGAAACCTCATTTCACAAACGCGTCGAGTGCTCATTTTTTGAGCCATTAAACCAAAAGGGCCCTAATTCGTGGCTACCATGTATTCGTCTATCTCTGAATTACTGCTCGAGAAGTAAAGCTTTCACCCCGTGGTCGCGTTTCCCACGACTGTTCCGGCCAGTCTGAAAGTTTCGAGCTTTAGAAAAGCCTTTAACGTTCTTAGAACGGAATAAACCCGCGACCTGTGATCTAATGACGTATAAAGGTCAATCATTCCACCAACAGCAACAGCGCATAGCGAGCAGGAAACAAACCACCCGGTTGCCACCCCGAATGATGAAACACGTGTTTTTAAAGTGATTCTAATTGAACTTATACGGGGTGCTCTTAGCTTAACACGAAAAGAATCAGAGAAGTATGTTTTAGTAAAATAGGCCGGTTGCAAACTTTTGCTAGAGCAAAAATAAGAGTTATTTCTATCAGTAAATGCCTCAAAAATTACGCTTAGCGCATTGGCAAAGTTTGAAATGCACTCCTAACTTCACAATCTGCGTAAGAAATTTGCGTTTTTTTAAAGCTTCCCGCTTCAAAAAGGATACCACAGTAAAGGTGAACATTTCGTTAGAGGAGTTGTTCCATACAATCCCTACTCAACATGGTCGACGCTTCCGCGCGCAAGTATGATGAGAGCACAAGGTCAATCAAGGCGGATTAACGCGAGAAAAATGTGAATGTAAACACGCCGATTGTTATCAGGTGGTTAGATTCATCGTCCCGTCACATGTGTTTTGGCGGATTGGCGTCGGCTGTGTTAAATATTGCGTAGTATCCTTGTGAGCAGGGATTGGATGGAATGACTCCTCTAACGAAATGTTCACCTGTGCCGTGGTATCGTTTTTGAAGCGGGAAGCTCGAAAAAACGCAAATTTCTTACGCAAATTGTGAAGTAAGGAGTGCATTCCAGACTTTGTCGATGCGCTCATCGTTTTTTATTTTTTTTTTTTTTGAGACACTTTCTATGAGTCACAACTCTTATATTAGCTCCAGCGAAAGTTTGAAACAGGCAGATTAGGAAAATATTTTGCCAAATTACATCCATCCTCAAAGAGGCTCAAGTGCCTATTCAATTTATCTCATCTTTTTTCGTTCGAATCGCAGGTAAATTTCTGAAACAACCTCAATCCAATTTTAAATTGCAATCTGCTCTAACATTCAATTTTCTGACCTAAGATTTAGAAACGGATCGATTTTCACTATCAGTATTTTCCTCGAATTCTCATTTAAGGGGCTTGGAAGACAAGGCGCATAAGTGCATTTTTTGCACAAATTAAGAAATTAATGGTTTCAAGTAGAGCTAGTCTTAATGCACATTCTGTGAAAAATTCGCTCCCGAATTCAAATTTTTAAGCATCAAAAAGTCAGTTCGAACTTTCTTTCCGCCATATACGGATCCCTGTAATTTCGAAACTTCAAACACGTATTTCTCGAAATAGCCAAAACAGCACTTATGCACCTTTTTCTTTAAGCCTCTCATTTCTAGAAATGAGAACAAAACTCCAGAACAAAAGCCCTATTTACAATAACCCAAACTAACTTAAAAACCGTAATATTAGCTATAATTATTTCAATGACTGTGTTTATTTCATTCAATAGATTAAATTAAAAGAAAGCATAATAGTGAAGATTAGGATAATTTTAAAATGTTAAAACAGTCTAACTCTTAATTAAAAATTATTTAGTTTGATATAAAACGCTATATTTTCGATATAGAAATAAAATAAAATCTGATAATTGTTAAATGAAAACTTTATACGATACAGCTTCTAACTAAAAAACACATTGGATCTAGAGTCCAGACTCTTGAAAACATTGACAAGAAAAATTACTCTTGATTCAATCAGATTTAAGCTTAAATCAAAAGGAAATCCGCTCAAATTAAGAGGCTTGATTCTTGATTTAAGCTTAAATCTGATTAAATCAAGAGTATTTTTTCTTGTCGATGTTTTTAAGAGTCTGGACTCTAGATCCAATGAGTTTTTTCCAGTGAGAAGTTACCCAGTTAACTTAAGTTTTAGACTAAATATAATAAAATCTGATGAACAATTTTTTTTTTTTTTTTGAGAATGACCGGTTCATTAAGGCTGAATCCGTTTATATCCTTCAAATTTCCGTATGATAAAGCCGGGACGCCCTGTGTAAAATACATTTCCGGTTAGGATGGCAACCCTGGCAGCAAACGACGCCTAATCGGATTGGAGGCTTAGGGCGAGATCCAACCCATCGCCGTTGCCCCGTTAAAGTATACAACTCTTATTGACTTTGATTCACGATCAGTCGTGTTATCAATTGCAAGCTCACTGCACCCAGATTTCCACCCGCTCCGCCATTCCCACAGTATAAAGGAACAGGTGTTCGTATTCCACGAGCCTGTCATAAATTTTCTCGCTTCGTCTTCGCGCAGGGATCAGCTTTGATGGGAATTCAAGACTTCCGGCGTGGGTAGAGGCTATGAGTTCGGTGGAGGTGCTGGATTTTTTACAGTTGAAGGGCAAATCATTCACGGAAAAAATTAAATTGCTGATTTAACAATTGAATTGCTAAAAAAAAGTGACTGGAATGTTTCAATGTAGATTTTACAACCAAAAAATGCTACTTTAACCACCCCTGTGGTTAAATTAGCTTGCAATAGTGGTTAAAGTAGCATTTTTTCGTTGTAAAATCTAAGTTGAAACATTGCGTCACTTTTTTTTAGCAATTGAATCGTTAAATCAGCAATTGAATTTTTTCCTTGTTGCAGAAGTAATACTCCTGGTAAGGGTGAAAGTCATTAATGATCCGGACTGGATTTTGCAATTCGCAACTAGAATTTCTAGCCCACTTGGACATTGTGATGATTATCACGATAACACCAATTAAATTTTGTGTAGGAGGTCATGTAAAACACAACACCACGGTGTTATCAGATCAATTTTATTTGGAGAGCCGAAGCTTTTCGATCCTTTTTGCAATGAGAGAGGTACTATATTTAGCTTCAAAAAATATAAAGCGAGATGAAGAATTTTAGCAAAGTATGAAAAAATCTAAAATCATGGTCAAAAACTGGAAAACACTATATTAGTACTATATTTAGCTTCAAAAAATATAAAGCGAGATGAAGAATTTTAGCAAAGTATGAAAAAATCTAAAATCATGGTCAAAAACTGGAAAATAGAGCGAGAGGGAAGCGATCTCTATCAGTCAAATGATAATAGGTGATAATGATCGCAAGAATAGACAAGCAGTGAACTCCAACACAATGTGTTGATAAGGCGCGTCATTAACTCGCACATATCAACCCCTTTAGTTTTCATTTACAGAGATTTCAAAAAAGGCAAGCAGCACAACAGGAGAATTCACGATCCAACACTGCAAGGTCAACGACGCACCTTGACGAGACCGTGTATTGTGAATCTAGAAAGCTATTCGAACAAATTTAAGTTTTTTGATCCGCCTCAAGCAAAATCTTATCAGATTCTTGAGGAAAAGTGCTACGGAAAAATTTAAGCGAAGAAAGGAAAAATTCTGTCGAATTCCTAGAAGATAAAGTCGATTTAAAGGTATTTTGGGGCTAAAATACCCAAATCACCGGTATTATAAATCCCGTTATATTATTGAAAAGAAATTGACTCGATATAAATGCAATTGTATTAAATATGTCTTGATTTTGTTATTTTAAACGTCTTTTCATGCAAAGAAGCTCAACCATGTCCATGCTTTATTCATTCATGAATTGAAAGTAAGCAATCCACATCCCGAAAATCTACCGATTTGCCGTAAAAAATCGCAGAAACTTGATATACCAGGTCGATGTACCCACTCTTTGAATTTACCAATCAATTTAGTGAGTGCACGTAGGTATGTGAAAGTCAAAATGCTATAGTCATTTTGGGTGCATTCATTTTTCATGAAACAATTGTAAGTAATTTCAATCCCGAAAAACCATAAATTTTCCGTATAAAATCGAAAAAATCAAAATATGTCGACTCCCTGACGTGAAAATTGAATTCTACGTGTGAAAATACTTATGTATCGATATGCTGAACAGAATGCCCGCCTCTCCTCGTAATGTACAAACCGTTCCTATACTCATCTTAAAATTGTTCTCAGAGCTTTGTGTTATTATCAGCTTCCATTTAAACCCCGGTTTGATGGCCGAATCGGCTGCCCAAAAAGCAAGCCATTTTTGAAGGGCTCTATGAGAAATTCGTGATATTATCAGCTCTCAGGAAATCACCTCATGGGTAAAATTGCTGATATAAATCGAGTGCTTAAAATAATCGTATTCAAGAAACTAAGGCATTAAACTATGGAGTCAATTTCGTTTTAATAATATAACGGGATTTACTTGTCTTCAGGTCAAAACTCATACAAGGAAGCCCCTTGCAAGAGGCTAATTTTTTGTAATTTCACTCAATTTTTTCTCCTTTTTATAATTGAATTGCTTGTCACATTCTGAGGTCAATCATATTAAATTGTAATTTATACATTCCCTCCCCCCCCCTTCATTTTATTTTTTGTTTGGAGAAGTTTTGTTGATTTCTTCGGATTTCGAATACTGTAACTTCTCTTCTATTTGGCCGATTTTTATGAATGAGACCTCTTTTAATTCGTGTTTTAACGGAGAGTAAGGAAAAAATTGCTAAAAACTCGCGAAACAATTTTTTTTGAAAATTGGACGAATCCTAGCGTGACGGTGAAATGGTTAATGAAGCGTAAGTAATTGGGCGAGGGGCTGAGGATCCCGGCATCGCTTGGCAACCGTCATAGCTATTGTTCGTCGAGACGCCGACGCAGTGAGCAGGAGCGTGGGAAAGAGAGGGGTAAGTGGATTCCTGTATGAGCCACGTTTAGCTAATGGTCTAATGAGTCTCGAGGCTCATCACAGATTGCACTTACACAGATTGCACTATCAGAGCACGGGTACCAACTTTTGGAAATTATAACCGAGGTTACAGATCTGTCAAAGCAACGTTTTGAACAAAACGGAGGAGTTAAATTCTCATTTCGAGAGTGCCGACCTGCTCAGCCATCCTCGAATCAATTCGCTTGATTCTGCTTATATATGCATATTTTAAATCAGCGCGTCGCATTCTTAGGCTTTTTTTGAAAAAACCAAGTAACGTAGACTCTTGGTATTCACTGCACATAAACTAATGAGCCCCAGAATGAGAAACAACTTTAAATCATAATTATTGATGGATAAATAAACTTTTTACACGCTTTGGAAAATCTCAGAAGTTCGCGGTAGTCACTTTTCGGTAAGGAACTAAGGGACTCGGTTATTGTATCGAGCAGGGTTCGAAACGATCGCAAAGGCGGTATACTACGTATACGCGCCAAAAAGCCCCAGCTATCCAAATATAATTGATCTTATAACACCTTCGCGTTGTGTTTTGCATGACTTTTTACACAAAATATCTAGTCCAGTTCAGAAACAACGTAAGTACCATTAATTTCCCTACGCACATACGTATTCTTAAGGTTGAGCAATAAATTGTAACTCCTAATTGTAAAATGCAGTCAGTCTGTAGAGGTACGGAAAGATCTTCTATTATCACCACAACATTGTCGCTGACTCGTAATATGGTCCGTCCTTATTTCCTTACCGCTCGTTGGAGCTCAGTGGACTTGGAAAAAAAAAAAACAACTGCCCTCGGGAGGATTCCCTGCTTAGATAGGTAGAACTGGCAACAGTGATGAGTCAACGGGGAAGTTTTTTTCTCACGCATTGATTATCACTTGTAAATGTCTAGATCAGAGAGCTTTTGTGAGCTTTAGTTACGGACGCGATGTATGTCAATCCGTCCTCGACCAGTTTCGAAAGCTCGCGTTTCGTTTTTTTCAGATTTGTCGATGGATTAGTTTCCACCCAGCGTTGCCGCTCGGTACCTTTAACATTTTGGCGTGAGACACAATGTATAATCGGCGGGTTTTCACATGAAAGCCGGCGACATTGTTATCATGATATATGGGCAGTTCAGTTTTCCGGTTTATCAGATTTCATGCGCCGCACTTGAAAAAGTGTGCGTGTGTGCTGTGTGGATGTGCGTCGAATAAAGCAGCTGAATAAACAGAGTGCGGTTTTCATAATTATTCATACCTATCGGTAAACACCGGAACTCAAAGCATTCCTCGAATAATAAACTCTCCTGTTTCGGATGGATTCAATATTTGTAGGTCAAACAAAGTCTATGGAATTATTTTTGTGCGTGCAACCTCAAACCGCTATCAAGCACTTACAATACATGATTTTAATTCAAAAAGCGACATCTGGTAGGGCCCACATTCTAACTTCCAGTTTTAAAATAACAGAAAAGCATGGAGATGAATTAAAAAGTAATTGGTACTCATTGAATAAATATAACAAATTAATTATGCATAAATGGAAGGAGAGAATAATTCCGAAATGTGTATAATTCGTATGGTTTCGCAGTAAAGAACTTAATAAATGAGCATTTTACGGGGAGGAGTTTCAATAACGAGTCAGTTAAGGGGTCAGTAACCGATAACTTAGTAGCAAAAATCGAAAATTACCCAATTTTTTTAAAGAAAAAATGATATGGCTTCTTCATAAACAGTTTGCAAAATGTTCGTGCATTTTATTTAAATTTGGCAACCTGTTGAACATTTGACCAATCACTCATTTCCTATCAGTTTCCACCTGTTTTCCCTTTGAGATGCCGTCTAGCTAAGAGACTGTTCTTCGCAGCTCCTGAGGAAAATAAGGCAAATAATAAAACGAGAGCGAATATTATGCTTTTTAGGGTTTACACTGAAAAGAATATCTATATCACAGTCAAACGTAGTTTCGACTTTAGGGAAGCAGAAGACCTAGGTTTGACTACATGCATTAGACTCTCTTTTCCGGTCAAACCTAGGTCTGACCACCGACCCATTTTAGCCTTAAGCCACCAGTTAGCCATTTAGTCCAACCTAGGCTTAAGAGGAAGACCTCGGTCAAACGTAGGTTCTGACTAGTTGACTATAGGTTTAATTCTTAGATGCTCCAGCCGGGCCAAATTGACCCAAGGTATGTGAAATTCACGCACCCCACGGCTTGTACAGGGGCAGAATGGACGAGCTTCAGCAATAATTCTAAAGATATAACCTAAAATGAATGAGACATTTGATTGAAAGAAAAATCCAAGTGTCAACTTTACTCCTAAATTTGAGCAAAACCTCATTAGCAGAAACAAACGGAGCAATAGACCACTAGACAAGGTACGAATTTAAGCGATCTGATACATGATTCTTAACCAGAATTTCACGTAGAAAACGATTCACACAATGAAAATTGCTGAAACCAATTTCTAACGAAGATATTAACGTTTTTATTTCACATTGGTTTAGCAATCCTGCGGACCCCAGCTGGTAGCCCCTGCCTCAAAGGGGGTGGGTAGACAGGGCTCTTAGCTGTGGTGAAAGCAACCTGTCTAGGAGAGGTAACTCCGAAATCAAACTCTGGCCCTCCAGGTTGGGGGTTGGGGCATCGGGCTGACTCCCCGATCCTCGGAAAAAATACACAATGTCAAAAAACCTAACCAAACTGCCTCGGTAACCATGGAAAAAAAACGGACTCTTCGACTCAAACTAAGGAAAAGGACACTGAATTTTGGAACTTGGAATGTCCAAGGGATATCGACGAAATTGACGGAGGTTGTGTCGGAGATAAAGAATCACGGGGTGGACGTATCAGTACTAACAGAAACCAAGAAAAAAGGCCACGGATCTGAAAGTTTAGGAGATTACGACATGTTTTTCAGTGGAGTAAGTAAGGAACAACGGGCTCAGCAGGGTGTTGCAATTCTCATACGGAAAACCTTGCGGAAGTACATTAACAACTGGGAAGCAGTGAGTCCGCGCATAATCAAGATGAATCTCACGGTGTACGGGCACAGAATTGCACTACTTGGAGTGTACGGGGTGAATGACGATGCTCCTGTGGGGCTAAAAGACCAATTCTTTGAACAACTAAATGATGAAATCGAGCAAATTGGAACTACGAGGGAAGTGCTAATCATGGGAGACCTTAATGGAAGAACAGGTAGTAGGAGGGGTTGCAAGGTGGTTGGACCATATGGAGAGGAAGTTGTGAATGATAGCGGTATCCGAATCATCGATAGCTGTGATCAAAATGATCTAAAAATTTTAAACGGATTCTACCAGCGTCGCGACATTCACAAATACACCTGGGTGCAGCCAACGCGAGGTTTGAGGTCCATTATTGACTACGTGATTGTGAGGCAAAAATCCAAGATGAAGGTTCAGCATGTGAGAGTGTGCAGAGGTCTCTCATGTGGCAGCGACCACTATTTTCTCGAAGCAAGAATAGCTTTCCCGGTGAAGGACGGCCAGCGAGTCGAGCCTGTACAACAAGATCAGCAGCAAGAGAGGGTTGTCCTTCATCGGAAGAAGTATAATATCGATAGTCTCCACCATGATAGCGTGAAACGTCTGTACAGGCAAAGGCTGGATGAAATGTTGGTGGAGAGGTCTTTTAGCAGCACTGAGGAGCATTATCAATTCATTAAGGATTGTATTCACTCTGCGGCCAGTGAGGCCTTAGGAGTTTGTGAAGAAGATAACTCGAGGCGTAAGCCATACTGGTGGGACGCGGATGTGGAACGGGAGATCCAAGATAAGCGAAACAAGTACCATTCTTTTCTGTCCTCTAAGAGGGATGAAGACAAGGTTGTTTACAAGCAGGCTCAGGCTCGGGTGAGGAGTCTAATCACAAGGAAGAAAAACGAGGCTTGGGAGCAGAATTGCTCCAAAATTAACACCTACCTCGGGGGCAGAAAGAGTGCAGAAAGTTGGAAATTATTAAAAGGCCTACGAAGGGATATGAAGCGTGATATTTTATCTCCGATATCGATCCGCCAGTTGGAGGAACATTTTAAACAATTATTGACCGAAAGGCGACCAGAGTTTCAGGGAGGCACGCAGATAAACACCGATGAGGCATCCACTGTATCAGTCCAGCTCTTTGATGTGGTTAAAGCCGTCAGGGAGTTGAAGAATGTGAAAGCTTATGGACCCGGAGATATTCCCTCAGAATTAATTAAATGTGGGTCCAACAGGCTGTTCCATTGCTTAAGGGACTTAATGGATAAATGTGCGAAGGGTGATGAAGTCCCGAAGGAGTGGAAAGAATGTTGGATTACAGCTACCCACAAAAAAGGGAAAAAGGACGATCTCGATAATTATCGTGGATTGTCGGTGACCGGGACGATCAGCAAAATTTATGGTAAGATATTGAAAGCTAAAATCGAAGAAGAATGGATTCATCATGAGGCAGAAGAGCAAGCGGGTTTCAGGGCTGGCAGATCAACCGTCGACCATCTATTTTGCATCACCCAGGTTATTGAGAAGAAGATGGCGGTTGGTCAAGAATTGCATTTGGTGTTCGTGGATTTGCGAAAAGCCTATGATAGCGTGCCTTTAGTGAAACTCTGGGAGGCCTTGGAAAAATCTGATTTTACTCGTGGACTAATTAATGCAATTAAGCTTTTTTATCAAGGGACTTTCGCAAGAATTAAATGTAAAGGGGGCTTGTCGGGGGGTTTTTATGTAACAAAGGGACTAAAGCAAGGGTGTTGCCTCTCCCCCACCTTGTTTAAAATATACTTAGAACATGTACTGCGTGAATGGAAGAAAAAATGTTCCGGAATGGGTGTCCCTCTAAATAATGAAGAAACTCTTTACACGTTATGCTTTGCTGATGACCAAGTACTTATCGCCCAAGATCAAGATGATGCTGAGTACATGACTCGAAAGTTGGTGGCTGAGTATCGGAAATGGGGCCTCGAGGTGAATGTCAGCAAAACCGAGAAGTTGACCGTTGGCGGGAATCAGCAAAGTATAGAATTAGAGGATGGGCGGCAAATTGGAAGCTGCGATATTTACAAATATTTAGGAGTGTTTTTAACCCAGGATGGAAGATTGGACCAGGCCATCAAGAAGAGGAATATGCTGGGTAGGAGGGCAATCGCTATGTTAAATGGAGTCCTTTGGGACCAAAGGATCTCCAAAGAGAACAAAAGGAGGATTTACAACGCGATTGTCAAGAGCATAGTAACCTACGGGTGTGAAGTATGGCCGATGAAACAGCGGACCCGGGAGGTTTTAGAGGCAACAGAGATGGACTTCTGGCGTAGATCCGCTGGTATTTCCAGAAAGGATCGCGTCAGGAATGAGACGGTACGGGATATCATGGATGCCAAGCAGACCATCGTGCATGACATTATGACGAAACAACTCATCTGGTATGGTCATGTCCAGAGAATGGCAGGAGACAGGTTGCCGAAGAAGGTCCTTGACTGGGTTCCTCCTGGGAGAAGACGCAGAGGGCGCCCAATGAAAGGTTGGAGGGACGGGATTGAAGCAGAAATGTTGAGGTGCTCAATCCCCCAAGATTTGTGGTTTGAAAGAGAGCAGTGGAGGTTAGGAGTCGTAGAGCGCGAGGGAGTGCTGTAAAGCGACTTGTATGTATGTATGTATGTATTTCACATCTTTTACGAGGAATTTGAACTGTCCGCTGACAAGAAACTCAAAGCTCTACGTGAGTCAAATCGCGCACTACAACGGTTTCAGCAAGCTTCTCAATCGAGCAATGTTAATTTCCCACCATGTGTTGTTCAAACTATTAGCAATTTGCTATAACTGAGCCAAAGCGTCAAGATTGAGGTTGCCAGATTTTTATTTTGCAGAGACTGTCATGATAACGTTTAGCGCGCGATGTGAATCACGTAGAGTATTGAGTTTTCATGAGCGGGTGGTTTGAATTCACGCATCAAGAATCATTAAATATCTTCGTAAGGAGTTAATTTCGGTAAATTTCGTTGTGCGCATCGTGTTTTACGTGACATTTTAGTGAAAAAACATGTATCAAAATGCTAAAATTCGTACCTTATCTAGTATGGTCCATTGCAAATTCACGCCTCGCGCCATCGCGCCTTCAATTTTCAAGATGCAACACGGACATCCATCAAGCACGAATAGTTGTATCTCTGCGCCGTCGTCAACGCGCGTCCTCTTCCTTGCAGTATTGCCATATTGTGTTGGTTCCGTTTGTCCATTTGTAGGAGTGCTTCAAGGACTACGTGAGTAAAACTGCCGAAGATAGGAGCGACGTACTCGTATAGTCGAGCCTCATTTTTTGTCTTTACTCCCGAAAAAAAAAGCTTTGCTCCTCTAAGAGTTAACTTAAGTATCGGGTATGACCATGACATCGAAAAATCCCTAGTGCTTCATTAGTTATAGGACATTTCGTCAATGATTTTTTGTCCGCGCACCTGTTTTTTCCAGTTGTTTACGTCTTCGCGTTTTTTCGGAAGGGAAGTTTTGGTCCACTTACCACTTGAGACCCGAAATTAATTGGTCCACAAATAAATACAAACGACAATTGCGTACAGCGTTTTTTGATGAACATGTTTAATGTATTGGAAGAATGAGGATTTGCTTGTTTGTTTGCTCCAACGGAGAAAAATATATAATTGAGATTTTTGGTAAACATGAGGGAGCGTCATTTCCATGAGAGAAAATTCCTTAAAACTCTCTACACCTCTTTGGTGCAACAGGACTAATTATTTTTCAAGAAAATCCCATTTTTTTTATACCTGAACTGGAAAACCTTTTGATTTGCCTCAGTTAAAGGATCTCATATTTTTCCTGTGCATGATAACTTCGCTTCGGCACTGGTTTGCCGCAGCGCTTCAAGCTACTATTTCGCCACGGGAGGTGTTGCACAGAATCATATGAGATCGAAGGCACCCCAACGTATCATGATTGATTGCATCTTTCAAAAGCACGAAGTTCCCTCGCAAATTAAATCGAGTGACGACAACAAAAAGAGAGCGGTAGTCAAAAAACCCAACGTCCTTGTGTCTATATTTAATAACGTTTAGTATGATTTTTAACTTCATTAGAGGAACAAGTGTCCTAATTTTAGGAAAAATATCCTCAAATTTACCGCCGAAAAGATTTCCTTATGAGTTAACAAAGAAAATAATGTTTTCTTAAAGAAGAAAAGATGATTTTATGAAGAAGAAAGTCACTTACATCAAGCAAAACACCGCTTTTGTTCACCTACTTTATTCTTGATTCAAAATAAACTCTTCTTGACAGCATACTTAAGAATGTTCCTTTATCTCTCTTTTCTCGACTCATTTTGCAAGGAAAGTTATGTACTCTTAAAGGATGCCTGTCATTCTTATTTTTGGTATGTTGAAGTGTCTTCAATTTCGTATAATACTGTAAAACACCTCTATTGTAAAAAAGTGAAGCGCCCTGGCACGTGGCACGCTGCGGTGCGGCCAGCCAGTCAGGACGGAACGCGCGATTGGCGCCTACAAACCTAAGGGATACCTTGAGCATTGCGCAATGCGTGAAGTATCTGCTTAGGTTTGTAGGCGCCAGTGGCGTTTCGTGCTGGCAGCACGTCGCATCACTCCGCTTTATGCTAGGGCCTATTTCGCGGAGTCAGCGTTTTTCAACTCATGATTTTTATATGTTTGCACACTCTGCATGGGTTACTTTAATTTAAATTGATAAAAAATATACACGGAGAAAAATGATTGATGAGGATGACAATGTCAAACATGGTTGTACGGCTTATGATGCGTGTAAATAAAAAAGCTGTTATCGCAGTAAGGCTGCAATATGAGAGACACACAGCCAAAAGTCATTACTACAATGTCCAATTTGTTGACAAAAAGAACGTTGCATCAACAGGAGAAATGCCGATCGTCACAATGTGGCATTGTTATTCTCACGCACAGTTTGAATGTCCCGCGCTATCTTCATTTCAACAATGCCAGCTCTGTTGCCGCGCACGATGCTTTTGATCGAATTCACTTTTTAAGGAGTGTGATTGCAATCATGTAAGATATTCATACCGCAGCAAAGTGATGTTTGTTTCTCTGACATAACAACACTGAATTTCCTACATACGATGTGATCATTTCTATATAACCTCTTGTTAACTGAACATCATGACAGTCAAATTTAAGAGTTTAATGAAATTCACATTAAAGAGTGGAATTCACACAGCGTATACAATTTTTTGTAAGTACTGCAGTCAGTATGCCAAGTTATTTATGGTGTACCTCTTGTAAAATTGTCAGCTTTCATAGGGCGGGGTAGAAAGAGGGAGAGAGAGATAAGCTAAAGAGAAAACCCAAGGATTGGATTTTTTGTCCCTCCTCGCAGAAATTTTGCTCTTCTATCAGTGTAAGCACTCATTTTGTCATGGGGGATGAAATGTTTTCTTAGCAGTTGAGTGAAGGTAGGAATTTAAGTCCCATTTTGTCAATTGCCCTGGTTGGGCTTGCAAATGTGTCATAGACCTAATAAAAGAAAGGAAAATTATTTAGTAAGGTAAAAAAAAATCAAAAAATAAAACAAAACAAAAATAAACTGAAAGATAAGCTGATGACAAAATAAAAAAATAAATATAACAGCAAAATAAAATAATAAATTAAACTTTTAAAAAAATAAATAAAAGAATGAAAAAGACAAAAAATAAAAAAAAAACAAGAGAATTACAATTAAACAATCGAAATAAATAAAATAATGAAATAAAACCAAAAATAAAATAATATAATTAATTTTAAAATTAAATGATAATAGATTAGAAACATTAAAACCACAAATAGAAATAAATAAGTACGATAGTAAAATGCTGTTGGTGAAAACTGTCCAAAAATTGCGTTCAACTTAACGATCCGTTCAAACAGACGCTATACACAGGTTTTTCATCCCACCGAAACAGGTTCCTTCGTTGATCAGTCGGTAAATGGTTAGGCTAGTGTTAGGTAGGTCGCAAGTTCGGTCCCCGGTTAAGGCAGGAAAATTTCTATCAACAAAATGCCAAAGGAAAGCATCCGCACGTTTCGTATATTTAATTTTTTACGATTTTGGTAGTTGTTCTCGCGAGTAATCATTTTAAAGGGCTCTTTTGCATGTTTCGCCACTCATACTCCCGGGATACAGCCACAGAGAGCGAAAAACACAAACATGCCGCATTGTGGGCCACGCAGCAAGCGCACGGTGCGCTTCACCACAGCGGGGCCATGCATTCAACAATGCTACAAAGTTACCTCCATAACTTAACACGCACCTTCGAAATTACAATGCTGACATTGTGCGGTACGACGTGGGCAATGTTGGGCCTGTGGGTGACAATGTAACATTGTTGAACGGAGCGGAATCACTGTCGTCAGCATCATTCATTTCTCTCCGTGTATATATGAAAGAAAAATTTAATGTGCGTTCTGTAAATATTAAGGTGTTTCCTTGTCGTATTTAATGATTTTCAAAGCACATTAATTTTTTCTTTTATATTTTGTGCTTTTACTGTGCTGCAGCGTGGTGTGAGCGCAACCAAACGCTCGAAATAGGACGTATTTGACTCTGAAAGATCGATGTACAAATGGGCTAAAACCGAAGATGGCGTGCTTCTCGGTTTTTCCCCTCTTTTATTCATTTTTGCATAGTTTCTTTCGACACAACTACTGCTCATTGGCTTTAATATCGATGCATCATAGCTATGGGACGGCTATGAGAGCAATCAGAGCACAGAAATAAAACTAAACCTTTATTTATTTTGCAAAAATGACATACATATTCTTTTCTTTTATTAGGATTAACTGATTCCAAAGACTAACATTTTAAAACTGGCTCAATCTCGAAGATTTCGCCTTAGTGGGAAGGCCAGAATGTTAACTCCGGGCCAAAGGCGGATCTCTCCGGCTATGAAGCAATCATCAGAGCACAGAAATATTCATAACTGCACGGTCACAAATCTCATGTAAAAACGCTTAATTTCTGTCATGGGTTAATTGCAAATCAAGGATTATCGGAGCCATGTGGCATGCGATTGTCGGGGTTCGAGTAGCGTAAATTACTAATTGAGCAGTCATCGATCGACCTTCGAATATTTTCACGAGTCAAAGCCAAGGCGCCTCTTGTCAGTTGGACGTGTTCATGCTGAAAGGAACTATGTGTATAGGGTTTTCGTGAGACATGGTTCCTTTTAGCATAAATACGTTCAGTTTATCTCGATGTTGAGCCAAGCACTGAAAAACGATTGATGGGTCAAATCCAGTCGGAAGCACGGGTGCCGTTACCTCTTTTAAAATCAAAATATTCATGCGCAATTCGGAAAAATCGATTGTTTGGACAAATACTCCTACTATATAACGCATACACTTCAGAGGCAGAGGCTTAAAAGTTTGACTCATATGCTCTAAGCTATTAAAAACTAAAAGTAAAACCACCTTTTTCCACAACCGAACGCAATTTTGAGTTTAAATTTTCTGAAAAATTTAACTGATTTAAGTCTATAGAATTGCCATTATATGTAGAAAATAGCAAAATTGGCCGTATTTCTGCCAAATGGAATTATGTGCATTATGACGTGAGCCCTGTTATGAATATATTCTTATGGGCCTCAGTGTTCTTGTCCTAATGCGCATAGTCCCGTTTGGCAGAAATACGTCCAGTTGTTATCGTCCACAGAAAAAGGGACCTTAATAATACACAAAATTGCATATTGAATTATCAGTATTCGGAATATGGTAGAGTGTTCTACAGAAATCTTGGAACAAAAATTGCTCCAAAATGACAAACAAATCTGGAGTTTAAAGTTTGCAGTTTGTACACATGGAAGAGAGATCTTCTTGAAAATCTTTGTCATTAACCTAACATTTCAGCGTCAAGAGAACATTATCCTGCACTACAAGGTCGTGGTTCATACTGCTGCCTCCTGAAAATTAACACTCTTTCTCCAATTTTTAATTATCGGATCTTTTGTTTTGTTCTCAGGAAGCCATATACCGCTGTATTCAGCCGCGGAATTGGGAGTAGTAAGTATTCTAATTTCATAGTTGAAGATACATTTACCAGCGGTAAATAACCCTCTACTTTTCAAAAGCGTAATGGAGGATTATTGATCATGAAAAGGAAGGGCCCCGTTTCATCTCGGTTTCTGTTTAACAGTAATTCAATTGTACGTCTGTTGCTTTCTGTAATGGCATGACAGAGGAATTAAAAATCTTGTAAGTAAAAGTATAGGTACAGATTTAAACATATGGTGGGCGCCCGGCAATGGAAGACGTTTCTTCGTTTCAAAAACGGCATTGACGTCATCCTGTTATCACCGATAGACATATGCGTTACCTGGGGAGGACATTAGAGGCCGCGGCTGTAACATGATCGCATAGTCTCGAGATTGCCAAGTAGAGCCTGAAATTACTCTTTTTCTGCAAATAAGGGATAGAAGACCGAAAAGTTAGAAAAATTGGAATAGCGGTCCTTTTAATTCTTGGTACGAGGCACGAATGAAACATTATACTACTCGTGATTTCCGACAATTTCTCTGCAAAAAAAAAAACCTGATTCGTTAAACTGTCAAGTGCAACATTTTGTCGCCATTCTATGATGTTTCTATCAATACCGCTTAATGAGATATTGCCATTGTAGATGTGTGAATTCGATACCGGGCTCTAAAGGAATCATAAATCCCCTTAATTAGGAACTCTTCAATTTATAAAATATTGATAAGAAGTTAAAATCAGTTCATAAAAAATACAAAAATACTTTTCGACAATTATTTATATTTGCCGGATTTCTCATACATTATTAATAACTTGAATTTCATGAATTTGTTTCAAACATTTAGTAAAGTCTACTTTTTAAAAAAAATGCATTAGTATGCGTTAGATGCGTTGCATGCGTAAATATGGCTTTTAAATCTTTGCTGAACTGTATCATACTTGCAATGTTTCCGAGCAGTGGCGTGGTGTGACTTGCGATGTATCGATTGTTATGCCATATTTAAACCTGTGGTAAAGAATCGATCATTAAGGTGTTCGCTGCGAACACCCTGTTTATCGATCCTTTTCCTTTGAATGGCATAACAATCGATATATCGTAAAGCACGCCACGTCACTGTTTCCGAGGCACCTTCGTAAAGAAAAACTTATTATCCAAAGAGGATAGTGCGAGTTAATACTGAATCATCATTGTGCAAATTCAAATCTGTGCATTCCGGCAGAATGGTAAATTTGTAGTTGTCTAAAATTTGATTAATTTTGTTTATAAATAGAAACAGTTGCGCGAGCTGTGAACGAAAGTATCCTTGATTTTTAAATCGAACGGTAGAATGTTCTACTCTATTGGAATGAAAATGTTTAAATGCGAAATTTTGATCTGTTACGCCATAGAATAGTAAATTTTCTCACAATAAAATTTTTCTCGCCAAACTTCATGCTAGATTTTATTTTTTTCTCCCTAAATATGCACCATGTAAAGTCAATCCATCAAACACTTTCTCATGAAAAAATACAATTACCTCGTTCGAATTCACTATTGATCATACTAGATGTTGTATTCCTGTCGCCATGTGCCCAAATTCAGGATTCTTTAAGAATATCCTAGCGCTTATTTGGACGTATTTATGCTAAAAGAAATCGTATGCATAGGAATTGTGTGCAACATAGTTCCAGTGGCGTGAATGATCGATTATCGATATTTCTTCGTATGAAACAACGGTAAAGAATCGATTATCAAGGTCAGGGAACACCCTGTTTATCGATCCTTTTCCATAGGTTCGAATGACAGATCAATCGCTATATCGCAAAGCACCCCACGCAACTGCATAGCTCCTTTAAGCATAAATACTTCCATTTGAAGGAATCCGAGGAGCGAAAGGGAACAATTGCACCCCTTCCCCTGGTTCATCAGAAAAGTAGGGCAATAGGGCAGGAAGGACGGTAAAAGCGCAAAAAGGCCATTTATTGGACCAAAATCTCGGAATCCTCGGCTAATGATGTCTGGTTCCGTAATCCGCCTCCTCTCACTCGGCGGTTCCCATTCATGAATAAAAATTAACTCTCAGAAATCTCCAAGAGTATCTCCTTGATTATTTCTTTTGAGCCTGTGTATAAATTCTGAGAATCTGGCATTTTTGCGCAACAGCCGCGGGGTTTCCATGTTGTCGAAATCACTTTTCCTTCCCGAATTTTTCTCTTTTCAAAATTTTAGAATCACACCTAGACACCTAGAGCATTTTGTGCGTTAAAAATCAGCATAAAGCTGAACATCTTAAAACAGAAGGAAAAAGCTCACACACAAGCACAATTTTCCGTCAAAGAGATACGCTGTTTGGTGCAACACTAATAACGACCATTCAAAAATTCCAACATACTATCTTACGACCTGTGCATCCACCGTAATAAGTTTGTGTACTTTATTGGGGCACTACCACAATTAATTGGAAATATCTAAGTTAGGACTTAACCCCAACGTTTTTCTCCGCGCGTGGATTGTGAGACATTGAGCCAGGCGGACTAGGATTAACCAAGAAATCGCCGCATCGGTTTTATCAGAGGAAAACTTGCAATAGCTAACACTTACAATACGACAATGTAAAATCATAGGCGGATCTTGAAGTTGAGTATATTCCTCGGGCTCTCATATTAACCCCTGAGGACTCCACCAATGAGAGCACGACTCCGCGACCAATGGGGAGCCAATCAAGTCTCCCGCAAGTCATAACTGAATTATCCAGAAAAATGTCCGAATTAACCATTAATTTTGACCATTTGAAAATGTCCGAAGTCTTCCGGCAAAATTCTCGATTTGCAAATCTCCCGGAAAAATTCTCGATTTGCAAATCTTCCGGTAGAATATCCGGGGAGGGAGAAATCTGCCGATTCCGGATAATTATACGGAAAACGGGAAGCCTAGAGCCATCGGGGGACCAATCCGGAGCCATTTGGCGACCGCGGATGGGCAAGATTAACTTTTATTCCGGCGCGAGATAAGAGCCGTAGCGAGAGGATATAAATCCAGTTCGATGAGAAACGAAGTCGTTGATTGATTACCCGGGAGCAGGATTTACGGGTCGTGCGATCACTCGGAGGGGGAGGGGGAGGGGGAGGGGAAGGGGGCGCCGGGGGGGATGAACTTTGAACCCTGCTTGCAACCCGCAGTCCGTAACGCGCGCAACCTGCCATTTAATTCAATCTCGTTTTCTTCCGATCTCTGGATTCTCTTCATTTTTACCGCCCCACCGTCGTTACCATCTTAGCCAGTGGCGTGGCGTGCTTTGTGATATATCGATCGATCTGCCTTCTGAGCCTACGGAACAGGATCGATAAACAGGGTGTTTGTACCGAATACCTTAATGATCGATTCTTTCCATAGCTTCAAATGGAGAAAATATCGATAATCGATCATTCACGCCTCGCCTCTGATCTTAGCTTCATTTATACATGTATTCATGACTATAATTAAATAAGGCATTTCGACAGTGTTGGGCGGGTATCTCTTAACTCGGTTTGCGACGTCGCAGACTTCCAGTCATACTTTACTTTTTTAAACGGAAAACTACTCAACGGCAATTCTTCAAAACTGCCGTGATTTTACTTCTCTGTGCGAAGAAAATTCTCCAAAAACTTCAAGGGATGATGTCAATTTGTTAAAAAAGGTGGTTTTGTTGGAATAATACTGGACTGGAAACAAGGGACGGCAGTTTTATATAATAAGTACCTTATCTCAAACCATTTTTTTGGTTTTGTTTGTTTTAAAAAGATAACATAGAGGCGGTGATTTTTAGACATCGCAAACGTGATATGTGATTGCCGACTTACACCGTCGATTTCTGCCTTCCTCATTTCATTTGAAAATCTAGAGGATTAGTTTGGTCTTCTTGTAAAAATTCTGCCCCTGCAGCTGTTCATATTTTTTCATTGCTCCAAAACCTACGCCGCACGCCTTAAGATTCCGAATTTTCTGCCGTCGAAACTCCCATTCCTTAACCTCTAATAACTCGCAAGTCACCAAGTACTGGAATTCTGAAACTTTTCGAGCCCTTTAAACTCAAGATTTCATTTCCTGGATTATAGCGTGAATAGGCGTGATAGCGTTTTACTGATGCTGGCCAATGGAGAAAAAATCGACAAAGTCTTAATACGATCGATCCGTAATGCCTACTATAACTAAGGTGCAAGAGTTTGTGACGTTTTGTTGAACGGACGTTTGTTTAAAAGAAATTTTGTTCAAAAAAAAAATAAATAAATAAATAAATAAAATGATAAAAATAGGCCCAAGTGTTTATACGAGAACGGAGGTAAAATTAGTGAATTCTCTTATGAAAATTGGCGACTGTTTCAAATGTTGCCACAGTTTTTATAATTGTTTAATGCTCACACCACATGCACAAAATGTTTAAAATTTCTGTGTTTGAATTCATATCAAACGAGACAGTTTCGCTCATTCTGGCAACGCTGCACTGCTATTATGATATTTTTATATGAATAATAAAGTAGAATATCCCACGCAAGAGGACGGAGTTGGACCCTCTGCTCAGTGACCGACTTATGGGTCATTGCTGCGAGTCAAAATGGCCTCAGATGCCAAGTTGCAGAGAAAGGAATTGCATTATTACTGCCATCCATTAATGTCATCCATTTCATTAAAATTCAACCTAGGATTATACTTTATTGCAAAGGTCGATTCCTTCATTAGTACAGACTTTTTACCACAAAAAAAAAAAAAGTCACGAGGAGGCAATTTGAAAAGTGTTATCGGAGATGCACACGGAAAAAAACCATGCGCACCATACTTGAAATAAAAAATATCTCCATGATAGTTAAAGACATCTTAATTTCTAATAAACTTTTTGCTTGAAAGTAAGTAAATATATAATCGGCAATATGGCAACTGCAAATTAAGGGATAATTTTTTTTTATTTTGTTCTGAGCGTTTAATGTTTATTGCTCAATGAAGTAGAGATTTTCTTTTCTCCCTGAAGCAAATTTACAGCGAAAAGAAAAACTAGCCTGCGCAATATGGGGAAATCGAGGTTGAGAAGAGGAGATAATTCAAGCGAGGAATTATCAAAGGCTTAGCGGTGGTCTTTCGAAAGGACATGAAAGAAATGAATCGAGCGCAATGTCTCTAAAGTCGCCGAGATAAATTGCCACCCTCGGACAAAGTGCTTGACCGTCATTAATGTTCTCATGCCAACACCTTGAAAGAGAATAAGAGGAGAGGGGAAGGTGGGGTCCTTCCCCCTCTCTTTCTGAGAGAGCGTCAAAGTTCCAAGAAAGGAAGCGGGAAAATAATGTTGCCAGATAAAATTTTAAAAAAGTTCTCGAAGTTAGCGCACCGTCGAGGAATTTGTTTCGGAACTGAATGTCTAAAGTTTTCTTTTGAAAAGTAAGCGATGAACTTTTTTCCCCAAAGGACGAAAATGATGAAGAGAAGAACAAAAGGTGTAAGGCAAGGCTTTGAGCGTGAAATAATTGTTCAAACGCCGTGTGTCATTTAATTGTGTCATTGCGTCACCGTTTAAATTGTGTCATTTAAACCTATGGAAAAGGATCGACAAGATCACTCGTTAGAAATTTTTAGACTAAAACCATTTTTGAAAATATCAAAATAATGTACTGTTCCCGATTTGCAACCAATTTCGACTTCTCAATATCGATGGTCATGGAATCTGTCTTTTTGAACATATATTTAGATTTTTGAAGATTATTTTGGCCAAGAACATATTTCTGAATGATTGATCGAGAGACTGAAATTTCGCTTTTTTCAAAATAATTTATCCCATGAATAGACTTGAAAATAAATTGATCGCTACCGGGATGCTTAGCGCCAAAACTGTGGATCCACAACTTAAAATGATCAATTTAACCGATATTTTTTCAGGTGAGATTATTTTATGAGACACATTATCTTGTAATTTTAATGAATATTCTACACGCTTCTGGCTTAGGGGTTTTATGTGTTTGTTTGTGTTTATTTTTTTATATTTTTTTTAGGAAATATTAGAAGCTTGCACAGATCAGAGAATGTCACCTCGTCACAATTCACCCGGTGTCCTCATTCTACTCAGAAATCGAGAAATTTTGAGAGTTTTCAATATTTCGCAAAAATGGAACCATTAAGTCTGAAAACATCTCGACTAACTAAGCTCACAATATCTTTTTGATACCCTCGATTCCCTAAAATTAAACCCAAACGTTCAAAATTTGAAGTATTAAAATTTAAGTATTTATACTTATTTTACAAGTACACAATGTTTGTTCGTATTCGGTATAGATTGACGTGCAAAAAAAACCCTTGGGTAGTAAGTAAACTACCTAAAAGGTCGCAGCAGAAGGTTCTAATTTCCAGCATTTGCCATTTGCTTCTTGGATGTAGGAGGAGTGTTTGATAAGTTAGAGAGCGAAACCGGGGCATGAAAAGGCGAGAAGAACAAGGCATGCATGCACATCCGTATTATTTTCTTCTCGTAAAATTGAGGATGAATAATTCATGAATAAGTATGAATATCTGAACAGCTGAACGAAGGACATACTCGGGGGAAGAGTCGATCATGGTGCAAAGAGGGGCCTCTCTGCTGTGCGCCGACTTTAGGCAGTGCTACGGCCCTGGATTCTATTAAATTTTGACTGCAAGGCAAGAAAATTGCATGACCCTCTTTCCCCTTCATTGTTGAGATGTACTGAACACTAGAAAGGTTGTATACGTATCCATGTAACCGAAAATACAGCTTCATTTGCATGGAGTTTTTCTTCGTCATCGGTGTTTTTCCTATTTTTCCTTTTCTCATATTCTCTGTAAATACCTAAGTCTCAACTAATTGTAAGCCAGAAAATCCATACAGTCTTTTCAATTTCGCTCTTTCGTATAGGAAACGACGGATCACAGCCTGCAAGCCTAAGAAGTTGTTACTGATTGGTCTCAGAACGGACTTAGAATAATAAAAATTAGTTCCTGAAAAAAGTGTACCCATTTCTCTTAAGAAAATAACATTTCAGGATTTTGTTAAATTACCTGTACTCGTTTGTTTGTGATGATTATTTTTGGAGTCATAATTTATTTACATGCTAAGTTACAAGTCACAAGTTAAGTTAAAAAAGTCCAATGGTTTCTTAATAAGTGAATAAAAAAATTGAGAGGGAAAATGTTGCAACGTATTTATCAATAATAATGTATGTAAGTCCGATATAACTCTTCTGGTAAAAATTGTCAGTAGGATTTAAGTTCCAAAATACTATGGACCTACAGCCAGCTGTAAGATTTCCTATAGCTTCAATAGCTGGCTAAACAATTTCTTATAGCCTTTTATAGCCGATGGCGATTAAGCAACAGCCTGGCGATAAAGTGTATGCTAAACGTCACTAATTACGGATGCTAGGACTTAGTGAGTTTTAAGACCACTGCTCTCTTTTTGGGCCATAGCATCTTGATTTATTTTGCGAGGAAAGCTTCGTACTTTTGATAGATGCCTGCCATTCCTAATATATTAGAGCATCTTCAGTTTCGTATGATACTGTGCAATACCTCTGGTGTGAAATAATTGCTTCAAGCGCCGTGGCACGCTGCGGTGCGACGCGGCAGGCGGGCAGCCAGCGCGAGACGCGCATTGGCGCCTACAAACCTAACAGGGATACTTCACGCTTTGCGCAATGCGTGAAGTATCCCTGTTAGGTTTGTAGGCGCCAGTGCGTCGCCGCTCCGCTTTGTGTTAGGCTCTAATATTTAATTTGGCGGAGTTAGCGTTATTCAACTCATGACTTTGAAATGTTTGCACATCTTGTATGGATTATTCTCGTTTTAATTGATGAAAAAAAATATGTATTAAAGAAAAATATAACGTATGTTTTGTAAATATTAAGCTGGTTCCGTATCAAACTTAATGATTTCCAAAGCACACGAATTTCTACACAATTTCTTATAGCATTTTATAATCGATGGCGAAAAAGCAACAGCCAGGCGATAGAGTGTAAAGCCCGGCGATAGGAACTATAGCCCGGCTGCATAATTTTTTATCGCCTCGTATGGCCTGGCCGTATGATTTTCCCCGCCCAGCTATAAGATTTTCTGTAGCCTTAATTCTTTAGCCGGCTATAAGAATTCCTATGGTGTTGTGGAACGCAGCTCTTATCGCCAATTTTTACCAGGGTATAGCCCAGCTGTTTCATTTTCTTCGCTTTCTACAGCCAGCTACATGATTCTCTATCGCCCTCTGTAGCCCTCTATAAGAATTTCTACGGTATTTTAGAACGCAACCCATATTGCCAATTTTTACCGGGGTCGCTTGGTAATTTTGAGTGAAAAAACGTCTAATTTTCATTTTTCCGCGGTGATTTTGAAATGTTGGCAAGGAATAACAGAGTGGTAAAAACTGACAAGAATGGCAAAAAATTTGGAGAAAATCGCAGACAGATAATGCGAAGTGTGGATAATTTATCGAGTGTCGGATAATCGAGGTGATAGGTCATACTCCAATCGGCACTACATCAGATGTAAACGAAAATAAGCTGCAAGCTCATCGGTATGCACGGCTAATCGGACCCACGGCGAAATTGTTCCACGATAATACGATACTCTGATGTATTGCAAAGTGACCGAAATGAGCTGCAGCGTAATGGCTCATGAAGTCATGAGTCATGAATGAACGATGAATGAAAAGCTTTATGTTGACAGTTCTTGAGGAGATACCAACTCTATGGCAAAACAGGTGAATTTATCGGGGCAGCCGATATTTAGACAAGGGTTAAATTCTCGAGTTGCTTTAAATAATCAACAACTTGCATGTTTCACTCAATTCAAGAGTCACGGAACTCTGATAGACGACCGCCAGTAGGGAGTGAGCATATCGATGGCCAAAGCGAGAAACCACGTATCTTCATTCCGGTGTCTCAAAATTTCCGCTCTTATTATGTTTTTTCGAAGAGCAAGAAGCTAACTTTATTGCTTGAAACTTATGTAGAATATTCGTCCGATGTGGAAGAAAAATCGAGAGGGTTTTCAAGAAATTACGTCGACTGGTTTTTCAAAGAAAATATAAAGTATGGCAGGCAGTCTGCAATGTCGGAGACGAACATACGTGGTTTCGCACTTCGGCCGTTGATATGCTTCCTTTATAGACGTGTCTCGCCTGGATTAATGATTGTTACGACTTCGGTGTTCCAACAGAAAGTAAGTGAAAGCTCAAACCTCACGTGTCAACTTGCGTCCTTTTTTGTCACAAAAACAGAGGAAGTCTCATAATGCGCTCATCTTTTAAACTGAATTTGGAAAAGCTAAATACTCCATTTATAATATAGTTATTTTTTATTTTTTTTTAGAGACATTCAGCAACATTAGGTTTTAATGTCTTTACAAAATTTATGAATATATATATTTTTCCCCTCAAAAAACCCTGCCTTTGATGCGTTGAATTTCTTTGTCAAATTTGGTACATGAATTCTTTAGTCTCATGACAACAGTAGTGCGATCTCAAAATTTGAAAAAAAAATGATAAGTAGCTGAAATTATGGAACAAATTGATGCGATATATCGCATGTCGCTTTGACACAAAAAATGGCAGCCGTCGAATCACCTTCTTCGAATGAGTATAAAATAGAAGGAGAGATTTTGAAACACCGCAGTGAAGACACGTGGTTTTGCACTTTAGCTATCGATATACATGAAGTTAGTAGTGAAAAAACTTGGCAATTTCCGAAACGATCCGACAAGTGAGGGCAACGCGTATGAGTATTATCAATTAGGGGAGTACGCCAAAGCGCTTTCGTTGTGTACTTGTTGACATTTCCGTAGCATTTTCATAAACTAGAGCATGACTGCGCTGCTCACCACAATATGATATTTGTCAAAGGTTCCGATAGATCACGAAAAAGGCTACTTTCCGGGTCCGCAGGCAAGCTCAGCTACGCTATATATGAAAATTAATGTCGGTGGATGTATCCAGATCATAAATTGGAAAGGGGAGGCACTTAACGACACACATCACCTTTTACGGTTCAACACGAAAAAACTGTCAATATTTAAAAGAGCTCTTGAAAGTGTATCGGTTATAAATATTATAGGAAGTAGGTTGAACATGTACATGAACTGAAATTGGATACCTCCAGCAGAGATTTGCGCGAAAGTCCCGTTTTAAGTCCAGAGGGTCCTGGAGGTTGTATACCGCGAACTTTAGGCATTTTTCAAACTGTTAAAACCCCACAAAAATTTTCTGCCAGCGCAATTGACCTCTATATAATACCCTTGCTCAAAAGAACTTTTTGTGTGGCTGTTTTAATTTCCTGAATTTAAGAATATAAACAAATTTAAAACCGCTTATTTCAATCCATTCGTATTTTTGGTGTAAATGAATACGGCGTTTGGAAAGTAGATGTTTAATTCCTGTATTTATACCCATTTAGCGGTTATTAAGAGTATATAGTACGATACCAATAAAATACCTTCTAATACCTGTACAGTTTCACTGAAAAAAGGAATCTTAAAGCCGCCAAGAAGTATTTTTTGTTGAATCAAGAATTTTGCTGCTTAACATAAACTACTTTTGTGCTTAACCCAATCATGTTTTTCTTGTGTTAAGAAAAATTCAGCCGAAATAAACATGGAAAAATTATTGGCGGCATGTTCAAGAATCATTATGCTTGAGTCAAGCACATTTTTTTTCGGTGACATTTTAGAGCGAATAATTAAAATAGGAAAAAATTGCATTTTTCTTTGAACATTGATCGGGAATAAAATTGGCCTTTGACATTTGATGGATACTCTGAAAAAATAATATGTTGTTTTCGCATCTTGGGTGTCAAAAATGTGTCTGGTGATCCCAAGATGCTGCCTTTACTGCCCCCCCCCCCCCCCATTTAATTTTACATCCTGTGAATACAAATACAACCACGTGAACAATCCAGGCAGCATCTTAGGATCACCAGACACATTTTTGACATGCTAAGTGCTAAAACAGCATACCATTTTTCTCAGTGTATAATTAGACTGTGAAGTCAATTATATTAGATAAAAGTTCAAAATTCGCTATTTGGACTACATTTTGCAATTCGAAACCAAAATTTCTAGCTGAATTTCGTAACAACGTATGTGCCAATACTTTACCTATGTGTATAAGTGTTTTTACAGCTGATTCAGAAATTGTAGTTTTTAATTGCAAAATAAAGTCCATTTATAGTAGGTTTTTATTTCACGAGCGGTAGAACACAGCAATAAAGGTTTCATATAGCAATTCATTGACTATGGTCAATAAATAGCCCGTTTGCTACGATTTACCTCGATGTTCTTTTTCAAATGAGTAGTCAGCTGTAGAGAAATGATTTTTTCCTCTTTTTCTTTTTCCTTTTTTTGAGGAGGAGGTGGATCCGCCACGTGCCCTCCCTAACATACTATACACCCCTTAATTACACCACCTTTTATTAATGTTAGAGAATCACAGGAGACCGCGACCGTGAGCACTAATAGGCGAGATTTTAATTAGTGCGAATTGAAACTTAAACAAGAATGCTAGTTCGGTGAAATTATTGGCATTCACCCTAAAATATTCATCACATCTTCTCCAAACAAACTCTTTTCACGCTTAAACTGCTGACACGAAGCACGTGCTGTTCTAAATTTACCCTGTTACTCTCCCTCTCACGCACACGAATTTCTCGTTAAAACCTTTGTCTTTTCTTGAGTTATTGTAGTCACTTTTTAACGCCATTAGCTCCGATCAATAAGTATATTAACAAAATTATCGATGTTTTCCCATTTGAAGCTACGCTAAAGGATCGATTACTAAGGTATTCGTTGCGAACACCCTGTTTATCGATCCTTGTCTATAGGTTTAAATGGCAGATCAATCGATACATCGCAAAGCACGCCACGCCACTGTATGAAAGTAAAGCCGCAAATGAAACTTAAGGCTGAAAGAGAGGAAAATTAAGTGAAAGGTTAGTAATGTGATAACTCTACAAAAACACCCTTAACCTAAACGTTACGTTGAATTTGGATTGAATATACCGTATAAATGCCGAGCTAAGGACAAACGCCGTATGAACCTTCAGGCGTTGCCAATGCCCCTCGATAAAATGCGAATTTACTGGGGAAAATTGCTAATTTTTCTTTCCTAATTTTTTCATAAAATGTTGTTCGCAATTTAATCTAAAATGTCTGGAACTTTTGAGGAATAATAAGCATAACTCTCCTCAAAAGTACATGTTTCATCTGGGGAAATTCAGAAACTCTCAAATGGACTGCATTTTGCAATTTGGAGTATAAATTCTGGCTCATTTGAAAAAACACTTATGTGCATAGGGAAACTGATGGCACATACGTTGTTTTTAAATCGGGCCGGAAGTTATAGCTCCTAATTGCAAAATGCAGTCCAAATGTTCATGAGGAGCTCTTCTTTGGCACGAAAGAATGAACCTAACTACATCAGACGCTGCCTATCGTATGCACTTACAGAATTCGCCGAAAGGAACGTAATTCCATTCTAATGTTGCAAAATTGACTCAAACAGTTAAATCTACAAAAAAGTACCTGCGCAACTTTTTTTCAAAATTTTCTGAATTTAGCATAAGATCTGAAGAATAATTAGTGAAATTTTCAGTTAGAAATGCCCAAGATTCCTGGGTAAAAATGAAATTAGCGAAGAGGGATCTGGCAACATTGAAATTTAGTTACGTTCTGTCGTAGGGGAACGACGAATTATGTGACGCGGGGAACCGTGTTTTTTGAGCGACGAAATTTCCGCCAATATTTGACGGAGAAACATGGCGTTAGGACGGTTATTATTAATGTTGCTAATCCCCAGGATTAGACCGCCTGGGACGATTTCATCACTAGCGCATCTGGCTCTTTCCGCACCATGCAACTCGGATGTGTGTAAACGTGACATTTTTAGAGACAACTGCGACGGTCCATGAGGAAATGGACCTTAGTGCAAACAATAGCGACTGCCGTGCCAAGCAAGAACCCCTTAAATCCATCAAGATTTTCCCGCCTTCTCCGGAACTTAATACTTTATAGAATAAAAACTGTTTTACCCGTGCACCTCAAATTTTCAGGTTAAGTTCTTGATAGTATTTGCACAAGAATACTGTAAAACATTATCCCAAGGTACACAAGTTTTTCTGCTATGATGCATTGTTTCCGAAAATTTTAAAATGGCGTTTATGGCGTTTTTCCGTTGCACGGCTGCAGTTCCCGCATGTTCGCTTGGAAAGCATTTCCAGCCCAAAGATTTTTAGGAGTGAATTTACTATTTTCAAATTGTTCAATAGTTGATATCAATCATTAGGGCTTGATCGGCAAAACAGAGCTAGTATCAAAATCGTCTCGTAGAATTTAGAGTAATTTGCTTCGTGGCAAAATGCTTGCCCGTAGACAACACAAGCTACGAATCTTCATTAATAACTGGGATGTTACTACATAGAGGGTGTTTTTTGGCCCATCACAATGATGTAATTACGTTATTTTAAATTGAAAATATTGAGATGGCAAAACTCTCCGTATTTTCTGACATGCTCCTAAAGAGAGGAATAACTCCGCGAAATGAGGATGTAAATAAATTGACATGCTCAGTAACGTCTGAGCGAAAAAATGTATTGAACGCTCGATTTTCGTAAGTGTGTAGATGCAATCGGACGTATCTCTGCCGTGAGCCCCGTCATGCATTAATCCTAATGGATCTCAGGGATCATTTTTTAATGCACATAGTTCTGTTTGGCAGAGATACGTTCAATTGTTATGCTCACGTACTCCAGAAAAATTACGCAACACTTCTATTTACAAAGAAGTTTCCTAGAAATTTAAAAGTAAATGCTTTTTCTCCTTGAATATTCATAACAACCTGCGTTACTTAACAAAATCGGCTACTTTCTCTCTTCTCCTCCCCCCCCCCCCCAATCCCATCAAAAAATCTTGCTAACGCGAACTCATCCGACAGACGCATAAAAATCGGTAGAAGCATTAAAAATTGACGAATTTCACCTCCGGCTTCAGAATTTATCATCTTCGTCTGTTATCCTCATCCATTTTGTAACACGCTAGGGAACAATAAGGGCTACCCTCTTGTGCGCTTACGTTTTGGACAACAGAGAACAATTTTCAAAGCTGAGAAAGCCAAAAAGGTGGTCAATTTGCACTAAACAGCTTTTTTTGCAAAACAATGTGAAATAATCGCTGTTTTTGTCCGGCGTAACGTCAGTTTTTACACACTTTGGCTTTCTAAACATTTTTATCACAAATGAAACGAATTCTGCTTGGCTGAATGAATTACTTTCTTCTAAAGTCGAGCTTTACAGGCGACTCGATTTCGAAGTTCACCACTGCTTCCTTTGGTAATACGACCGGATGAATACTCTAGCTTTCGCAACATTCTCATCGCGCGAATCGATTTAACGAGTGACAAATGTCCACGCGGCGTTTCGCTGTGATCACCGGCCCACTCACGCCGAAGACCCATTCTCGCCATTCACGTTTCGTACCTCCATCGATTTGACACAGTGGGAGAGGGTTAAGGGTACGATTGTACATTTGTTGATATTGGCTGAACTTGAGTTTAACATATAATAAAGCTCGTCGCGAACACTTGTCAACCGACCGAAGTACTTTCCCAGCTCCTCCTTTCACGAAAGAAATTCGTTTCGCGTGCCGGGAGTCCGTTTTCATGCGCCTTGAAAAAGTGTGTTCCCGGTGAGGTTTTGGCTTGCTGGCCCGGCCGAATTGATAACAGTGGCGCGGCGTGCTTTGCGATATATCGATTGTTATGCCATTTAGACCTATGGAGAAAGGTCGATAAACAGGGTGTTCGCAGCGAACACCTTAATAATCGATTCTTTACCATAGGTTTAAATGGCGGAACAATAGATACATCGCAATTCACGCCACGCCACTGATTGATAACAAAACATCACGCAGAGCGAGAGAGCGTGTTAGCTCGCAGAGCGCGGGGCCAGCATCCATTATCGACGCTTCGGGAAAGGACTTCGATGTTTTCTTTCCCATTTTCGAGGGGAGTGAACTTCGGACTTCGACAGTGGCGTGGCGTGTTTTGCGATGTATCGATTGATTTGCCGTTTAAACCTATGGAAAAGGATCGATAGACAGGGTGATCGTAATGATAACCTCAATGATCGATTTTTTCGTATAGTCTCTAATGGGGAAATATCGATAATCGATCATTCACGCCTCGCCGCTGGACTTTGAAGCCTTCGGGAGAGCAAACATCATTATGTTTAGGCTTGAAAAGTGTTTCGTAACACGTAACTTCGGTGAGAAAGATATTTTGAGTTTTGGATGGTTTCTAGGGCTCTGAGTTTCTTTGTTTTTATCTTCTGCTTGTCGCTTGTTACAATAAAATTTGATAGAAACCTATGAGTGATGAACAGGACTATTAGATTGAATAATATAAAGATCTAGGGTAGGAGTTTAACAAAACATATAAGTCGCAATTATAAAATAAACCTAATAGTTTTTATCTTAAAGTTGTGCAGAAGTAAAAATTTACATTTAATCTCGGCTTAATATTTAAGAACTTCACGTGTCTTCACACAATTTTAGTTAAAACCACAGCAGAGGTATATTATTGTTAATAATAACTAGAGTTGGGCCGAAATGGAATTTTCGCGTCACCGGAACCGGATCCGGATATCGGTTTTTTGTATCCGGCCGGATCCGGATACCGGATAATTCAAAAAAGTATCCGGCCGGATCCGGATAGTACCGGATCCGGATAGTGCTTTTTTCGCGCGAAAAATGTCGCGATTTTTGAGGTTAAGTTTACTCGACTCACGATCGGTCGTAGCTAACAAAATTCGGGCCTTGAATTTCCACCTGCATCTATGAAAGTGAAACTATGGAACGCCGTTAGTGTCAAAACCCTTTTCTTGCGCGCGCGGAATTTTTTCTGGCGCGCGGAATATTTTTCCGGCGCGCGGAAAGAAAAAACCAGTTTTCGATGAAAATCTCTGAATTTCCGGATTCCGCGCCGGTTTTCGATATATTTGCGCCGTTTGTGTCAAAACTATTTTTGTCGGCGCGCCGCTTCAAATCTGTTCCGCGCGCGGAATTTTCGATATATCGATTCCTGCTCGCCGTTTGTGTCAAAACTATTTTTTCCGGCGCGACGCTCCAAATCTGTTCCGCGCCGCGCGGAGAATATGTATTCTCCGCGCGCAGAAAAATCGATATATCGGAAAAGTGGCGCGCGGAATTATTTTCTGGTGCAGCGCCGGAAAAAAACAGTTTTGACACGATCGGCGAGCAGGAATCGATATATCGAAAATTCTGCGCGCGGAACAGATTTGGAGCGTCGCGCCGGAAAAAATAGTTTTGACACAAACGGCGAGCAGGAATCGATATATCGAAAATTCCGCGCGCGGAACAGATTTGAAGCGGCGCGCCGACAAAAATAGTTTTGACACAAACGGCGCAAATATATCGAAAACCGGCGCGGAATCCGGAAATTCAGAGATTTTCATCGAAAACGGGTTTTTTCTTTCCGCGCGCTGAAAAAAAATTCCGCGCGCCGGAAAAATATTCCGCGCGCCAAAAAAAATTCCGCGCGCGCAAGAAAAGGGTTTTGACACTAACGGCGTTCCATAGTGAAACACGCGGGTCGCGGACTAAAGGAATTTACGTTGCGATCGCGTCAATTAGCAGAACATGTGCGTTATTCCGGTAATAAAGGTCGAACAATTACCATGACTGAAAAAAAGTCAAAAGTTTCAGGAAAAAATTCAGAAAATTGTATTGATAGGGAAGAAAAAAGAAAGAATACCACCAAAAATTTATCGAAATTTTCAGGGCCAAAAAAGCACTATTCGGCGGGTCCAAAAACCGGATAGCGCGATTATCCGGCCGGATCCGGATACTCGCGAAAATCGTATCCGGCCGGAGCCGGATATCCGGTATCCGGCCGGATAATCCGGCAATCCGGATAATCGCCGGATACCCGGCCCAACTCTAATAATAACACTTCTGCAGGCAGTTAGCAATGGATAGTCAAGGTACGAATTTAGGCATTCTGATTTATGTTCCCTCTTCAAAATTTTACGTACAACACTGGAAAATTATTGGAATTGACCCGCAAGTAAGAATTTATAATTTTTTTTGAAGCATTGGTGACGAATAATTTGAATTTCCCGCTCACGTTAAAAAGAAGAGTCTTCATGAATCAAATCACGCACTGCAACGGTTTTGGCAGGCCTCTTAAGCAGTGCCCAATTTTAGTCCCCCATCCTGCGTTGCTCAAAGAGTGAACATTTTGCAATAGCGGAGCGAATCACCTGTATCGAAGTTGTCGTATTTTCATACACCAAAGACTGGCACGGTTGCGCTTAGTAGAAACTAGCATTACGAGTTCACGCTTCACGCCATCGCGCCTTCAATTTTGCAGATGCAACCGGGATATCCATCAAGTACGAATAGTTGTATCTCTGCGCCGTCGTCAACGCGCGTTCATTCCCTTGTTCCTTGTTCCAGTGGACCACTGGAACAAGGCAGTGGTTCCATTTGATTTACTTGCAGAGGTGTATCAAGCTCTACAAGAGCCCTGTATTATTGTTTTATGATGGGGAACTACGCATGGTTTTTTTGGAATTTATGTATCGAAAAACGTTAATATCTTTGTTAGGGGTCACTTTCAGCAATCGTGTTCTTCTTAAGATTTTGATCAGAAAACAATTATCTTAAAGCCAAAATTATCACATTGACTAGTGGTCTATTCTTCCGTGTAAGGATTCGATTGTTGCCAAATTTTGTCTCGTAAAATATTTATTTCTCAAGAAAGTTATGAATATTTTCCCTTAGAATTCTCCGAGACTTTAGATCTAATTACGGAAAAAATTCTTTTTTTCTCTCTTTTCTACGAAGATTCGTGATTTGTTCACATAAATTTGACAACGTTTGAAGCCTCATACGGTGTTCTTCTTTTGCACGGTAGCACTGCAAGGACACAATTCCACCAGGAAGGGTATTTAACAGAGATAAGTTGCTAAAGCGTGGGCCGACAGAGAGAGATTTTAATCAAACTTTTGATTACGTCTTTTGTACGAGGGTGAACCAAGCCATAGGAGTCTCGAGTGTAAAATTATGCAAGCGGCAAGCATTGCATCTGTCCTCAGGCGGACAATGGGAGGGAAAGAAATGACAGAGAGTGAGAGGGGATGAGTTCTTGTCAATGGAGACTTCACAAGTTGCCGAATGTCAAAGAATTTCCCTCGAAACGAAAAATAACATCCCTGACATACTGTCGTCCCTCTGACGTAAGGGCGTATCTCAATTTCCACGTGACACCTGTTCTTCATAAAATTCTATGCTTTCCGGGTTCAAGAGGAAACAGAGATATGCCCTCACGTGAGAGGAGCGACGATACTAAGGAGAAAACATCGCACGAGTACTAGAACGTTGCCAAATTTCGTCAGATAAAGTATATATTTTTCAGGAATGTTGTGAATATTTGTCCTTGAAATTTTCAAATACTTTGGATTAAACCTCGATTAAAATTTGCAAAAAATTGCACAATTTTTCAAGAAAATTAACACCTTATCAAAACGAAATTTTGCGACATCTCAATGCTCATACGGCGTTTTTCCTTAGCGCGGCATCAGCCGTGCGGAAACGACGTGAGAGGAGCGACGATACTAAGGAGAAACCATCGCACGAGCACTAGAAGGTTGCCAAATTTCTTCAGATAAAGTATATATTTTTCAGGAATGTTGCGAATATTTGTCCTTGAAATTTTCAAATACTTTGGATTAAACCTCAATTAAAATTCCCTGAAAAATTCGCAAAAAATATTAATAATTTTTTCAGAAAATCAACATCTTATCAAGCGAAATTTGGCGACATCTCAATGCTCATACGGCGTTTTCCTTAGCGCGGCATCAGCCGTGCGGAAACGACAGCGGTGCCTTCGAGTCGAGAGAGCCTCAAGCAGTCCGGGAAAATGACAAGCACGCAATCCAAGGAAAAATAAATTGTAACGAGGTTCGGTGTGTCAATCCGAAATTTCGTCACTCTCGAGACAAAAGGGCGTAACTTCGTTTTCGGGTGAGCCACGAAGGGCACGGGGTTCAACGGACGGCAGGACTCGGCTCCGAGTTTGGTTACGCCCTTTGATCGGCAGGGATTTCTGGGTCACGGCAGAGATCAGGATTTACAGTCCGATAAGTCTTGCGGTCTCACGCCCTGTTTGACGTGTTTATCTGCATAGTCTCCTTTCGCCCTAAGTGAAAACCGCGTATCTACATAGTGTTTTTGGGGGATTTATGCGGTTTTTGTTGAGTGGGGCAGACTCTGAAACTTGTCTACTGCCAAGGCTGGGTGACGGGGATGTACAGTCGTAAGTTTTAGGTTACAGGTACACTCTCACTTCTTGTCCTCGAAGTTACGAGGCAGCACAATTCCCCCCACAATCTCCCCGTTTGCGAAGAGCGACAATTCTTTTCTCCGCGGTTATAATTTAACAAGGTGAGAGTTGTGAAAAAGTTTACATGTCTCTTCCTCGTTCTTGGGAAGATAACTTACAGCCTACAGTGAATCTGCATGTTGAAGAATTTTCCGTTTTTGATAGGAGCGTCGAATGAATTTTTCCTAAAATAGATCCCTCTAGGTCTCTAGAAATGATTCATTTGCATTACTTGCAGGATGGGTTCTGCACGGAGAAAAAAACCTCGTGCGTGGGACCCGAAGTTTAGGTCATATGGATTCCTGGAGTTTTCGGATTGAGCATCTGAACACTTTAGGTCTAGCTGTCGAGGTTCAGATCGCACATCTGAAACTCCAGTTCTTACATCTGAAGTACTTCAGATGTGAGAATCGAAGTTTTTCGGATGTGAGAACCGAAGTTGTTCGGATGTGAAAACCGAAGTACTTCAGATGTAAGAACTGAAGTTTCAGATGTGTGATCCGAACATCGACAGCTAGATCTAAGGTGTTCAGATGCTCAATCCGAAAATTTCAGAGATCCATGTGACCTAAACTTCGGGTCCCACGCACGAAGTTTTTTTCTCCGTGTGATGGTTGAAATTATGCATTCAGCAAAGTTAATGAAATCGGTTGGTCTAGCTATAGAAACCGCACAGGTTTTGTTACACGGACCGTCAGTTTGGTTATCTAAACCATTCTCTGTATCCGTGTTGTTTCTGCGCCAATATGAAGGGTCATTCATGGTCGCTCTCCATTTAAAGCCTCTTTAATCCGTAAGAATCATTGGCGAGGCACGAGTGATCGATATTTCTCCATTTGATACTGTGCTGAAGAATCGATTATTAAGGTGTTCGCTGCGAGCACCTTGTATATCGATCTTTTTCCACTTATTTAAATGACAGATCAATCGATATATCGCAAAGCACGCCACGTCACTGATAAGAATCACATTGGTTAAGGAGGTCTTAACATTTAAGGAACGATTATGATTACGACTTTCAACCACGAGTTAGGCGTTTGGATAACTGCTATCATTTTTTGATAATTTTTTTGATTTTTAATTGAAAAAGAGCGTTTGTTTGAAGTGAACGATCGATGTCAAACCAACCGGTTTTCCACAGTCCACACTAGACTTTTAGTAAATAAAAGTACAGCTAGGTAAGTAAAAACACCCTCCCGGCTAGAGCTGGATTATAAAAGCATACATATCTGGTCACATGAACTGACCTGGACCGAAAAAAGGTCGGGATTACGTTTCATTTAGCCACAGCTCATTTAGCCACATGGCAAAATGCAACAAAAAATGTTGCATCTTGCCACACATTTTAGGTGCTATGTGGCTAAACGAAACAAGAAAAATTAGTGTGGCAAACTTGGCAAAGTGCAACAAATTATGTTGCAGTTAGCCACATGGCCAAAGGATAAAACCAGGTATCTACATTGCAGCGTTACCGAACCTAATCGAAACGAACTTGACCTAACCTAACCTAACCTAACCTAACCTACCTAACCTACCTAACCTTACCCAACCTAACCTAACCTAACCTAACCTAACCTAACCTACCTAACCTACCTAACCTACCTAACCTACCTAACCTACCTAACCTTACCTAACCTAACCTAACCTAACCTAACCTTACCTAACCTAACCTAACCTAACATAACCTAACTTAACCTTACCTAACCTTACCTTACCTAATGACTTAATCTAAGGAAAAAGACGTGCATGCATGTGGTAAATAATTCCTCCGGATACTTTCCTATTAGTAGATTTTCATGTATTTCAGCGTAAAGTAGATTCAGTATTGCATTGGTCACTAGTGGAGGATGGTAAAATTATTAAAATAAAAATTGTTTTCAATATAAATGGTTGTTATACTTTTAAGCTATTCCAGATCTTCAATTAAATCACTTGCACTGCAGTAAAATAAGAATGGAAGGATAAATAACAGTTTTTTTCGCTGAATTTGGTAGGCCATTCCAAAGACTGTGGCTAACTGCAACAATTTTTGTTGCATTTAGCCACACTAATTTTTCGTATTTCATTTAGCCACACAGCACCCAGAGTTTGTGGCAATCTGCAACAAAAATTGTTGCAGTTAGCCACGTGGCTAAATGAGCCGTGGCTAAATGCACAGATACCAAAGGGCGGTTGTAGAAATCGAACTTTTGATGTACAATATTGGTCGAGCTATTTAGTTTTCCAAATAAAACTCTTTGTAAAAAAAAACTCTATAAAAAAAAAGTTTTTGCATTGGTTCAAATTGAAAAGAGACATCCAGTCGCAAAAACTGAATAATCAACTACTCACTGGAAAAAAAAAAAAATGATTTGAACTTACCAGAAAAGAATATCTCCTCTTAAAACAAAAGTGAAATAGCTCTACACTCGTTCAGATCTTTGCTTAACTGAAGCAACTTTTTTTAGATCTGACCTGATTTTTTTCTTGATTTAAGAGACCTTCCTTTTTAGCGTCAAATTCAAAAATATTTCCATTCATAACAAGGAACTTTATTTCCAGTGCAGGAATGAAAAATTTGGTGTGAATTTATTTCGGGTGGCACACAGTGGATCGAGTCAATCAGATGAGAGGTTGGACATGACATATTTAACTAACACTGACAATGTCGATGTTTAATTCGTCACATTTTAAATTTTAAGCGATGTTTCTGAAAGAAACTTTCACAAGGAAACCGATGGAACCACTTTTAAGACCACAAAGTTAGGTATAAACGTTATAAGCTTTTAAAGTTTCCAAATGTTGTCCGACCTCTCCTATTGACTCGATCCACTGTGCGGCACTGCACACCGCGAACATTTGGTTCACATAACCGAACTTTTTCCTAACAGACTGAATACCAGACACTTTCCACCGCGCTACACCCTTGCGATGTTTATTGTGCCCATAATAAATCACTGAAACGTCAACCTCCAATTCCCTGACAACTCATCCAACGTCCAACGTCAGAGGAGGGCCTCGACAATATCGGCACAAACAAAACATCCCTCCTCGCAGCGGGGCGGCCGCCGGCCTTTGACATTAATTAACCCTTTTCGCTCCTCTGCAACTTTTTCCGCAGTTGTTTCCTAGCTCCAGCACTCTCCATTCCTACCTCGTGGCGAAATTAAAACCCTCAAGTTTTTTCCCAAGCCGCAAGTGCTCTCGCGGGTTGACTTACCGAGAGTCTTGTTTAATGAGAAAAGCGACGAGCAACTTCACAGAGTATGCAAACGGAATTCATCGCATTGTTTTCACACTCCAGCATCCTACGATTCTCCTCTGCGAAGTATTAATACCTAAATAGGACTTGTTCAAGGCATTGTTTCCGGACAAGGTTAAAATTCAAAATTTCACCTTTTTAGAATAGTAGGTCAGTGCATGGTTGAGGTGCTCGAAGCCCGGAGGGTTGTGGTGCAACAGGGGGCAGTTGAGGTTAGGTGTCTTATAGCGCCGGGGAGTGGTATAAAGCAACTTTAAGTACTAAAGTGCTGCACTGAGAAAAAAGCTATGGCTTATAAACCAATTAGTGGTTCATATGGAACATCATTCATATAGTTGTATATGAACTAATGATTATCGGTCTGTGAACCATTCTGTGGTAGCTCGTACCATGGTATGGTATATATACCATAACTAGACGACAATCGAAAACACAGGAAAAAGCGGAAACAAGGCTAAAATACAAAATATAAAGGCAGGACATTTCGGTACCTTACGGCACCATTATCAACTGCAAAAATAATTACAAATAAAAAATAAATTAAAATAAAAACCAGCAAACGGCGTTACATAGTGAAATTGGTAAATGAGACTAATTGAGATTGGTAAATGAGACTATATTTCGTATTTTAGCCTTGTTTCCGCTTTTTCCTGTGTTTTCGATTGTCGTTTCCGTTTCGGGCTGCTTTTACATTCTCTTAGTTTTCCATAACTAAAGTATATGCACCATTATTATATGTTGCCTTCACTACTATTAGCGGTGTTACATATGAACCACTAATTGGTTCATAAGCCGTAGATTTTTCTCCGTATGTACTAATAAAACAGCACTTAAATATATTTAAATTAATAGATGTGAAATATAATTTAATAAACATTAGAAAAGTAGAAAAATAGAAGAATGTGTATTTAACAATATATTTAAGTGCTGTACAAATAGTTAGTTAGTTAGTTATTATAATTTTGAGACATTCAGCGACTCAGGCTATTAACGTCTTTACAGGTAATTTTGAAAATAGGAGTATAAACGAAAATTTAGATTTTTAAATTAAGAGAGGTGAAGAGTTTCAGAATTTTGGTGGCAATAAAAACAGCACTTAAATATATGCATGTACCTGTATGTTTAGGTCAAGGCATAGTGCTGTCATATATAAGAATCTTGGTGGGAGTATTCCTCGAAAGATTGGAAATTTCTATATTGTTCCCCTTTAAATATGAACGGGGAGGGGATTACACCCCCTGACCACTTCGTGCCTCGCACCTCAGGTGTTATGCGTTACGCGTCACTTTTCTAATTTAATAGTATTTAGTACAATTTGTCGGTAAGATATACAGCGGACTTCCGAAAAAAGACCCGTGCAAATTTCACACATGAATCTGGTTTTACACATATTCAGAGAAATCTTGAAACCGTCTCCTGTACGAAAATATTGAAAAGAGTAAGGTTGAGATGAATTGCAACCTGAAATTTGAGAAAACGGTTACCTATGTTTAAAAAAAAGGAAATCAATTTGCCCACCGCCTTCATTACAGACCCATCAATGATTTAGGGTCCAGATATCAGGTGATTTGACTCGCATGATCTCTGGCAATTGAAAGGGATGAATTTACTTCTACATTTACTTTCTTGAATTTTTCACTTACGGCAAAAGCCGTATAGTTGTAACACTGTGTATGTGCTCATTGCCCTGGAGATATTCGAAAGGCTTCCGTTTCCGAGAATGGGAACTATCCGGAACACATTCACGGGAATTCTCAACTAAAATCTAATTTCCTCGGAAACTTCGACAAAGAATTCACGCATGCGCACACAATACACGATAATCACTCACACTTTGAATAGCCACACACACTACCGTGCTAAGGAAAAACGTCGTATGAACCTTCAGGCGTTGCAAAATTTAACTAGACAAGACACGAATTTCCTGGCATGCATGTGAATAATTTTCTTCCAATTTGTCAGATAATTTTTTCCGCAACTTCACCTGGAGTTCCTGAAAATTTTAAGGAAAATTATTCATAACTTGCCTCAAAATTTAACATTTTATCGAAGGAAATTTGGCAACTCTCGAATGTTTTTACGGCGTTCTCCCTTAGCACGGCAGCACAGGGAATGTTCTCGGAAAGGTCAACATTTTCGGCATTTACCATTCCTGGGAAACTCTGATTCCCAGTCCTACATCGATAACAGTCCGACCATACTTGCCGCTATCTGGTGTTGAATATAGAACGGATTATATTCACACTGAATTTTCGGTCCCTTTAAATGGATTCGATTCCTGAACTTAACGGGAAAACACCAAGTCGCATTTCGGAGTAAAAATGAGCTAGAGGTAGCTTTGAATTGAACTCGTCGTAAAATTTTTCGTGCCACAAATTCGGAGTAAAGAACTAATTTTTTGGAATCTGGAAGTAGTTGTCAAACTTTGTTCTTAATTTTGAATCTTATGGAGGAATAAAAATACACGGCTTGTCGCGAATCTGTTTGGCTCGACCTGATTGAATTTTTGGTTTGCGCGAACAAATGATCAAATCCGGCCAACAATTTCTGCCTCATTCGTAAAAACACTTATATGGAAACTAATATTGCATGCGTTTTTTCTAAACTGTGCCAGTAATTGTAGTTACATACATAAACTGTAATTTTAGTTCCTAATTGCAAAACATATTCTAAGCTACGTTCAACTAAATAATACATGTGAAATTTGCGCTCTTTACTAAGGGTAACTGACTTCGATCCTTCTGGGAAGGATGAGTCACCCTAGGGCAAAAAACGGAAAATTCAGAAAAATGACTCTTCTTGAACGCATTTTGAGTTATTTTAACACAGGATGTGATCCTAAAAGACCCCAAATTTAGCTTCAATCTGTTTGAACTCTTAGAGTGAAGTCTGGCATGCATTTCATTCAAAATTCCATGCTGCTTCCAAAAAATCCAAAATGTATGAAGAAGGAATGAAAAACGGAGTTTACACTGCATGAAGAGTACATTTTGTTCCGTTCTGCTGGGAGCATTACAGATCCCAGAGTGAAATGTACGCTGGATTTTAGTTCTCGATCTTTCACAGTGCAGCCATTATACTTGATGAAAATTTTTGAAATTCTCTTTTTTACATATCACGATGCATTGAAGCGCAGTAATACTTCATCGGCAATATTCTTCAGGAGAAAGAGAGCAGTGGATGAAACTATTCCGGTTTTTATAGAAGAGCTCATTTCCACCCCTGTCCTTTAAGATCTATGCTTATTCTTTAGATATATTTAGGTTATGGACGGATCTATCACAGGTAAATTGGCAAATCAAGCATTTTATCGAATACCAAGGTAAACAGTTCAATTTTAAAAATTTGCGAAGTTTTGTGCTAATTTACGAGGAGACGTTGAATTTTTAATGCTCAGAAAGTAAGAAATCATCAAACTACAAACTATCATCGAATGTTTCACTTTAAAATGCTCATCCTCATCATACGTTTGAGCTGTCAAAATATTGTGAAAACTTTGTTTGTTAAAAATCACTGCACAGTTTGAAATAAATGGTTTGCATCTAGAAAAAAAGAACCAGCGCGATTACACTGTTTTCAAAAGCGTGTAACTTCTTCTTTTCCTTTAAAAATACTTTATATACGTGCAGCATTCAAATTTACGTAATAACTATTTTCAAATTAACTATGTTTTGGTGAGAAGACATAACTATAGGCTATTCTGGATGATTCTTTCGATAATTATGAAGAAGCAACATTTTTACAACATTGTTATCAGGCTGGTTCCTTTTTGCTAAATGCGATCCGAATGTTCCTCTTAATAAATACCAGAAATCATTACATCAACCAGAGTTTCATACAAATTTTAAAAAATGTTTCCTATTTATAGAGACGGATACTTAGTTCGTCCAAAATTGGCCGGAGAGTCAGAATCTCAATTATAACAGTGAACATAGTTATTTCAACGGTGTAAGTCGGCAATCACATAACCCGGTTTGCGACGTCGCAGACTTCCTGTCATACCTTATTTTTTAAACGGAAAACTAATCAACGGCAATACCTCAAAACTTCCGTGATTTTTTTTCTCAGCGCGAAGAAAATTCTGCATAAACTTCAAGGAATGATGTCAATTTGTTCTCATTTAAAAAAATAACATAGAGGCGGAGTTTTCAGACACCGCAAACGATCTATTTGATTGCGGACTTACGCAGTCGATTTGTACTTTTGTCTCGGCATTCAACATAACGCCTGAAGTACCAATTGCCTGCGACGGATCCATCAGGAACATCGCACGGCTACAACTTACCTTTAAAGCAGAACTTGGACGGGCCATACATCAAAATTGATGTTGTGGACACACGGCTTTCAAAATCAGAAGCATCAACTTCAAAGAGACAAACTTAATCCGACGAGCTCGTACAGCAGAGGTTTCCGAGCTTGGGGAAGGATCAGCCGTTCCTCATCAACTTTCATACTGTTTTTAAACCAGTCCCGAATCAGTACCGATCAGCTAGTTATTGAGTCTCAAAACGTGTACAACAGCACTTTCCTGCCGCGGGACGGACGAACATAAATACCGCGCACAATTATCAAGTGGATGTCAACGCGGATTAGTGACATCGGAGCCCTCAGGGCGCGGGGGCGGGGATTCAAATCCAAGTTGACACGAAGCCAAAGAGTCCAGCGATTCGTGTTTGTTTTGGTGGCGCACGGAACAAAAACAGCGAGACAAGGGACATGGCGGAACCGAAATAGAACCGCGCCGGCAACAAGTAGACGGCCCAAGTCCAGGTGTGCTCTCTACACGCGCGGGGGACTGCTTCTATCTACACGACACGCGCGATTTGGGCGGGAAGCGAACCGGGGAACGTGCGCTGGACCTCCGCGACGAATCAGACTGCCGGAGACGACGGCGGGACTTCAAACGCAATTTCCCGCCGCGAGAACGCATGTGCAGGAGCTTTCCCGCGCCGCGGCGCGGCGACTTGACGTGCTACAAGTAGGTGAGATTCGTGGCATTTCGCCCGCAACCCCCCCTTGCCCCCCTCCGCACAGTGCGGCCCTCCGTGGACAAAAATCGAAAATTCACAACTCGACATCTGAATATTTTTTCCGGAATTTGTCATCTTGAAGATATTTCTGACTCACTATGATGGTTCATTTTCAAATTCTCCGCTCAAAACTACCTCAAATGTGGGTAGAAAGTGGGCAGGAACTAGGTCGGGAATCACTGGTCCGTAAGAAATACACGGGAAAAAGACGTCAACTTCAAATGGAGATTCCTCGCTTGAAACGCAAAATGCTCTGGGTGGTTGGCATTTTCTTAATCCTCAGATATCCAACTTCAATTCTACGAAAAAGATATTGCGACTTTTTGCGACTATCGGAGATATTTGAAGTTAAAGTTTGGGTGTTTCACGTTGCTTTTACATCGTTAACACAGGGCTAATTCGAGGTTGCCAACTTCGAATGAACTTTTCTTGAAAAATACGCAAAAAAACCTGAGGTATAACATTTTCTTATTCCTCGAGTGTTTTACTTTGATAGTGCCAAAGGGTTTTCCTATGTCGGTGCTATTATCTTCATTATTCAAAGTTAAGTGTCTTTTGCCGATTTTTGTCCGCATCGTCCGTAAGGGTGCCCTACTGTGCTCCGGGGTGGCCGCGGCCCTGCGAGTTCACGCAAACTGGATTTACCTTCCCCCGGGCCTTTGTCGTTATTTGTCGTGATCCTTCGGGACGCGAGGCCCCCCCCCCCCCCCCCCCCCCAACGACTGAGAGGCGCGTTGCTGGGACAATTGAGCTAATTTCGGCAGGTGGAATCCTGGTATTTGTCAAGGGCTCCAGTTTCGGCGACCCGCCTCTTCCACCGGGTTTCTCGGAGGCTCCCGAATCAGTGGCGTGGCGTGAATGATCGATTATCGATATCTCGCCATTTGAAGCTATGGTAAAGAATCGATTACTAAGGTGTTCGCTGCCAACACCCTAATAATCGATCTTTTTTCATAGGTTTGAGTGGCGTAACAATCGATATATCGCAAAGCACGCCACGCCACTGTCCCGAATGGATCCGGTGCAAGGATTGGACCGGCGGTAAAAATATTTTTCTCTCGGCGGTGTTCTCCCGCGCTTCGGGAAAGCGGTCCCGTGATCGATCAAATGTTGCCAAACTTTCGTTTGTAGTGAATTATTCCGAAGAAAAATTATAAATATTTTTCCTACGTACATGAAAGCCGCCTTGACAGCGCTCTATGACGCTTTGAGACACCTAGCCGCCAAAGTTCCCTATCCCCTTCAGGGATTCGGCACTCCCTCATTCCCTCTAAAAACCCCTTGTCGCCATTCTTTCACTAGGCGTCTCCTTCGTTTCCTCCCAGGAGGAACGCAATCAAGCATATTCTTCGGCAGTCTTTCTTCCGTCATCCTGTTGGCATGACTAATTAAACCATAAATTATTTTTCATCAATAATTTTAAATTCTTTCTATCAAATCGTCAGTAAATTTTGGCTCTTACATGTGTCAGGGCTTTGTGTTATAAATACTTCTTTTTATGTGAAATTTGGCGAGAAACTCAATGGTGCCACTGGTTTTCTCTAAAATCAATCCCAAGCTCAAAAAAAGCTCTCTAAGTTCAGACCATAATGGAGGAGATATCCCACACTACATTGAGAGTCCTCCTCCATATGTAGACAAACTCTCTATGCATAGATAAGGAGCAAATACGTAAGCAGGGTTGCCGTGGCTCCAACTTTTGAGTCCCCAAACAAAATGGCAACCCTGCTGATGTATTTGCTCCCTATCCGTGCATGAAGAATACGACTAGATTTAGAGGTGGACTTTCAGGATAGCGTGAGGCATCCCCTCCATTGCGGCCTGATCTTTGAGAGCTTTTTTGAGCTTGGAAGTTGATTTCAAAGAAAACCAGTGGCACCATTGCGTTTCTTGCGATATTGTACATAAGAATAAGTACTTAAATCGCAAATCCCTAACATATGCAAGAACTCAATTCTCTGAAAAACTGGAAGAGGAATAATCACAGGTTTCTTGGAAAATGGTTGTTTTATCAATACAATTTTTACAACACCCAAAAGCTCAAATGGCGTTCATGATTAGCAAGGCATGGAAGCAATGATCGGGTGATAGTAAAGTGCGTGTCACTGTGGAATCGTTTAGTACAAAGATGAATCGACTTTGACAATTTTGAAAGTGCGTTTTATTGAGGAAATATGGTCTAATGAAAACATACAAATAGACTCGGATAACACATTGAAATAATATTAGTCATTCTAGCTCAGAAAAATCACGGCGGATTTAAAAATGTTGATATTGGTTTACTCGCATCAAATAGGCCTTAAAAAACTTGCAACGTCGCAAATTGAGGTATGAATGTTTTTTATCTCACCAATAGTGATGAGAGAATGTGTAAATATGCACGCGCTGGAGTGTAATATAAGCAGCAATCGTGATCTTCTGTTATCACGTCGAAGTGATACTCTTGAAGGCGCCCCAAGCAACTATTCCACCACGGAGGTATTGCACAGTATCACGCGAAAATGCAGGCGCACTAACGGATGTAAATTGACTGGTATCTTTTACCACTGTGTTGAGTCCTACTGATCCTATGATTTGCGGCTCCTGCATGATCAATTTTGTGAAACATAGTACCATCAGTTGCATTTTTTGACTGAGCACTTGAATTCGAACTCAAATCTTCAAAATTCGAAAATCCAAAATGATGAATGAGGCCAAAGATGTCATTAAGACTTAAATTGATTTTTGTGAAACTTGGTGCCAGGGGGATTTTCTGCCTTTAAAATCGAATTTTGAGTCAAATTCTCAAAATTTAGAATTCTGAGATGGCGGAAGTGGCGTAAAATTCTATCTTGACACCTTCGAAATCATCCAACTTTACAATCTAGTTATCTAATATTTCTCCGTTCAGTTTCAAAATCGATGTACTCTCAGCTAGTTTAAACCTCAATATCGGCGCGCTCTTCAACTTTTTTGTGTGGAAATTGCGCGATAGTTTATTTATGCATTGATTTTCTCATTTTTTCTTCTTTCTTTTCTAATTTGATCGTTCGGAGCATAAATTATAACATTTTATAATCTTTAAATCATAGACGCATAAGCGCAAAAACGTGCGGATAGTAATGCTGATTGTCAGTCAGTTCGTTTTGGCGCTTTTTCAACTATCTCCCGGCCTGTTCACTTCAAAGACTTCAAATTTTAGATCCTTTTACAGTTGCATTAAAGCGTTTACGCCACTCGCTTCATATTTTAACTGAGCGCGCTTTGTTCTAATATATGTACGTTCTTATTTACGAGGCACGCAATTGACTCTTCTTTCTTAAGCTCATAACTTCAGTCTTAGTTCGTCGCATTTTCGAGTTGTAAAGCTGAACGTATTAATTGTAAACAGAATTAAATGGACACTAATTTGCGATTCGGAACTCAAATTTCTGACTCATCCATGTCCCTTCATGTCTTCACCTTCATGTCCTCCGCTGGCACAAATATAAATTGTGCGGTTTGCAAGTTATTTTATGGGATACTTTAGAGTGTTCTCTATAAAAATTCCACTCATATTCCGACTTCATCTCGGCGTCTATGACATGGTTAAATGCGAAGTTTCAAGCCTGAAGGATGTGCGTATTGCATGCACGAAAAATTGAAGGCGTTTCGGCTGCACTCCCCTAATTACAAATGGGCGTAGCGCATTTTTCCGTCATTGGGCAGTAGAATGCTCCGATCAGCAGAGATCTAAGTTTTTTATTGGCTTTTAAAAGTCACTAGTCAAAGTTCTAAAAGTCACTCTTCCTTAATTTGATCGGAAACGCGAAATATGCCCTCTGTCCATAGTGGCCGAATTTTTTAGTAGCGTAATTTTCGGAGAGTTTGATCGAAGCATTGCATATTGAGCTTTGACGGCAGAATATACCCAAAGAATACAGCGTTCCTTCTTCGCCACGTATCAACATCTCTGCTGATGTCTAACATTTAAAGGCATGTTAGTATATACAATGCTTTTTTAAATTGTTTGCAGTATAACAGTGTAAAAAGAAGAAAAATTCGATGAAATTTTCATGAAATACTGTTCACGGTTAACCTTGTAAAAAAACAATGGCGACAAAAGCTATAGAGTTGAAAATCAAGAGACTAATTTTTGACTCTCAGCATTAATTTGAGTTGAAACTTGCAACTTGGCTTCATTTACAGCGTCCCGAAAGTTTTCACGCCGTTGCGGATATTGTGAGGTCAGGATCTTGCCCTCTAATTTTCCATTCCTTTGTAAAACTTTAGTTAGAAGGTTAGTTAAATCCGAAATCTTACTCCGAGCTCTCAAAATGCGTCCAAAGTTCAGGTTACAGTGGTCGCATAAGAGAAAGTTTTGGCGAGTCCACCACCTCAATTAAGTAGAAACGTATAATTTGAATATTACAAACTATCTCAAGCGTGAAGTTACTACAGTCCGAGATATATATATCAATACTTGAAATATATTAATTTGCTCCCATTTCAAGCTTTGGGCAATTACGTCATTTGTTTAACCTTTTCTTGCACCAATTTTTAATTTTTGATCTTTTAATTTTTGTGTTTAATTTGATTTTCTTTTAAGTTTCCGATGACACACAATTTTTATCTTGGTCCAATCACCAAAAGTGCCAAAAAGTGGTGGTACAGTATATGTACCACAACAAAGCAAGGACTCCCTCATATGTTGCGGCAGAACGAGATTTTTAAAAATTGTTAAAAATAATAAAACAAGCCGATTTGGATGTTTTTTCCTGATAAATCATAAGAAATATCCGTCAATAAATAATAATCCATCCGTAAATATGTGTCATTCTGTTGTCATAATGCCGAGAGCGGTATATTATACGAAAATTTTCATTTTTTTGGTCTTTTTTTACCCGAGAAACGTAGAAACGTCAAGATTCGTCTTCAAAATGTGACGCCAAAATACCAAAAAGAAACAATTTTGATGGTTTTCACCCAGTGAAAACTTAATTTAATGATTTTCCTTTCATATTTTTCCAGGAACTTGTGAGCAAATTGAAAAAAAATTATGAGCTTTTTAACCAATTATGCCGCTGGTTAAAATAAAAAAATGCGTATAATAGATAGCAACGTTGTAAGTATCCGCTCATTACTTACTATTTTAAAAGGGGAACAAACTAATATTGTCTACTGAAATTTCCAGTGAGTTTCTTTCACTCTATCTAAAAATAACATTCAAATTCACAAGCAAAAACTTTGGTTGGTTTCCATTGAAGATAATAAATAATCGAAGATTTGCTAACGTTGTAATTAAAGTAGGAGTCTTTGCATTTATCCATCGATATGTTACAAGTCCTGTAACTTACTGCCTTTATTTATTTATTTTCCTAAAACACCGAATATAGTTCTTATTTAATGAAATTGCCGTGCGTCTTTCGAGACAACTAAACATCGGTAAGTTGAGGCACATGAAAAAAGCCTTCAATTCTGCGTGATACCACACCACACACAGAAGCCCGATATGTTGCGTGCTTTCGTTAATATAGGTTTGTAAGGACAGCAATGAAGGAGGAAAATAGCGTTGAACTAAGACATTATCAACCAGTGACGATACTTCTTGAAATGCTCGTATTATAATACGTACGTACAAGCACATTTCGAAATTAAAGATTAAAGAACGCAGCTGAAAAAAATAACTGCCACTCTGTTTTTCTTTGAAAATGACTTTGAAAATCACATCACCCCCATGAACTTTAAAATCGTTTTGTCTCAGTCGTTTTAAAATATTTCATGATACGATTCTTTGTATAGTTTCAGTACATGTCTTTAAGGAATGATTCATGGCTGAGTGATTATTTTTGGGAAGGGAGGGGGGGCTTTAAGAGTTTAAAATCATCAATAATTTGAAGTATGCCGGGACGAATTACTACGTAAGTCCTTTCGTTCATAAAACTCCATATTTTCCGGGGCTCATTTGAAATTTACGATATACCTTTTCGTGAGAGAAGTTTTCTGCTAATAGACTGAGTAAAGTTGCATTTCAACCTAGTAATTGAATTCGAATTTAAACACGTTTTTTCTTACAGCAATGTTTTTTCAACACCCAGTACCAAAATACTAAAGCTCTGGTTGGTTTTGACATGGTTAGGAGTTGTATCGCACGAGGGAGTGTTATAATGCAACCTTTATGCATATATGTTGTTTTGACATTCTTTGGTGTATGTGTCTCTAATTTAGTGTCAGGGCAAATCTGAGTTTTGCTTTAGAATTAATACCTCACTTTGAAGTTTTTCTTTTTTCAAGCTTCCTTTTACCTTAAACGTTCCCATGAAGATTATCATTGAGAAAATAAATCAACCCAACACTAAACGCATCAATGGAAAATGAGTAAAGCAATTTTACCTTTTTACTACTCAATAATTATTAGCACTTTACTTTTCACACTCTTGCCAAGCGCACATTTTCAAAGTGAATCTTAAGAAGAAATGAGTAACGATATACTTTTCCTCAAACCATACATACCTTCATTCCATCCTTGAATTATCACAAGATTGAGTTATTAGTGAACATTTTTTACGTAAAAATTAAGCGTATTCCTAAACACGTATTAAGAAAACGTAGCTACGTTACGGTAAGTTAAGACGGATAAAAAGTGCCTTCGGTTCCGCGTGATACCACACCACATGCAGAAGCCCTTTATGGTGTGTGCTATCGGCTGTCGCTTTATTAAAAGCGATCTCAGGAAAGCAACGGGAGTATATCAGCATGAAACAAAAGAGATCGATCATCTATTGGCAACAATGACTTGTAAAAACAGATTATAAAACTGATTCCGAAGCTCTTTAAAACCTGGCAGACTCAAAGACGATACAAACTTGTCAGAAAAACTGGTCAGTGTATACAAGCAGTTTAATATTAGAATTTATCAAACGTCTCCCCCTTATTTTTCATTTTTTAAGGAAAGGAACGATTATAAATATTCAGGAACGTATGTTGAATTTCACGTAAAGTCCTCTGAATAATTCAAAAACAAATGTTAATGCAAACAGCCAATAAATGAATGTGTTTATTTTTTTCATCTGAAGAAAACTGGCAATGTTCGGAAGTTCTCATGACGTTTATTCAGTATGATATGAATCTTAACAAGATGGCAACCTACAGAGCCGAGTTGCATCAGTGATGACGATTGTATTTGAGTAAGATAAGCCATTGAGCAATGCAATCATTGTTAGGGCGTAGATTATCTACCGATTCCTCATACGTAGAACTCACGTCAGATAAGTTGGCAGTTGTTTATTTTTTTCCGTTTGCAAGTGACTGCGTTGCCGTCGTCCAATGGGGATCGAGGATTTGACCGCAAACGACGACTCTGTCATGCGCAGATACGTAAATTGGTCTACTCCGCGTCACGGTCAAAGTAAACAACTGCCAACTTATCTAACGCAGGCTCTAGTTTATTTTGCTTTCGCACTCGAAGTAATGAACATTTTTGTCACTTAAAGAGGTTGAAGATGGCTTTACTCCCACCATTCTTCTTCAAAAATGCTCACTACTTATCTTTCTTGATTTTACGTCACGGCAGGGCAATGTGGAGTGGGCTTTTTTTTGACAGTCTGCTCTTTAAAGTGATGTCAACCTCTAAAATTAAAAATCGGTAACACTTCTAGTGAATTGTTGATGATTTTAAACAATGTAGGAGTGATACTTCTCTTGTAATGGTGCGGACGTTAGGTTTAATTTTTGGAATGCCAGTCCGATTCTAAGTTGTATGGCAATGCCGCTCGTGAATTTGGGAATGGTGGGACGATGAAAACGTAACGGAAACAGATTGCATATTCACATTATATGAGGTAAGCAATTTTATAACGAGTCATACTTAAGAGTGTATGTTCGAGTACATCTACTACTTTATAAAAAAGCGTATGTACTTAAAACATTAAATAGTTGTTGAGTTGTGTCATGGCTATCTGCATAAAAGAATAAAAAAATGAAAATAGGATAAATTATATCGCGGTTTAAGTGCCGTTCCTGGGATTCTCGGGCTTCACATTGCCGCCTTATTTTCTTTTTCTTCGACGATGTCATAATTTCGTCACCATCAAGTTCATTAAAAGCTTTTTTGCTCTTTGCTTTTTGGTAGGATGAGAATCTCATAATATTAGCAGTCCTTAAATATTGGCACTTCATAATTATTTCCATAAAAAAGGCGGGAGAGGAAAACATTAATCAATCTTATTTCAAAGTGCAGATAGAGTAATAAGACATCGCCAGATACCATCTAGTCCAACATCAAACGCGGTATAGATGACAACGTGTGGATACAACTTTATGTGTTCAGGGGATGTCCACGTTGCATACACGGAAAATTGCAGGCGTTCTTGCTTAACTCACCTCAGCTGCAATGCGTACGGCGCACAGTGGATCGAGTCTATGGGAGAGGTCGAACAAAATTTGGAAACTTTAAAAGTTTCAACACCGTTTAATCATAACTTTGAGATTTTAAAAATGATTCCATCGGTTTCCTCGTGAAATTTTCTTCTAAAACCACCCCTCAAAATTTAAAATATGAAAAATTAAACATCAAAATTTGCGTTTTTAGACAAAAATTTCATATCCGATCTCTCTAATTGACTCGATCCATTGTGCGGCGTCGCACGCTGCCTGCGTCGTATTCGGTACATTCTTACTATTGCCTCTTACTTCTGCCACACTTTTTGTGTAATTCTAAAGAGTTATCTTCAGTTTTATTTCAGGAATAAGATCATTGTTTAAACATGGCTTCGTCTCTGAAACTGTTGTTGGTTTCCATATTTTTCCTGGCTTCTTGTGCGAATGCATTTAAGATTTTAATCTTGTATCCTACGCCTTCATACAGTCATCAAATTTCAGTCATGAGCATTGCTGAAGGGCTTGTCAAGAAAGGTCATGAGGTCTTTTTCGTCAGTCCAAATCCCATACCAGTGAGTACATACCATTTATGTAGCTTTCAACATTTTCTTCTGTGTATCGAGAAGTAATATCACTATTCTCAACGAGCTTCATTTCAGCCGAGAAAAAACATTTAAAGCATGATGCTTTGGACTCCATATTCTATTTTTTATTATGATTGACAAAAATGGAGGTTATACAATGCAGTGAGTAACTCTCTACTCCGTTCTGCCCTACAAAGAAGAGCACGGTGGGAAGGCATAACAGCCTTACAGAGAAAATGAACTTTAAATGTGTTTCGATTACATGGCGTTTTATCGACCGGTTTCATGTTTATCTTCGATTTTCACATGTATTTATTTCAATTTTTGCCTAATGTTGACATAATACTGGTCCCAATTCAACTCGCAGATTAAAAGTTAAAATTACCACAATTCAAAGTAAAAAATTAGACTTTTCTGGGGGGGGGGGGGGCAGAATTCATAAGCGTTATTTTTTTACGTCAATCATCGGCTTTGATGGGTACATTATAAGTCACTTACAATGAATACTTTGTAATTATCAACGTCCAGTTGCCAATCCTAATTACACATGCAATTTTCTGCAAATAGGTATACATTTAAATATCTAAAAATAAAATAAAATGAACCTAAAATAACATTTTATTGCGGGTGGTTTTATTTTAAACCGGTGTCACCAGCATCTTTAAATGAGATATCTCTGTGCAGTCGGTGGGTGAATAATACAGTCAAGAGTTCAGAGTTAAATCATTAAACGCTAAGTGCAGCTATTTGATGCTACTTAGCTTTTTAAACGTTTCTCAGGGTCTGGGAGAGAATTATACATTTGTGGATCTATCGTTTTCTTATAAGTATTTTAAAAAAGAGGAAAATGACGAGGCTGTTAATTTAGAGCAGCAGATTTCAAGATGGGATTTCGTGAAAGTTTTTGTGCCCTTTGCAGCCGTTCCTGAAAAACAATTCATAAGCCAGCCTTTAGTGGAATTTCAGAGGTAAGTCTTATCGAGGACACGATTTCGTCCCAATCCGTCGAGGGGTTGAGGATGGGAGACAAATGGAGACACCACTATACAACTGGGATTCAATTATTTATTACGTGACGTCAACAGACCGTACAGAACGTCAGAGGAGATAAATTTAGAGCAGTAACCATATATTTTGGTACTGCATAAATTACACTAGGTACGTTCAAACTGAAATAGATCCACGTTATTCCGAGGCAATGACAATTTTTTTTAAAAAAAAAACCAAAGACGTAAAAAATAAATATCTGAAAAACAGATTCTCAAAAGGAAACTCTACCATAAAATGACTAGGCTTTTGTCTGTATTTTATGAACTGATTTACATTGAAAAATATTTATTGATCCAAACATTTATTTCATAACCATGTAATTTTTTGATGTTTAATATTACCCAGTTGCAAGTGCCACAATAATGTACTTTGTCAATCGCAGCTCTGTAAGCTTTTTCAAAAAAAAAAAAAAGTCATGAGAGCCGTCAAAATACTTAGGTTCTACGTCTAATATTAACAAAGGGCCCTCCTTTGAAGTGAACGACAGTGACGTCGATCCTACTAAAATATTTTCAAAAAAATAGCAAGTTTTCTACAACATGCTATTGTAATTCTCGAGATGTTTCTACTTTTTTTCAAAAATCCACAAGAATATTTTTAACTATTCTAATAACATTTATCCGAATCCATTTTGAAATAACTTTGAAGCACTTCGAAAAACTTTTCCTAAAATTTCCTTCAGCAATATTTTTGATATTTCCCTAACTTTGACATTATTTTCAAAACTCTTCATTCTATCTATAATTGAATCGATTTCCGTTAGAGGGGCGTAAGCTTAAAAACTCGTGAGCCCTGGCTCTCGTTGAACGCAAAACGTCACGCAGAACGCTAGGGCTCATGAGTTCTTGGACTTCCACCCGCCTAACAGAAACCAATTAAATTCCAGGCGGGTAGCCGCGGAGCAGATCAAGTTCGACGTGGCCATCATAGAATTCGTGGGTATCCCTTACACCTGCGGTATGACGCGACTTCTGGGCAAGCTGACCAACAGCACCATCCCCTTGATCTCCATGTCCTCCATAGCGAGCGACTTCTACGCAGAGCGAAATCTAGGCAGCTTCCATCATCTGTCTTACGTGCCCACCATCTTCGACGGTTATTCGAACAAGATGTCCCTCTGGCAGAAGATCGACAACTGGTTTCTGTTTCACTGGACTGTGCTCCAGATGGAGGCGGCCCTCACAGAAAGAGCAAAAGGATTTTTTAGGGATACCTATGGAGAGGCTAGTGAAGGCCTAGTCGACGGATGCTTCAGGAATTTGAGTTTGTCAGTGATATCGTCCAATGCGTTGTACTTCTATCCGAGGTTACTTGGCCCGAATGTTATCGAGATTGGGCCTGTCCACTTGAAGACACCTGAAAAACTACCAGAGGTAATAATATTATAAATTATATGGACGGTAAGACCTTTTAGAATTTTACAAACATAAAATAAAAACATTTTTAAATATGTTAAATTGGGGTAAACTGGATATTTTTTTAATAAAATGAACTGCAGTTTGATCAAATTAAACCACCCAAACGTGAAATCATATTTGTGGATTGCATTTTGCAAAAAGGAACCAAAAGTATTCTGATGTTGCTAGGATTGTGCAACTTAAATTCTTTGTAATACAATCACTGGAATCATGCAAAAAATTAAATTTACAAAGGTAATTTTCGGCTTGAATTTATGGTTTGTTGTGGGTAAATATAAAACCTATTTAAGTGATCAGTTTATTTTTGCAAGGTGAAAAAATTTGCACAATTTTAGCGACATTGGAATGCTCGTGGTTCTTTTAAGCAAAATGCAATCCAATAATATAGCTAATGGATAATTATCCAGAACGATACGCTGGGTTATCATGTCGTAGAATTTAACGCAGCAGTCCCGAAACTTTTCTGTGACTATAAACCCCCTTAAGGAATCATCTGAACAGTGTCATGCAGTACCGTGGCATCCAGGGAAGCAAAGGAAAGCACTGCTTTTCGCATCTTCTTTTAATAGATATAATGTAAACGTATAATTTTTCGGAGTGCTAATAATGTAAAAGATGGTTTAGAAAAACAAGTCAAGTCAAATGTTTTTCTCTGCTTTTTCAGTCAAAATTTTTATTTTTTTTTTTAAAAAATAAAAAAATCAAAACCTTAGTTATTTCGCCTGAAACAGACCCCGAGAGCACCACGTTAAGGGAGAAACTCTGGAGCTCACGTCTTCTTCTTCTTCACGTGTAAAGTTTATTGATATCCTGAGGTAAACGGTATCAAAGAATGCATAATTGTGAAAGCAAAAATCCGTGAGAAATACACGGCAAAATATTGAGAGCAAAGGGAGAGTGTTGCGATACTAACCAAAAGAGTGCAAATGCTTTAGTAAAGGAAAACGCTAGAGAAAAAATAGTGCTTGATTTTTTTGTAACGCCTTGACGAAGGTATTTTATGCGAGAAACTTCAAGCCGGAATCGATAATTCGTCACCTTCCAGGCAAAAGTATCACAAGCGCCATGCGACGTTTAAAAATTTCCGCCGCCATTTTATTTCTTTACTGAGAAATTGTTGGTTGAATCTGTTTGGAAATTTCACTAAATTTTATCGGCAGCACAAAGAAAATTCAGTGAAATTTTCGGACAGTTTCGTCGAACAATTTCTCTGTAAAAAAATAAAATTTCGGCGGAAATTTTTAAACGTCGCATGGCGCTTGTGATACTTTGCCTGGAAGGTGACGAATTGCTCTTTGAATATTTTGCACTTAAACTTCAAAAATATTTTTCGAAAAGAGAGAAAAATTCAAACAAAGAATGACTCGTTGAAGCATGTTAAACGGAACTCTACACATCTTGTTCCGATATCTAAATTTTTTGCTTTGAGGACCAGCAACGTAACATATTTCAACACTCAAATAATTTGTAGGGAAATTGACAATTTCAAGGTAAAAATCCGGAATAGCTTACTTCATAGGTTACGATTAAGTTGAGGTGTAAGAGAAACATAAACGCGCCCTGATATAATTTCAAATGCGACGAACACTCAACGAATTTCATTATGACGCCTTGATGCAACTATTCGAGCTCCATGGATGTCCGTGTTGCCTACGCACGAGTGTGAAGGCGTTTTGGATCTCAACGCATGACTGCTTCACCCGCGGTGCGGCGTGGACTGTTTTGCAAGGATCCAAGATGACGTGATTTGATAATAACAACATCCCTTCTTTTAGATCCTCTAGTAAGATTGTTATTGAACCACTTATACAAACTATTCTTCGATTCATTCTGGATTCCATTTTAAATTTTTCAATACCCTCTTTCAATCCATTTACTAACCATTCGAAATTGTGCAACGGGTTAAATACACTTCCCAATCACTTTGTTTGCAGAATCTACAAAATTGGATGGACGGAGCAGAGAAAGGTGTGATTTACTTCAGTCTCGGAAGTAACATGAAAAGCAAATCTCTTCCTGCAGTTGTGCTCGATAATTTTCTGAGGTTTTTTAAACAACTTCCATCAGGCTACCGAGTCCTGTGGAAATGGGAAAAAGATGGTAATATACCAGGCCAGTCTGATAATATCTTGAGCCAAAAATGGTTACCACAACATAGCGTTCTGGGTAAGTATAGCAACTCACAACAGTCGTTTGTAAATAATAGACTAAGAGCCCGATGAAATTTCATAGAGTACATAGAGTCGTGATGTAAGTGGGAGAGCTATGACGCCATGTTCTGCTTTGACGAGTTTCGAGCCCGGTGTGCGGGGTCACTTTTCCCCCAAAATGGCCACAAATGGTTAAATGGTCATTCGATCCAAAATGGCGATGTGGAATATGGCCGGATCCCCGTGTATCGCAAACAATCGATTATGTATCGAAAAAGGGACCCGGCGCCGCTCAGGAATCTCAGAATTCGGGACCTGGAAAATGCTTAAAAGTGGCGCCAGCTCTCCCACTTGCATTACGACTCTAAGTAGTCAATGTGAAATTTTGATTGATAAACTCTAACATAAGTATTCACCCCTGAAATCGAATACTTTGAGCGGCCACTCAAAATTTTGAATTTTTTGTTATATTTTTATCGGCGTACTTCTACCCATTGCATTACGCGTATAGCCACCAAATGACGCAATATCACTAAAGTCCAACGTACTTACTCAAATGATTTGTAAATTATCTGCCTTTACTTGGACTTCATAAAAAATCAAATTTTGCTGTAAGTAGTATTATGAAGAAACCATGTCTCTGCTATCTTGTTTAAAGCTTTGACATAACTCAGAGTGCTCGCCGCAAAATGATGATGTGTCTGACTTTGGAACACACTCAAGTTCAACCTCATAATCGCCAGAGAATTTGCATGCGGGTCTTGAAACAATTATAAGCTAATGAGAGTTAGTGGATATGCGTGAGCACCGACAACTTAATGATTGATTAGAGGGCTATAATTTATGGCTGTCATAATGTGTGTTATCATTCAATTCGATTATTGTTGAGAGCACAGATTACGCTCGCAGAATGAAATCCACGAATGATTTTTTTGCGGATCAGACCGTAAATTAAAGATATAGGCTCGTCTCATGCAACATGTTATTTTTGTTAAGAATGAATTTGCCTCCAATTGTAATTTTGGTAAATCCGCTCTTTAAAGGCACATTTTGTACTTCGATGACTTTCTTGGCAACCTAAAACTTGCAAAAACATCCTCCTATGACTTTACGTTGAAAAAACCCACAAAATTACCAAAATACTACTGTTGATATATAAATCACCAAGTACGCCTGTTATGTGCTTTCAACATTTCCGGTTAGTTTGGGGCCATTCAAGTATTGCATACGGTTTTTTGACTTCCTTCCCTCATTTGCAAGGCACCCGTGAAAAAACCTCTCAACCCCCTCCCCTCATGTGAATCACGTAAGATCGACCTGCTTTCTTCTTTTCTCTCCATTTTTTTCAGAGAGTAACAGAGGGGGCCCGTTCTCCCTCTCGTCAGGTCCTGTAAGATATGTTCAATCCCCCCCCTCCCCCACTTTAATAACTCACGTTAATTTGAACGGCCTCTTTATTGGTTTTCCATTTAATTTATTACTAAGTTTTCTCTATAACGAATACCATAAAAGTACCGGGAACGGTACGTAGATAGTTTTTCAAAGACAGTATAATAAGAAAAAAAAGTCTCAACGACTTGTAAATACCAAGTGCAAATCGTTAATGTAACCGTATTTCTCCAGCAAGTTTATATAAGATAACTTTCAGCTACATGTGCTTCGTTTTATTTCCAGCACATCCTAAAATAAAAGTTTTCATCACTCAGGGAGGCTTGCAGAGTTTTCAAGAGGCGGTTCACTACGGCGTTCCTACGGTAGGCATACCATGGTACGGTGACCAGAATACTGTCGTCGCGAAAATCCTGGATGCCCAAGTAGGCGTACGCATCCTCCCTAAGGAGCTGACGTCATATAGTAAAATTGAATCCGGGATTAATGCTGTGCTATTTGATCGAAGGTGAGTCGAAGGAGGAAATCCTTAATCGCTTCAATATACTTAAAAAAGAGAGAAAACTACCAGCATAAACCGTCTTGTTGAACCTTTGCTATGATTTTTCTGTCTTTTAATGTTTTCAGGTATTCGGACAATATGAAAAAACTCTCACTAATATCTCATGACTTCACCTCAAAGTCGATGGAAAACGCTATCTTTTGGATAGAACATGTGGCAAGGCATGGTGGGGCACCTCACCTCAGGCCGTCAACGGCCGATTCTTCCTATTTTGAATTTTTATGTCTTGATATTTTATCTGTGATTCTAGTCATTACTACTGTAGTTTTGTATCTTTTGTATTTTATCTGTAAATTTACAAAATTGCTGGTGTCAAATTACTTCAGTTCTAAAGAAAAAAAGTCGTGATTTTATTTTTGGAATTTTAAAAACTACAAATATAAAATAAAAATACTGTAAACCTGAAAACAACTGAAATGTTTGATAAAAAAAACCATAAAAAAACAGCCGATCATATTTTTGTAAAGATATTGCTATTTTAAATTGGCGACACATAGAACCTGCATATTTCTCCAAAAATTTTTCATCTCCATGTTTTTTCCAACTTCGTCCATTAAGCAAGGGTTCCTTTTTCTAAAAAAGTGAAAATTTCGCAGTATTCAAACAGAATGGTTCTGTCTAGCCTGGAGACACTGCCACATCTCCGGTTAGAATCTTACTTTTTACAAAAGTCATGAGGTGTCCTCTGGCGATCGAGTTAGTAACCTAATTTATAGGGGTACCACCACGATTAACTGGAAATGCCCAAATTGGAACTTAACCCCTACCTCTTTTTTCCGTAAATGTGGAGTTATGCTATTTTTTCCAAGTTGGCAATATCGTACTTCGCCCATTTAAATACATATTAAATAATCGCTGCATATAGAAACAGGTTTTGTTACTAGGACCGATTATTTATAATATTTATAAACGGAGGAATAACAGTGTTGCCAACTTGCGAGAATCGCATGTCGACAGTGAAAGTCGGCAATCACATAACTCGGTTTGCGACGTCGCAGACTTCCTGTTATAATTTATTTTTTAAACGGAAAACTACTCAACGGCAATTCTTTAAAACTGCGGTGATTTTTCTTCTCTGTGTGAAGAAAATTCTGCAAAAACTTCAAGGAATGATATCAATTTGTTCTCTTTTAAAAAAATAACATAGAGGCGGAGATTTTCAGACACCGCAAACGAGTTATGTGATTGCCGACTTGCACCGTCGATGTGCTCTTGATAACTCTAAATCTCACGGATCGCGGTAAATTGGCTAATTCAACAGTTTCAGAAAAGTTTAATTTTTATCTGCACATGCGTATACACAATCTCATCGGGGAAGGAATTGCACCGACAGAGGGTCAAAATTGTTAAGATAAGAGGCCAGCACAGGTTAATGCTCCCAATTCATTTTTACATGCATACAAATGTAAGTTATGCAAATGGTCGTATCGAGCATGGCTAGGAAAAGTAAGAGTAATCAGTGAAAAGATTTCATCGTGGAGTTCAAGTTCGCATCGGATTGGGCCTGGGTCTGCTAATTTCACTCACGGAGCTACTTATTTCACTCTTCAAGTACGGGTAAAATTTAGTTTTGCTAAAAAAGAATTTACTCAGAGAATATGACATTCTTTCTTTGTGAAATCAAACCCTTCTTTTTGCAGTGTGAATCCATAGTAAAAAGTATTTTTTCATAAAAGCTCTGACGCCTTCCTAAACCAAATTGAAACCAAAATGAACATGTATATACTCGCACCGGTTTCATTATTGACCTATGCTGCCATGTGCTGCTTTATTTTTTGAAATGCCTTTCCCTTTTTATTAAAGACTTGTAATATGACCAAATCCAAGTGTTCGTCCTTTTTTTCATGCTGGTCCTCGGAAACCTCATTATTTTATAGTGTATATTTGAATTTTCAGCTTTCATTTCACGCAGCATTGAAATTCGGAATGAAAGAAAGGATATACCTTAGCCTTGTTAGGCCCAGAGTTAAAAAATAAAATATGCATCATTAGTATCTGTAAGTATACAGTCGATTTTTGGAGCGAGCTTGCGTGAATCTATACATTTTAATCCTTGAATTATTGCTAAAAAAAACTGATTTTTCCAGGCGCATTGGCAACACTGTATTTAGAATGGAGGTGTTATGAGAGGGCCAGATACCCTCGTAAGCCTTATTAGTTGTGATTTCAGGTTGGTTTTCTCTCTTTTTCCCACAAAAATAATGTACTCATGTCATTAAACTTGGTGGGAAAATAACGGCACATTTGACAAAATTTGGCAACACTATATTCAATCATTAGGGAAATTTTGGAAACTTTGACTTTAATACAAGCAGGTACATGATGAATATTTAACACTGTTAAAATTTCGTTGAATTCCATACATTATTCGATCAGATATGACTTATTTCCCATCCGCCCATAAGGACACTGCACTGTGGCGGCGTTTTTCCTTAGCACGGCAGTATGGCGCAAACGCTGCTCATTCTCATGGTCTGCAGCATATTAAAAAGTTTATTAGAAGAGTATGCCACCTAAGAGTTCTGTGCAAAATCATATTCTTTTTTTAAACTCTTCATAAATCTTTTAATACGAGTTTTAAGGAATATGAGTACTGAGTAGCTTTGTTTATTGTTTTTAAAACATGCTCATTGATGCTTACATTACTCATCTCTGTTTAGATGCTTCAAATATTTCGGAACGTCTTTTGTTTATACTTTTTTCCCGCACGCATTATATTTTGGAAAGTTGAAGATAAATTCAATTTTTAATTTAGAAAATCGTAGTAACATTTAATGCAATTTTTACGAACAGATCGTGGTCCGATACACAAGTCATTTAGACAATAAATGGTGATTTTTCACTGAATCGCACACTGTTTCAATGGACCACTAGACAGGGTACGAATTTTAGCATTCTAATACATGTTTCTGAACCAAAATTTCACGTAGAATACGATTCGCGCAACAAAAGTTATTGAAACCAACTCTTAAAGAAGATATTAAAGTTTTTATTCCACATCAGTTACGAGGAATTTGAACTAGCCGCTCACAAGAAACTCAAAGCTCTACGTGAGTCAAATCGCGCACTACAACGGTTTCAGCAAGCTTCTCAATCGAGCAATGTTCATTTCCCACCATGTGTTGTTCAAACTATGAGCAATTTGCTATAGCTGAGCCAAAGCGTCAGGACTAAGGTTGCCAGATTTATATATCGCTGAGACGTTGATGATAACGTTTAGCGCGCGATGTGAATCACGTAGAGCATTGAGTTTTCATGAGCGGGTGGTTTCAATTCACGCATCAAGAATCATTAAATATCTTCGTAAGGAGTTAATTTCGGTAATTTCGTTGTGCGTATCGTGTTATACGTGAAATTTTGGTCAGGAAACATGTATCAGAATGCTGAAATTCGTACCTTGTCTAGTGGTCCATTGTATACTAAATATCTCGGACGGGGCAAAATCATTAACCCTATGTAATACAATTTTCTTGATTAGTGCATCAGTGATACATGTACCTATAAAGTTGATCGGTTTAAATGTTTACATTTTATGAAGTTCGGCTGTAGAATGAAAAATGTGATGAATTATCTCTTTCGTAATTGCTATCCCGCAGTTGTATTAATATTGGAAAATTTTTCCTAAATTAGATTGGACTACATTTTGCAATTCGAAACTAAAACGTCTGGCTCAGTTTCGTAACAACGTATGTGTCATTACTTTCCCTACGTTTATAAGTGTTTTTACAGATGAGTCAGAAATTGTAGCTCCTAATTGTAAAATAAAGTCCAATTGTACAAAGCTTGTTATCTCGAAAGCTTTTGCGCTACTCGGAGATATTAGATTTTTTGATAATACGTTTTTTCATGAAATGCAAACACATAATTGACGAAAAGCTGTGAGAAGATTAGAAACTTATCTCTCATTCAAGCACACCCTATGGTACTTCCTATGACTAAATTCATTGTGAATATGTGACCTAATTTCCACGCGTGGTCCTCTTTTTCAGCACAATATATTTCAGCGCAGTAAGGATTTAGATATCTCTTGTTTAAGCGGAAAATGATTATCCGCAACCTGCTCATGGTTCTACACCTCTGTTTTTGTTCGGAGGCTTATAAAATCTTGGTATTTTATCCGTTTCCCACTTTGAGCCATCATCGTGGAATTCTCGCTCTGACCGAGAGGTTGGTCACTGATGGCCATGAACTCTATGTTGTCAGTCCATTTGGCATACCGGTATGTATTCAATTATTCAAGTTTTTACAATAAAAGAATGTTCTATTCAAAATTCTACGGATTTTAAGTCAGCTGGAATCCCTTAAAAAAAAAAAAAGAAAAAAGAATTTGAAGCATCTACATTTACTTTTGAAAGCAGTTGAAATGAGCTATTATTCGAGCTGGACTTCTTATTCGAAAAATATCCATAGAATCCACCATTTCAGCGGCGAAAAAGCCGCGACGAATAACGAGATAATAATAAGAAACGGAGGATCGATAATTGATAATCGACAATCCGAGAATCTATAATCGATAATCGGAGAATCGATGATCAACTGTATTTAAAAGTATCACTTATGATAAATACCTCTCCACGTTTCCAATTAAATTGATTACAAGTGAGGAAAATGAAATTTTACTTGCTCTTTTCCAAAATGTAAGACCAAATCAAATCGACAATTGAAACAGCACGCCTCATTATCAGAATGAAATCAGGTTTCTAATTGAAGGTACTTTGAAAAAGCCCTTTCACTATCTAATTTAGACATGCGCAAAGAGTGGAAGTTGAAAAAAAAAAAGAAAAAAAAAGAAGAAGAAAAATCATGAACCCTGGCATTGATTGTTGATAAAGTTGAACATGACTCATGGGTTTTGAGCCTTTTAAGCATGACGATACTTTTTTTATTAAAAAAATAAATTGAACATTCTGGAAAATGTGCCCAAAAACCCACGAGCCATGCTGAAGCCATGATAAACAACGGATGCTAGGTCTCATTTAAATTTCTTTCCATTTGAAATACCTAGCTTTAACGGACAAGTAGAAAAGTTAAGTGAAATGATACTACAAAATGTGATTTCTCATCAAAATTTCTCGCAAATTATGATAAATCTGCTTTGAACTTTCAAAATTTTCCTCTCAGAGTTACATTAACCTTTTACTCTTACTCCAGAATCGAAAAATTTAGGAGAATTGACACATCATTTGATGTGACGCCAAAATTCAAGTGATCCATTGAAGGTTCTATTCTTGCAGGGATTGAAAAATCACGAAAATTACACTTTCGTGGATCTCTTACCCTCGTATACTCTGAATAAAACTAGAGATGAGGCTGAAATCATCGATATTTTACAGCAGCGTATTTCTAAATGGGAAATGATGTCAATTTTAAAAGACTATCCTTCACTTCCGCAGAGGGCATTGTTGAGCGACACGTATCTGCAATTCAAACGGTAAGTGACCGCATACCGACTTGATCGAAAGGTTATTAGGCTGAATACAAGTCTACGCTCAATTTTAAAAATGACCCAACGCTGAACATTTTTAGAATTCATTTTTTGCGTACAAGTAATCATTTCCATGCCTATAGTTACTTTTCATACTTTTTCCTTGGTTTTAAATAAGAATCCTCCAATATTCATATTTCCTCAAATGGGCTAACACGTGTGGTGATCCAGAATTGCACAAAAAGTCTAAGAAAATATATGAGGATTGCGCGAAAAAGGCATAAGGATTGCGTGAATAGAAACCTTGACATCTGCAATAGAATGTGCGATTTTAAAATGAAGTTAATTTAAGATAGAAGATTAGCAAAACAGGTAACAGTTGGAAAAATAAACGTATTTTTATGTTAACGCTAGTTTAGGTTAGTTTGTTGACAAGTCATCGATGTCTTACCTTCTGAAAGATGATAAATGAAGTGAAAAGATTGAATAATGGACGTGGGTATAAAGAGGACTTATACATTTTCTCAGAGTAAAATATTTAATCGGGAGAAGCGAGGTAACATTGGAATGCTCATAAGTCGTCAAAAGACAGCATGGGCCTCTTAAGCTCTATTATTTGATGCCGCGATTATTCTACCACGAGTTCGAATAATCGCGCCAATCACAGTGCGGCCGGCGTTAAACGTGCATTAGCGCCTGCAAGACTGTAGGAATACTTCACGCATTGCGCCAAATGCAGTGCAGTCAGTCAGTTGGCGTGATACGCATATTAGCACCTACAAGACTGTAGGACTGCGTGTTATCATTCTTGAGTTACTACTCCACTGCTTGATTCTTATTTTTTTGCACTTTCTTCTTTCAGAGTCGACTCTTTTCCGAACTGAACGATACAACTTTGCATGTTTTTTTTCAGACGTGTGGAGTCGGAGAGTATTAAATTCGATCTCGTCATTGCAGAGATGCTTTTCTTTTCGTACGCATGCGCAATAACCCGAGATTTTCCTGGTTCAGCGCCACTTATTTCCATGTCCTCCATTACGTCTGACGTGGCGGAGGATAGCCTCGGGAGTATCAAGCACTATTCGTTTTTCCCGTTAGTGGTCAGCCAAAATACGGATCGAATGAACTTATGGCAGAGGTTAGAAAACTGGGTCTCAGGCGTATTTTTTATGTCATGGTACATAAATAAATTGGACGCCGCGGTCCGAGTGTATCTCAATGAGCTCTACGGGCCAGGAAGTGAGGACACGATAGGAGACTGCTGGTCCAGGAATAGTCTTTCCTTGATTGCGTCAAATTCGTTGTACTCTTATCCTAGACTTCTCGGTCCCAACGTTATTGAAGTCGGTCCTCTGCATCTTAAAACCCCTGAAAAACTACCGCAGGTAATGTTTTAAGAATACGAGGTCTGTTAGATTAGAAACCGGATTTTGGTCATAACTAGCCCACAATGCGTTCGAATTAGGTTTTCTTGAGCTTTTCTGATAGCTGGAAAGATACTTAAGAACGCTACGTTCACAGATCTTGTTTATTCTGATCAGTGTTTATTCTGTGTCATCTTGAATACGAGTAAGTCAGGTGCGTTTTGCGATTTTCATCATGCGATCACTGATAGAGCAAATATTCAACCTTAAATTTTGTTTTAAACTCGGTACACCTTGTCCCGAAACTTTTGGTATATGCTAAGTAAAGTTTACCATGATCATTGCATAAGATGTTCCCACTGTTTTGAATGGGTTAAACGATTCAAAACTGGTCAGGAGTTCGTCAAAGATGAAGAGCATGGGAATCGACCCTCAACGGCAACTGACATTTGTCACGTGGAAGAAAAGCGGGCAAAAGAGCTCGAAAATGGTCGTTTCGAGCTTGTTGAACAGAGTAATATTTCTGAAGGCTCTGTACATACAATTTTGATAGAATATGTAGACACGCATCGAGTTTCAGGTACACTTGCCCCTTTGCCCTTTGATTGTTGTCCGTTGAACGAAAATCCAACCTAATGTCATTTTCCCTTTAGCTGCTTGAACGTTCTAACAATGATCCTACATTTTTGGATAGGATAATTTTCGGTGAAAATACTGTAGTGTACGGCTACGATATGGGGACGAAACTCCAATCGTCCTTGTGGGTTGAAAAATGTAGTGCAAGACCGAAAAAAGGGAGACAAGTTCGGTCAAACATAAAAATCGCAAAACACCCTTGAGGTTGCCTTCCTTCAAGCCACATACCAACGAAGCTAAATAGGATTTTTCAAATTTGTGAACGTAGCGTTCTTAAACATATTTTCAGCTATCAGAAAAGCTCAAGAAAACGTAATTTGGACGCATTGTGGGCTAGTCATGACATAAATCCGGTTTCTAATCTAACAGACCTCGTATATTCAATTAGATACAGTTAACCTTAGTATTAAAGGAGTTTGGCACTGGCAGTACCGTACTGGATTCCCGCTAAATTTAAATTACCCGCGACTTCATGTCGATCTCGCACGATAAGTTTCAGATTTATTCATTTCAATGTTTTGATAGAATCACTCAAGTAAAAATTCCGGCTCCAGGAGCCGTAATTACGGGCTATATAGCACTACCGTACGTTGCGGGTGAGGAGACCGTAAGTCCCGCATTCAGGAGCCAGAGCATCGGCCTCTGAGCCGGGAGCTCTTTTTCTTACGGGCTTAGAGGCCGTCGCTCCGGCTCCTGAATGCGGAACTTACGGTCTCCTCACCCGCAACACACGGTATAGTGTTATACAGGGTTATCCAAAAGTCACTGACCACCCCTGTAACTTTTTTCCAAATTGAGATAGAAGTTTGAAACTTTGGGAATGTTCCTCGGTCTAAAGTAGCAACTTTTTGGTCCCCCCAAAATTTTGGGGGGCGGCCCCCCTTAAGGGGGGCGGGGGCTAACTTTTTTTTTTTCAAATGGCAACCCCCCCTTTGTGATACCTCATTCGAAAGATAATAAAAAAAGAAAATTTTTGGCGCAAACCGCAGGTCAAAATGTTCATTTTTGACAAAATGGCGACCGGTCAAAGTTCAAAATGGCGGAAATTTGGCATCTCCGTTGTTTATTGACGGATTGGTGTAAAACTCGGAATCCTAGGGCTTTTCGAGATGAGAAAAACGATTCTGGCATTGGTTTTCCAGAAAAGTCAGTCCTTTTCAAAATGGCGGCGGTCAAAATGGCGGCCTCGAGCGGGAAGTGGATATTTAGGCTGCATATCGTTGGATTTGCATGTAACTTGGTATCTGGGGGTATTCCGGCACTAGAAGAACGAATCTTCCATTGGATATCTAAAATTTTGACAAATTCCAAAATGGCGGCGGAAAAATGGCGGCGGAAAAATGGCGGGAAATCAGTTTTACGGCTCTTTACCGATGGATTAGCATGAAATTATTTGATATTTCAAGAATCTAATGAAAGATTCCTTTTTAACCAACCAAAAACCGCCAGGATATCGAATTTCATGCAAATCCATCGGTAAAGAGCCGTAAAACTGATTTCCCGCCATTTTTCCGCCGCCATTTTGGAATTTGTCAAAATTTTAGATATCCAATGGAAGATTCGTTCTTCTAGTGCCGGAATACCCCCAGATACCAAGTTACATGCAAATCCAACGATATGCAGCCTAAATATCCACTTCCCGCTCGAGGCCGCCATTTTGACCGCCGCCATTTTGAAAAGGACTGACTTTTCTGGAAAACCAATGCCAGAATCGTTTTTCTCATCTCGAAAAGCCCTAGGATTCCGAGTTTTACACCAATCCGTCAATAAACAACGGAGATGCCAAATTTCCGCCATTTTGAACTTTGACCGGTCGCCATTTTGTCAAAAATGAACATTTTGACCTGCGGTTTGCGCCAAAAATTTTCTTTTTTTATTATCTTTCGAATGAGGTATCACAAAGGGGGGGTTGCCATTTGAAAAAAAAAAAAGTTAGCCCCCGCCCCCCTTAAGGGGGGCCGCCCCCCAAAATTTTGGGGGGACCAAAAAGTTGCTACTTTAGACCGAGGAACATTCCCAAAGTTTCAAACTTCTATCTCAATTTGGAAAAAAGTTACAGGGGTGGTCAGTGACTTTTGGATAACCCTGTATAGTTCGCAATTACGGCTGCTGAAGCCGGAGTTTTTTTTGTCAGTGATAATATTTCACCCATGATCCCAAGCTTTTTTGCCGGGTGAATACCTGGACGTATTTCTGCCAAACGGACCTATGTGCATTGAGACATGAGCCCTGAGACCCATTAGAATATATGCATAACAGGACTCACGCCATAATGCACATAGTTCCGTTTGGCAGAATTACGTCCATCTTATCTTGAATTTACCGTCAAAAGTTTGTTGTGACAACCTTCTTTGATCTCTTTGCACTAAAAACGACTTGCAGTGTGAATCCATATGATTAAATTCATAACATGTGATAGATGACTGACCGACTCACGTCTGTTTGTCTTAAAAATCTGATTTTTGCGCGTTTTTAGTACATTTTCCATTTAGACGGAAATCAGGGGCCGTCTTTTAATTACGCTCGCACTTTACAATTTTTGCATGCACATTTCTGGAATAAAATCTTGGATCTTGAATCTTGTGGTCCGACTTTTCTCATTACTTTTCTCAATACACGCTATTTTGAAGTACAGAAGTAGGAACACTTGTTCCAGAACCTACAAGATTGGCTAGATGGAGCAGAGAAGGGCGTGATTTATTTCAGCATGGGCTGTACTAAGAAAGGTAAATCATTGCCTGCTGAAATACGAGGCAACTTCCTGAAAGTCTTCAAAGAGCTTCCACCCGGATATCGAGTACTGTGGAAATGGGAGCTGGATGGCAAAATCCCCGGACAGTCGGATAATATCCTGACCCAGAAGTGGCTGCCACAAATGAGTGTGCTGGGTAATAGTAAAATAATTTAATTGGCTTTATTGTGACGGTAGTTTGGGAGAATTCGATAAGTGGATCCTGGTATAATGGCCCTAACCCGCTGAGAAATTCCCAATGAAACCCGTACGAGCCAACGGGTCCCCGGTCCCCACTGATAATACGTGATGGGTCCCATTGGGTCCCCATAGGTTCCTATCGAATGTGATGAACCATGCTATTGATCCCCATTGGGATTTCATGAATCCCATTGGGTGCCCATGAGTCCTCATTGGGATCCAATGAGCTCCTTTAGGACCGTTTTACCTGGGTAAAATATAGGTATAGAACATATGGACGGTGTAAGTCGGCAATCACACAACTCGGTTTGCAACGTCGCAGACTTCCTGCCATACTTTACTTTTCAAACCGAAAAGTACACAACGGAAATTCTTCAAAACTGCCATAATTTTTCTTCTCTATGCGAAGAAAATTCTGCAAAAACTTCAAGAAATTATGTCAATGTGTTCTCATTTCAAAAAATAACATAAAGGCGGAGATTATCAGACACCGCAAACGAGTTATGTGATTGCCGACTTACACCGTCGATATGTGTTTCTTATTGATCATTTTAAATTTATAGACCTAGAGAGGGAAGTAAACATCTCTTTGAACACCTTTCGTAGCATCACATACAGGACAACTCATAAGAACTTCTCTTTGTTTACATTTTTTACAAATGTCCTCATAGTGGTTATCCAAAGGTATCATACATCCGTTTTTGAAGCACAAAAAATGAACCGAAAAATGCAATTGATTTGCCAAAAAGGTAATTTTTCACAATATTACAATTGGACTACATTTTGCAATTTTAGGAACTACAATTCTGGCTCATCTGTAAAACCATTTGTGTGTTTATGGAAATTAATGGCACTTACGTTGTCTGTGCGCAGCATGGTATTCTGCTCACTATTTTTTTACGTTCTCTTTATGCTTTTAGGGGGAAAAAAACAAGATATGCAGTTCACATGAGGATTTCTCCGTTATATTATGAAAAATTTCGGTTGTTCGATCATCGTCAGAAAACTTCAAACCAAGATTAATACCTATTTGTAAAACAACATATTTAGAAGACGGGACTGTGTAGAATGTGACTGCATTTAAAAAAACAAGTAACTCTTTTCTTCTACCCCTTACAGCCCACCCAAAATTGAAAGTTTTCATCATGCAAGGAGGTCTTCAAAGTTTTCAAGAAGCAGTCCATTATGGCGTCCCTATTGTTGGGATCCCTTGGTCTGTAGATCAAGAAAGTAGTGTTGCCAAAATAGTAGATGCGGGGATTGGAGTCCGAATAGAGGCTGCCGATCTTAACTCATTTGAGAAAATCAAATCAGCTCTTGAGGCTGTGTTACATGATAAGCGGTAAGCACTTGCTTTGCTAGCTCTACTCAGTTTAAAAAACAAACATTTTAATTAGAACAAAGAGGGACATTATAAGACACGCAATGAGTGCTTGCTCTGAACAGTCAGCGATAATCTGTCAATTCGGTGGCGGTTTTAGGTTTGTACCACCAAAAACCTGGCTTCGAGAAAGGCTCTTTCAATTCACTCTGCGTCTGCCTTATTCAGGGCACAAGTGTTCCGGAATAAAATCAATTGCACGCCTTCTAATGGTACCCAACAGGACCAAACCTTTGGCAATTTACTAAGTAGGGAACCGGACAAAATTTTCGGTCGAAATCTTTAACTCTCATTTTTCGACCAAGCTCGAGAAAAATCACCTTTCTAAAAAAGTTGCTTCTGAGAAAATATGTTCTTCCTCTCGTGGATGGTTGGGAAAATATTGCAGGTGAACCTGAAATCTTCGTATCTCGTTTGAGATGCGTTTTAAAATCTCAGTTTCTATTTTATTTCTTTTTGGAATGAAGAAATCATCATCGTTCCTTTAAGTTTTCACAGAATTCTTTCCGCACAAAGAGGAAAAATCACGCGGCAGTTTTTAGTTGCCGTTGAGTTGTTTTCATTGCGAAAAAATAAAGCACGGAAGGATGTCTGCAACGTCGCAATCCGAGATACATGGTTTGGGAGTTTCACCATTGATATAAAATTTTCTGGTGAAAAAGGCTTTAAGAAATGTATTCAAGTATCCGAATATCAATTATATGTATAACTGGATTTTTTCAGATATTCCAACAACATGAAGAAACTTTCAGCCATATCCCATGATTTTACTTCTCGAGGCTTGGACCAGGCGGTATTCTGGGTAGAACACGTAGCCAGACATGGTGGGGCATCTCATTTGCGACCAGCCACTGCCGATACAACTCTTTTCGAGTTTTTCTGTTTGGACATCATTTCTTTGATCATAGTTTTATCTTTTCTTATTTTGTATGTAGCCTGGTCTTCGGGGAAATTCCTTCGTTCAATGTTTGGAGTCTCTAGAAAAGCTAATCCTAAATTAAAATCATCCTAAAATTTATGTAGTTCTGTTCATTGCCTTGACAATTAAATGATTTCCCCTCGACGCAACGGAGTATTAATCCCATCTTTTATCAAATTATTTTACCACCAACTGATATTTTTTTTTTTTTTTATGGTCAAGATAAAAAAGCAACCTTTTGGATTATTACTTTCTAAGTTCGTGTTTTGAGAGTTGCGCCAAGTTTTTTTTTTTTTTTTTTTTTTTTTTTTGAAACATGAGATGAGGTAGGTATGAACAATAATTACTGTAGGCTCGATAATATATGATTCTGATTTAAGATGCCTATGTTTTCGCGCATATTTAATCTGTCATACAGGAGAGGAGACAAAAAGAGAAATATGAAAGCTGAAAGGAAATAATGGGATAAAGAAAGACAAGAACATTGATTTTATGATCGCTAAAGGTGCAGGTAAAAAAAAAGCACCTAAGTAATTCAAAAACTTACAGAATATATTCAGCTGAATTTGAATAAGATGCAAACTTGTTTTGCAATTTTAACATTGTTTAGAATTCATGTATGTATGATTGTGATGATATCCGCACATTCTAAATGGTAACACTGTATGGACATACAAAATGGCACATTATCGTACTAGTATATTCAATGAGCCTTCGATGTCAACAACATCACTTAAACTCCAGCCAATAAATGCAAGGAAAGCATAATAATAACACTTGAGACATTTTAGATTAAACATTACCTCACTAATACCATCTTAGCCTCTAATTTTTCTTTCAAGATCAACTGCGTGTAGTAACATTATCTAATTTATGTAGCGTGAGTGAAGGTCTGATAAGCCTACCTAGGTGTTATGTAAATTGGTGGGAAAGGGATCTACGCACGTGGCTATACGCGTAATATATTTACAGCATTGCCAATACCAACCCGCAAGAGTACAACCTTTAATATCAAAATATTTTATCGCATTTCATTTTAAGTAAGACCGTCAGCCTCGACGTATTTTGTTTTGGTTCTCACAGTACCATCTTCTTGTCATACTTCATTTTATAATTAAAGAACTAATCAACGCAATATTTATGAAAATTCCGTGACTTTTCACACAAGATGAAAAATGACTACAAAAATTACACGCAAGAAATTTGGCCCAGTTTTCTTTCCAAAATTACTGCAATGGCAGATAATAATCGAATCGATGTACGATTTTACAGAATTCAGTTATTGATATGAAAATGAGACTTAAGCAGCACACCCCCCCCCCCCCCCCCCCTGTTCGAACATGCGTTAATAGATCAAGTTGATCAAGTGCAAGGTTACAATTGCGCGCAGTTGCATACTACCGTGCAATAAAAATGCATCTATGCAAGGCTCTTGCCCATAGGGCTTCCTGTCAAAGCGGCAGCCCTGCAACGATGCACTTGTCATTCATTGATGATAGATCTGTAATTAATGGTTGAATCATTGTTCAAGCGGACCTCTTGACCGTCATCAATTTACTATCATTTCCGTATGATTCAAGTAGCTAGGTAAATTTTGCGTCTTGTATCCGCATTTGAAAGGATTGTTTACCAGTTTTACTCACTTATTTTTGCGACTGCATGATTTACTTGGATCTTGCATCTAGTTTAAAGGAGGCACCTGCTCCAGTGGTGCTCTTATGCATTGTGATAAAAATTAGATGCGAATTTTAACTGAGGTTTACTCTTACATAGCTGTGACGATGTGAGTGGCAACTTCCGCTGTAATTCAATTTTTCCAAGAACCTCACCATACACTACACACTGGTAAGAATTGATTATCTATTTGATCAGTGCCTAGCAATATTATACTTGTAATGGAGTATTTGCACAAAACAATTGTATTTCTTCGTCCGAGAGTCCCTATTAAGCTGAGTTTGTAATATTTTTATAATTTTTTTTCTGAAATTGTAGGTAAGAAGATTTAAAAGTGTGAAAATGTGCCGCCTTGAGACGTCATCTGGTGGCATTTCCCATTTAAACACATGTACTTCAGCAAATTAGGCTATTATGTCATATTTCCTACAATAATTGTTCAATTTAGAAACCAAGGGTATTCTCGTGCTCAGTTATCTTTTTTTCTTTTCCTTTTTTTTTAACAAATGAATTTATCATGACTTTTACATGGTGGATGCTCAGTTATCTTATCAGCTTAATTTTAAACATGAAATTTAGACAATTTCAGACACTTGCGAATGCTCCAATTTTATCATTAAAGTGGATATCAGGACATTTTGTCAACGATTTTTTTCCGCGCACCTTTTTTGTCCAGTAGTTTACGCCCACACGTAAAATAAGCAACAGTGACTTGGTCCAAGCGTTATATTTTAGTCGGTATGTAAAATTATATTGACAATATGGAAATGAGAAATTGAGAGAGAAGGAGGTGTTGTTATGGTTGTTCATTTTCTAAATGAAATGTTATTACCTTCTCCTTTTGAATTATCTTTTTAAATTGTCATTGGTGAATATTTGGTTTTATTTCTATCCTTAAAATATTAAATGTACAATATACCTTATATATGTAAAGGTACTTTTTTATTTTTTTATTTTTTCTTTACGAAATTATTACTTCATTTTAAAAACATTCATATTTTTAAAACGTGGCAAATATTTGTAAAACCTTTTTCAAGCAGCATTAATCTCAACGAGCCGCAGTTGTGCCGACAGAAACTGCAAAAATGAATAAAAGAGGAAAAAAACCAAGAGGCATGCAATCTTTAGTTTTAACCCATTTGTACATCGATCTTTTAGAGTAAAATACGTCAAATTTTGAGCGTTTCGTTGCGCGTACACCTCGCTGCAGCACAATAAAAGCACGAAATGTAAAAGAAAAAATTAAAGTGCTTTGGAAATCATTAAATTCGACACGGAACCACCAATATTTAAAAAACACACGTTATACTGTTATTCTCCTTTGATAAATTGATACATATTTTTTTCCCATCAATTTAAATGAGAATAATGAATGCAGAGTGTGCTAACATTTCAAAATCATGTATTAAAAAACGCTGACTGTGCGAGTTTGAATATTAAAGCCGAATAGAGCGGATCGGCATGCTGTTAGCGCGAGAGGCTCGCTGGAGCCTACAAACCTAAGTAGATACTTCACGCATTGCACAATGCTTGAAGTATCCACTTAGGTTTGTAGGCGCCAGTGCGCTTTTCGTGCTGGCCGCCCGGCAACCGTGCGACGGCGCCTGAAGCAACCATTTCACAACAGAGGTGTTGCACAGTGTTATACGAAATTGAACGTATTAAGAATGACAGGCATCCTCTAAAAGTACAGATCTTTCCTCGCAAAATAAATCAAGATACTTATTGTACACAGGAAAAATCTGAGAGCCTTTAGCTGAGGCAAATATAGAGGTTTATCCGGTTCAGGTATAAGAAGGTGGGAATTTCTTGAAAGATAATTAAGTTCACCAAAGAGGTACCACCAGAGAGGTGTAGAGAGTTTTAGTGAATTTTGTCTCATGGAATTGACGCTCTCCCATTTTTACCATAACTCTTAACGATATATTATTCTCCGTTGGAACAAACAGACAAAACAAAAGAACAAGCAAACCCTCATTCTTCTAAGACATTATATATTTTCATCCAAAAACATCGTGAGCAATTGTCGTTTGTATTTACATGTGGGCCAATTAACTTCGGGTTTCAACTGGCACGTAGACTAAAACTCCCGTGTCGAAAAAACGCGTGGACGTAAATTACTGGAAAAACAGGTGCGCGGACAAAAAATCGTTGACGAAATGTCCTATAACCTTAAAATGGGATGGTTTTCTAAATTCAAAAAAGCGGTACGAAAAACTGATGATCAAACCGTCTAATAAGGAATCTTATTTCGGATTATGAAAACATTGATAATTTAGTATTTTGTGGCGTACATTCTCCCTTTTTGGCTTACTGTCAGCACTGATTCCTCTGAAGTATATTTAAAAGCATTTCGACCAAACGGAACTATGTGCATTAAGACATGAGCCCAAGACCCAGAAGAATGTATACATAACAGGGTTAACGTCATAGTGCACATAGTTCCGTTTGGCAGGAATACGTCCATTTTACAAAACATGTTTAAACTAATACAAAAAATAAAATAAAAACAATTACTTACATCCATACCTGTCTTTCCAACCCTAAAACTCTCTCTTCACACTGTAATTTCTCTTCAGATTCTTCAACTTAAATTCGGTCTGACGATGATTCTCAACCCTCTGCTCGTCATATTGAGTGTGCTCTCCGGTTTAGAGGCGTACAAAATACTGGTTTTTTATCCTACCCCATCTTACAGCCATCAGCGTGCTATCATTTCTTTGACCGAGAGGCTCGTTAAGGATGGTCATCAACTGTTTGTCATCAGTCCTAACGTTGTTCCGGTAAGTATTCAAATTTTCGGGGATAATCATACAGCCGTGCAGCGTGCACACTCTTAGCAGATCTTACCCTAAGTATAAAATCATTAAGAATATTATTTTGGAAATATCAATGCACTGTTGAAAAGCACTGTTTGAAGGTCTCGGAAAATAAGTAATAAACGTTATATGACATGCAACTCATGCAACTTATTGATGTACTTGATTGTCGATCGTTTGATTGACTTTCAACTACGTTCAAGTTGTTATGAAATGAATATGAAGAGGCCAAATCAATCCTCTTGAGTGTTTAATTAGGTATAATCCTAAAAACTCAAGATATCATTGAGTCTCAAGTAGAGTATGTGAAGTTGTCATCATTCTTAGGTCAGTTCTTAATTTAATTGGACGTATCTAAATGAAAAGGAACTATCTTCAATGTGACATGAGCCCTAAATCCCATAAAAATACATGCATTGTAAGGCCTGCGCCCTGGTGAAGATAGTTGCTTACATTTAGGTAAGGCCAATTTCCGATCTTCTATCCTGATGAGAAGAGACAAAATCATGGAATAGAGCGGGAAATATGTGCAGGGTGCACATATTTGCCGTAGAATATGAGCCTGATGTCATGAGTATTTATATCTTGTTCAGAGAAGTGTGTCTTAAAAGGCAGACCTTGAAACATGAAAACAAAACCAATCCACACTTTTGTCACAAATATTTTGAATTAGACGAAAGTATGATACTTTTACACTGGTACACGTCATGAGAAGACCAGTGCTTAAAAAGGAAGTCCTGCCCTTAAAAAACTAGCCTCTTATCTCTATTCTCTTGTTCTTTTCTATTTTTTCTTTTGAGGCCTCAGTCCCTATGTCTTTACTTTTTTTTTTATTATCAATTATGTTTTTCATTCATTGTATGAACAGAATTTATTGTACTAAAGTTTTATGCTGCAAATAAACAAAAAAAAAAAAAAAAAAAAAAAAAAAAAAAAAAAAAAAAAAAAAAAAAAAAAAAAAAATTGATCTAAACGAGGATGAGGAGTGAGGACATAGGTGCTTTTGTATAAGTAAACTTTCAAAATTCTGACTTCATGAGATTGAATTTTAACTTGTTTACCCGTTTACATTGCTATCATGCTGCATTACGGAGTTTTCAATGTAGGAACATCCACAAGCAAGGATATTGGTCTATCTCTCAGTTTGAAGGCGAACTTTAAATGCCTAGATATTGAAACTGACGCTGTAGCGTTGCGTTGTCTCTACATGCATAGCCTCAAATGGACCGCATTTTGCAGTTAGGAACTACAATTTCTGGCTTATCCGTAAAAACACTTACGTGCACAGGAAAACTTATGGTACATACGTTGTTTCAAAACTAGGTAACAATTTGCAGTTCCTACTCCCAAAATGTGGTCCAAATAGTAGAATTCGCAATTTTATTATACGTATCGGGTCATATTATATTTCATCGGAAACTTTCTTATTCACAGGGCCTAGAGAACCACGAAAACTACACTTTTATTGATGTTTCATTCTCGTACAAATATTTTTCGGGGAAGGAACAAACCGATGAGAATGTTAATTTACAGCGGCAGTTGTCGAAATGGGACATTCCAGTCGTCTTCAAGCCATTTGCCGACATAGCAAGGAAGCAGCTGATCAGCGATCAGTACTTACAATTCGAACAGTAAGTATTCAACAGTTAGGATGATGTATCATGAACATTAAGGTTTTTGGATGAAAATTTATTCACCACTCCCCTTTGAGGGGACAATCAATTTTGGTCCAAACATTTTGATGATTACTCACAGCCGAGCATTCAATTAATATCTTACTGATAAATTTACTATAGCTCTATCTCGTTTCAGTTTTTATCTTGGCTTGGATTCGCAAAAAATGTTACGGATTGCTGTATGAAAGTAATTAGGAAGTGCTGTGAAAAAAAAAAAAAAATGAATAGACAGTATGTCGCATGTAGCCAACGTCCGTTACATTTCAGAAAACTGAAAATCTTAATACAGAGGAAAAAACTCATCTAAGCACAAGTTTCCCTCAAAGAGATACGCTGTTTGGTGCAATAATACACTGGAAAAAAAGTCGCTTGGATCTAGAGTCCAGACTCTTAAAACATGGACAAGAAAAAATACTCTTGATTCAATCGGATTTTTGCTTAAATCGAGAACCAAGTCTCTTAGTTTGAGCGGGTTTCCTTTTGATTCAAGCAAAAATAAGATTGAATCAAGAGTATTTTTTCTCGTCATTTTTTTCAAGAGTCTGGAATCTAGATTCAAGCTACTTTTTTCCAGTGTAGTCACGACCATTTAGGAAGGCAACTGCAGATGCGTTTTGGGTCTAATTGGACCCATCATCAGTACAGCACAGCTTCCTAAATTTTCTGCTACCAAGCTCGAAGAGACCGTGAAAACCAGCCCGAGACTTGGGCAAGCGGTCACTGGCCGCAAGTAAACGTTGACCGAAGACATTAATAATTAAAAATGTACGAAACTTCCGCAGTTTTTATGAAATACAATTTTTAAATGTAATAACTATAATTTTTGAGTAAAGCTTACAGCTGGAGCCCTACGCATAGGTACGGCATCGCTAGTCGCCGCGCGTAAAAACGGGAAGGTATGGCTTCGATCAACATGAATCGATCGATAAATGAAAACGTGATTCGATCGACTCGACCGGCAATCATGAATAAATCGATAAATCCGTGAATCGGTCGAATCGGTGTCGATCGAATCACGTCGATCGGCTCACATTTTATTTTTCGATCGATTCATGTCGATCGAATCCATTCCCTCCGTACACTAGTCTCAGAAGCGCTGGGCAAAAGATCCTCGAAAAGTGACTTCATCGGCGCTCCAGTACATTCCCAGATAAGACAGAAATATTTAGCCAACACTTAAACAATATTGTTCGAATATTTATGCAAAAATTGGGTCAATGTTGGTTAAATATTGAGCCAATGTTAAAAGTGCACACCATAATCCCTTTTGGCATAAATACTGTGCCAATACTTTAAAATACTGTGAAATACTGTGTGAAAATATTTTTATATATTTTGGGTAAACATATTATTTTTAAAAATACAAAATAAAGATTCTTTAAATATTTTGTTAAAATAATTTTCATTAAAATATTATCAAAATATGGTCAGTATTGTGTAAATATTGCGACAATACTGACAATATTTGCCCAATGTTGTCAAAATATTATGTCTTATCTGGGTTGCGACTCCATTGTTCCTCCATGTTGCTTCTTAAGTGCGACTTAACTTTTGTCATAACCTCTGATTCCAGGCGTGTGAGGCTCGAACAGATCAGCTTCGACCTGATCATCGTAGAGACGTTCTTCCTTCCGTTCGCCTGCGCCATGTCCCGACTCTTCCCCGGATCTCCACCGATCATCTCGATGTCGACCCTGGTCGTCGACTTCTACGCGGAGGAAGCCCTGGGGAGCCCGCCACACTTGTCCTTCGTGCCAGCCGTCTTCGACGGCTTCACCGATCGAATGACTCTGTGGCAGAAACTGGAGAACTGGTTCTCGCATCACTATCTCATGCACAAATTCAGAGACGGGGTCGAAGAATCCGTGAAGAAGTATCTTCGGGAGACTTACGGTGATGGCAATGAGACTCTCGCGGAAGCGTGTTGGACCAATGTCAGTCTGGCGATGCTAGCGTCGAATTCCATGTACTTTTATCCCAGAGCCATGGGCCCGAATATTATTGAAGTTGGGCCGCTCCATCTCAAAACTCCTGCACCACTGCCCAAGGTAATGTATCAGCGGGCTGATTATTGAAACTGATAGACACTGCTGTGGAAAAATAAGACATAAGGAGTATGGGGCGATCCTACCGGTTGAAATGGTCGGTTCTTCTAGACTGAGGGAAAAATTACAGACTAATTATATCGGGTCTCTCATGGGTTGATGTTAGTTAGTATTATTTACTTCCTTTGTCAATGGCAACCGCCCACTTCTACCAATAGGAACCCTCCATATCCTCTTTGTCTTCTTTGTCTATCGCTTCATCTTTTAATCTCAACAATCAGCCCACAATTCGAATATATACATATTAGGTACCATAATTTCTGGCTCATCTGTAAAAAAACACTAGCAAAGCACGTAAAAAGCACCTCACCTAAGGCGAAACTAATGGCACCCGCGTTTTCGTAGATCGAGCCAGAAATTGTAGTTCTTAATTGCAAAATGATGTTCAGTTGAAGTTACAGTACCTTTGTAGAGAGATTCTAAACAATAAAAATCAAGAAAACCCATAGGATCTGAATAAATGGCGATGATTTTGAATGGAAGGGAGTAGTTTCCTACTTTCAACGATCATCACCTGCTGTACTTGTCCCCGACATAAAGGGGCCTGCGAAAACTGGCGGAGTGCGCGATTTGTTTCACGCATAGACTCTACATTTTCTCCTGAGCGAGAGATTAAAAATTTTCGTTACCAATCCTGAATAAAAACGTTAATATTTTAATTAGAAGCTTATTTTAGTTGAGTTAATCGTGTAAATCGTGAAGTCGTGAACTCTTGAGGAGGAGACGTATAATAGAATGCTTAAATTCGTACCTTCAATAATGGTCCATTTAATTATCAAACAAAGTAAGCGAAAAAAAAAAACCATTGAACTAGATTGATTGGTGCGGAAAATTTTATTGGTTACCGCGGGTTTATTTTCATTTTAATAATCCTGCATCCAACGAGTTCTATGCGATTATTTGCATATCCGCAACATATAGAGTAAAACAATTCTGCTTCTTATTTTTCAGCATTTGCAAGATTGGTTGGATGGAGCAGAAAAAGGAGTAATTTATTTAAGTCTCGGTAGCAACATGAAAAGCAAATCTCTGCCTGTGGAGGTCCGGGCCAACTTTTTGAAATTTTTCAAGCAACTTCCGTCGGGTTACAGAGTCCTGTGGAAATGGGAGCTGGACGGAGCAATCCCAGGCCAATCTGATAACATTTTAGCACAAAAATGGCTTCCCCAGGATAGCGTCTTAGGTAATATCCTTAACACGTTTTGAGGGAGGGGTAATTGGACTGCATTATGCAATTTGGACCTATAAATTCTGCCTCATCTGAAAAAACACTTATGTACATGGGGAAACTAATGGCACATGCGTTGTTTTTAAACTGGGCCGGAATCTTTTGTTCCAAATTGCAAAATGCAGTTCAATTTTGCATTATAATTTACTTCCATTCTCAGAAGTTAAGTTTTTTAATGAGAAAATTTTAAATTTTACTTTACGGAAATACTGATATTTAACTGGATAACTGAAATAAAATGAAATGAGAATACAAAATAAAGTGTAAAATTTCACGGTAAAATACAATTTTACCGTAAAATTAGGGACGACTTTCATCGCCATGAAGGTTCGCATTGATTATTTTGTTTTGAAGCCAAATTCAATGAACTTTCTGGGCTCAGTATCAAAACTCTGGTTCATCGATTTTGTCTACTGACCCATTTTGTTGCTATTATCTACTTATTATTAAATATTTGAAGGCTTCAATGGAATTCTATCTACGATTATGATGACATTTTGTCTGTTGCTGTGTATTAATATTGAAATTAAAATGCCTTATTTCCAGCCGTTTATAACGAGGAAAAAATTTAAATACCAGTTTTATCAGTTGGACCAGATTATTGATCGGTCTGACTAAATGATGTACTCGACAGGCTTTCCATCAAACTTTTTGTCTTACATTATGTTCCAAAGTACACTTTTCACTTACACCTCAAAATATTTGTTTCTCATTACAGCTCACCCAAAAGTCAGAGTCTTTATAACACAAGGAGGGCTACAAAGTTTCCAAGAGACAGTCCACTACGGTGTTCCTACAGTTGGTATCCCTTGGTTCGGAGATCAGGAATGTAACGTTGCGAAAATGGTTGACGCTAAAATTGGAGTGCTACTTCCTCCCAAAGAGCTCACGTCCTATGAGAAAATCAAATCAGCTATAGAGGCAGTGCTTTATGATGAGAGGTAAGCAAGATAGACGAATAAATTGGAAAGTAGAAGCAAAATTCAACGGATTAAGATGGTAGACAACGATCCATTGAAGAAAAACGGCACTTAGTCTCTATACTAAAAGCTCTGAGACCTCCTAGATTTGCATATCTGGTATCGATAGGTGATAGTTCCTAGATGAGCCCGTTGTAATCGGTTTTTGAGAATAGGACCCAGGTTTTTTTTATATAAGAGTAGACCAGGGAGCTCAGGAAAAGGGGCAAAATTTGAAATTCCCACAAATAAAAAATGGTGGGAATTTCAAATTTAGCCGCCAATTGAACTAAGCGGGAAATTTTGAATCTCGGTCTGTTATTGCGGTGAGTGAATTGAAGGTATGCTCCTTTTCTACACACTATCAAAAAGCGACGAAACGCTCCGTTCCGTTTCGTTTCAGTCTTGGCGTGAAGTTGAAAATAAATGCTGATTTGCTCCAACGATTCTTATTGGTCCAATCGTTCCTGGCAATAGAGAGATTGGACAAATGAGGGTCGGGCGTGAAAATCTTTTCGTTTCTTTTGGGGTCATTCTTTTGTCGAAGCAGGCTTCAGAGAGCGCGAAGGGGGCATATCCCCCTAGTTCTGTTTAAATTTCAAGCGATACAAAGTTGGCTTATTTCTCCCCGGAAATTTTGGGAGGCTCTTTTCTCTCCGGATCAATAATTACTTATTGTTAGTGCAACGTAGAGGAATATTTTCTCTCCGGAGAAATTAGTTAGTGTTCCGGAGAAAAATATTCTCTCTTCGGAACGTTCAGTTAGTGCTCAGAAGAGAAAATATTTTTCTCCGGAATACTAACTGATTTCTCTGGGGAGAAAATAATTCTCTCCCTCGCACTGTTTAGTGAGATCAGTTTAGTTTGATCTTGTTTTCTTATTTCGTAACTGATTTGCATTTTGTCTTTAACTGAAGAATATTTCGAAACATTAGAATAAATCAATTTAAAATTCCATTAAAATAATTCGTCTCCAGGTATTACAAAAACATGAAGAGGCATTCAGCAATTTCTCGTGACTTCACCGCGCAGGGTATGGAGAAGGCTGTGTTTTGGGTGGAACACGTCGCAAAATACGGTGGAGCATCGCATCTTAGGCCCTCGACCGCCGACGCATCATTTTTCCAATATTTTTGCTTAGATATTCTCTTTGTGATATTAGGTTTAAGTTCTCTTCTTTTATTTGTTGTATACTCTGTTTGTAAATTATTAATATCAATCATATTCCAAACTCCTCAAAAGAAAAAGAAAACTTCTTAGTCAAATAAAATGAATCTGCTTTCAGGGCAACCTTGAATATTTTTGAATTCCTATATTTTATCCTAACCTTTGTTTTGTTATTTTTGTAAATACCATTTTAAACGGCTTAACAGAGTGTCTAGTCTTCATTTGAAACCTCGAGGGTAAGTGTTTGTGGTTGGTAATCACAGTTGGCTTCGATTTCTAACTAAGAAAATTATTGACCTTTTACTTAAAAAAATCGTTTATTTTACAATCCTTTGCAGTTTTAATTTAAAGAGCGTGTTAAAATATTTAATTCTCGGGGAAATTCAACCTTTTGTTGTAGATCAATAATTTATTTTTTTACGGAACGAATAAGCTCTGGAAAGATTCTATGACAATTTTTATTCTTAGTAACCGTCGCATGTTCGTTGAAGTCGCGCACATAAAGCGCCTTCAAATTCGCGTGCTGCAAATATTTATCTTCGAGTATTTTTTTTTACATCGCATTAAGGTACTCTGTGCAGGCGAGGAGGGAACAAGACTCAAAATATCTCAGAGAAGTTTCTATCATTTGAATAAAATTATACTTTTGCTTTTAAAATTATTTAGATTTTTTTTTCCTACAAGGATATCAACGTGCTCAAATTTAATAACGCAGGATAAATATTTACAACTTTAATGAATATCCAAAGAGCCTTTTCAATTAATATTCTGCAGTAGGGACTATTGTTGTAGGCCGGTCGTTGATGAAAACACGTGTACATTATTTTTGCGTGTCTATTTAAAATTGTTCCTATCCAATTATGCAAGTTTTATGAGGACACAAGATTGTGACCTATATGCATGAGAGTCGATGTTACAAAACAAAGCACTAAATACAATTTGATGACAAAGTTTGGGTGAAAAACACACCAACTATACCGGTAAGCGCAAAAGAAACAAATCTCTTCAGTAATGCTACCGTGTTAAGGAAGAACGCCGTGTTAACATTCGAGAGTTGCCATATTTCCTTCGATGAAATGTTTCTTTTTTAGAAAGGTTATGAATATTTTCCATTGTAATTTTCAGGAGCTTCAGGTGAAATTGCGAACAAAACTATCTGGAAAATTGGAAGGAAAATATGCATGAGTTTACCAGGAGATTCTTGTCTTATCAGAGGAAAGTCGGCAACGCCTGAGGGTTCATACGGCGTTTTTCCATAGTACGGTAAAGTTGTCGTTCGTGATGAACAGTTTTTCATGCTGTATGAAGGGGACCAGGACTCCTCCAAAACTGAGGTGATTGCAAGTAACATTTTCAATGGACCACTAGACAAGGTGCGACTTTCAGCATTCTGATACATGTTTCTTAATCAAACTTCCACGTAAAATACGATGCGCACAGCAAAAATTCCCGAGATCAACTCCTTACAAAGATATTTAATGATTCCTGATGCGTGAATTCAAACCACCCGCTCATTATTATTCAATGCTCTACGTGATTCACGTGGCGCGCTAAACATTATCATGATAGTTTCTGCGATATAAAAATCTGGCAACCTCAGTCTTGACGCTTTGGCTCAGCTATAGCAAATTGCTTATAGTTTGAACGACACGATGGAAAATGAACATTGCTCGATTGAGAAGCTTGCTGAAACCGTTGTAGTGCGCGATTTGACTCACGTAGAGCTTTGAGTTTCTTGTGAGCGGGCAGTTGAAATTCCTCCTAACTAATGTGAGATAAAAACGTTAATATCTTCGTTAGGAGTTAGTTTCAGTAATTTTCGTTGTGCGAGTCGTGTTACACGTGAAATTCTGGTTAAGAAACGTGTATCAGATTGCTCAAATTCGTACTTTGTTTAGTGGTCCATTTTGCTGATAATAATTCTTACCGTGTTTACGAAAGTAGTTGCGCGCACAATAACGGACGATTGCACATGTGAACGTAATTTCGACGACTGCGGATAGCTTTACGGGGGCGGTAACTATTTTGCACTTAATTTTTCAAGTCCCTCCTGGGATAATATTCCTTGTAAACGCTTTTCTTTTAAGTGGGCGGAATTGAGTCAAGAGCACACTCGTGACTACAATTTCAGGTTTCTAAAAAAGGAACATTACGGTGTAATTTTCAAGTGCACCCATATGTTGAGAATATATCATTTGCCTCTTGATTTGCAACAAATTATTAAACTTCCTTTAGCACCTAAGAAAACTAGATAGTACATCGAAAGTAACATCTTCTCAGTGCTCCATAGCTCCCAACGATCGAAATCGAACCCCGGGAAAATTATTAGTTTTTTTACCCTTTAGCTTCCCAGGAACCGCGAGAAAAATGTTAAATACCAAAATTAACGCTCATATTAAATTATAATTTTGTTAAAGTCGTAAGCGAACGGTTTTTTAAGAGAAAATATTGAATTTTTCGTCGAAACCTCTGGTCTGACAAAACTCTGAAAACGGATTACATCGTTTCGTCGAAGTTTTCTGGCAATACAAATTGGGATATTGAGAGAAAACATGATTTTCGCAAAATGCTATCTTTTAATTTTAGGTCTAGTTTGCGGTGCATATTCATATAAAATTTTGGTGTATTACCCCACACCTTCTTATAGCCATCAGCGTGCGATTCTGGCTCTAACCGAGCGGCTGGTCAAAGATGGTCATGAGCTTTTCGTAATCAGTCCAAATGCTGTACCGGTAAGTAATTTTTCATTAATTAATACCTATCCTTTAAATGTATTAGGTATTTTTTTCAATGACGATTTAGCGAGTATAATGGCTTTCAATTAGGATGTTGAATATTGGAGGGGCCAATTTTCATGGCAAATGTGTAACTTTGATGATCCGTAAATAACTGTAAAAAACTTTTTTATTCACCCCATTTTGAATTATTCTACTTATCAGGGACTGTCACATCATGAAAATTACACCTTCGTGGATTTATCATATTCGTATAAGTATTTCTCGGAGGGAGATACAGACGACGCTGTCAATTTACAGAGACCGTGGTCTAAGTGGGAGCTGCCGAAAGTATTCGAACCAAGCTATGAACTGACCAAAAATCAGCTTCGAACCGACAACTTTTTGAGATTCAAACAGTAAGTAATGGAATCCATATTACCAAGCATTTGAAACTTAACACAGTAAATATAGCGCTGAATTACAAAATTGAATTTTTACTTATTCGCCGATTTTCTTACTTTAGCTAAATAGTTTTCGTTTCTTTTGAGTTTAATTCTATTTCAATGGTTCATTCGTCAAATTGTCAAGCTATTTCAAAAGTTTTTCAGTGATAAAAATGCAGACAAAATCTAAAAAAATGTTAAAAAGTGTCAAATGACACACAACATTGGGAAACGCATCCATTTCTCTTATGAATAAATAATTGGACCGGGTTCATCAGAAAGGAACCAACCCGCATAAAGTTGAAACTAGAAAAATAGGTTTGAAGTTTTATTCCTGCATAAGACCCAATGCATAAAGTAAACTTTAAACCCCTCTTTTCACTAACTAATATCTGTTTTTCGAATTCAAGTTTTTGGCAGGAGAAAATATACGACTAGTGGAACTCAAATACATTCTTAACTCAATTTTGTAAAAAAATTTGGGTTGGTTCCTTTCTGATAAACTCGGTCCAATTGGAGTATACCCACAGTATTATGTGACAGTGGTGGGGCGTGAATGATTGATCATCGATATTTCCCCATTTAAAGCTATATGCGCTGCCTCCACTCGTCAAAATGGCGTCAAAATGGAAGCTCAAATTGAATCGATTTCAACGATTAGTGGCTCAAAGTCGGGACTTGATGC